>NC_140375.1:11082500-11502500 GCF_054491055.1 Hypomesus nipponensis | reverse complement strand
AAAGATAGCACCTTAAAGTGTTGTGGTTTACATGTACCCTATCATCTTAAGCTTGATAAAAATGTATTTCTTTCTCCCAATTAGCCTCAAAGGCCTCCCTTATGACCCTATTTGTTGTATAAATATAACGAATCTTGCAGAACGGTCATTTGGAAAGTGTTCAAAGGGGACAAACTAAACCACAAGAGCAAGAATGTGCTTCTTTCCAAATACAGTTTAAAACAGCATAGCAAATGTTTTACGGTGGATTCCCTTGTTAGAGTCTCTGTCAAGTCTGAAAATCAAAGAAAAACTGATTTGCTTTTATGTGGAAATGGTACTTTTCAGATGTCCATCTAAAAATCATACAACAATTAGTTCAAATTCAAATTAGCCTTCAAATAAGAAGTCTTTTTAACTGAGATATGATTCAATGTTTCATAGTTTTCATATAGGATTAATTATGAAGCCAACTAATTAAAAGACGGTAAACTTTTGTCTCGAAACGACAGACAAACAGACAGAGACACAGACAGACACGCAGAGACAGTTGTGCCTGTCTCATTTATAAAATCCTCATTTGAAGTCAGAAGAATGAAGGAACAAAAGCAAAGCCTCAAAAGAATCAGGTCACTACCGGAGCAAAATCTCTGAAGTGAAAGAAAAAGAAAAGTTGGTTTGTAGTTAAATCAGAGATCGACATCTGATTCATGCAAAAGTTATTTTTGAACCTTAATAAGAACATTGTCTCTGGTCTTCATCTTATCATCTTAAATTAGGAGGTCTTACTATTAAGAGAACAGCATGTAAGAACCTTTAGACATCTTTACACCAAAAAAACAAAAAAAACAATATATATAATGAAACAAATGAGGTTCCCTTACTGAACCAAAGTCATGACACAAAAGTATTCAACCATGTGCAGTACAGGCATTGCAAAACAAATTCACTGTTGTTTCAAAAACATGTCCCAGCTTTGGGACCACAAACATGATTCTTTTACACATGAAGTGACAATTTACATCATAAAATGCATTAACACGTAAATTACTATTTTTATAAAAGGCCTAGGTGAAACTATACTTTACTGAAGATTTTTAAGAACATTATATTAATAGAGTTTGACATGCAGATATACTGTAAGCTGCATTGCTTTAAAGGGATAATTATACATGTATCATCAAAGACTGGATGAATAAAGCTATTGGTTGTGTCTATTAATATGTCAGTGAATAACTGACATCTCCCTCAGGATTTTTACAGTTTTAGGGATTACTTTATAATATGCAAATTAGGTTTTAAAAGTACATATATTTAATTCCTAAAAAAGAGAACACATTCCACAGTACCGCAACAACCAGTCAGTAATGATCGGATGTGTTTATTCTGCTAATCAAACAAACACCCACACTTTAAGCAGGCTAATGGCTAGCATTCAACAGTTGATATGTAGATGACCATCATCAACCACATTTAAACACTCACAGACAGATATTGGAGTAATAATGTTTATATTATTAATAATATTTCACATTGTAGATTCTGGACAAATATACATAATTTGCTCAACATAAACTTTCTGTTCAAATTGTTACTGTTGTAGCTTACTTAATGTGTATAAATACAAAATGGCCTGCCATGTTAGCAAAATGGCCATGTTATCACAACCCAAGTTGAGGGTTAGTTTAGAGAAATTGTTGTGAGTGTATTGTTTTTAAACCCAATAAAGTTTGGGGGTCCATCAGGCAGTAGAAGAGTAGCAGAAATTGGAAAACAACAAAAGCATTGAACATTCTTAAATGCTGTGCAATAATAATGATGATTAAACCAAGTTTTTTTTTTACCATGGCAATTTATTTAAAACAATTACCATAACTATACTATTACTCATCATCATGTTGCATAGAACATGCTTACCTTTAAGCAAGTCATTCATAATGTAAAATATTAGTTTATTATGATTTTTTTCCCATGCCTATTATTACTCTGCAGTGGGTGCAATGCAACTAGGGAGAGACAACATACCTGTAAGTGGTGAAAACAGACAGGTACTGACAGACGACCAGAAGAAGAAAACCTAGTAGAGAGACCTACTGTAACAATGACACATCATGGTCTTACAAGGAACAGTTTTGCATGGAAGAGTCAGTCACCTGAGAGAGTGAGTCATGTTCCAAATCCCTTTAAGAGATCTCCATTTCTTTCTGGGCTGCCTAAATGCTTTGGTACACCAAAGCAAAGCTTTTGGAGGATGCTTGAGTCCTTGATTTGCTTTTGAAAGTGTTCCAATATCAAGTATATTGAAGTAGAGAAAATTACTTTTGTTGTTGCTTCAGTTGTTACTGTTTGAATTGATAAGATATTTCACAGTTGCATGCAGCATTAATCCAAAGAGTAGCTTGATAGTTTAATTAGGTGTTTGTATTTTTCTCCTTTAAAGGTTAAGCTTGCTCATCACTCATAAATTATTCATCCACCACTGTTTAAACTTTTAAGAAGTGAAACTTATTGGAGTTGCTTTGAAACATATTTATCAAATGCAATTCATTGTGTTTTGTTAGTCTTGTAAGGAATAATTTTTTTCAAATAATTTCAGGTTTAGTCATTAATATAAAGAAAATTCCATGGCACAGATGTCAATGGGATACTAGCTGTGCTACTAAAGAACATGGCTCATGGCATATGTCTTCCAAAAAAATGAAACACGTTCACTGTCAGTCTTTGTTAAGGTCTCCAGTTAAATCTTAACTATTGGTAGCCAGCCAAGACAGAGTTACCCTGAGAGTTGACCTCACCGAAGGGAACAGATGGAGCCGTAAACCCCATTCCAGACACATCTGGCATGGTCCACAGGTGTGCAGGAAGGCAGGTAGGGAGGGATTTATGCCCAGAAGGAGGGAGCGGGGCAGGAGGAGTAGTAGTTACACATGTCCCCATGGATAACGGCAACAGGCATCAACCTAATGAGGAGCACTGCATTGTTCTCTCTTCCTGAAAGTTCCTGTCTGTCAGGGCTCGACACATTGGCCACCCTCTCAGATCACAGCCTGCTTTGGGCTTCCTGCTTCTCAGGGGACCAATCACAAAGCCTTGGCAGTCACCTGAGGCAGGCCACTAGCGCCAATGGAGTGAATGTTCGAGGGCATGGGGTCCTTGTCCAAGGCAGTCTCTCAGCAGCTGTTGCATTGCTCTGCTAGCATGGCAAAGACTCCTTAATATTCACACTGAGAATGAGGCCGCTGGTTCTTCTATGTCAGATTACAGCTCATAGCCCTATACTGAATTCCCTCAGGGGTAGGCAGTCACACCAAGATACATTCAAACAGCCGCCAGTGTTACTGTTTTACACAACAGAGAAGTTACACTTTCTTGAAACTCTCCGAAATCAACGTTTGACTCCATGGCAAAAACTCCCAACTTAGATGGTTTTACTCGATCATACTTCACAGTGAAGGGTCTTATTACACATGACAGAAAGACGACTGGTTTCTCTCAAGCACTGGGATCAAGGTGACAAGCTCTCAAAGACCCTGACACACCCAGGAGATGCACGCCTGTGATGTACACAGAAACGGATTCCTTGTGCTTTACATGGGGTCTGGCCAATGACTTCTGTTCCAGGTTCCCCTGAAAGAAAGATGAAGCCGTTGAAAGGCACGTGTCGTGAGGCTCCTGACATGGATCTGTGGACCTGGGCTCCATGCTCCTGCCTTTCATCTGCCTTATGAATACTTCTTGGAAGTGCTCCGCAAAAAAAAGGTTCAGAACATGTAAGCCCAGGTGAAGCAGGTTGTGTTGATTGTTGAATGTGAATCAGCAGCAAAACATGAAGCCACATTTTTTTTCCAATGAGTATGTGTTGGGTTTAAGAGACAGGTAGAGACAGACAGAGGGAGATAGAGCATGATGGGGAGGGGGGCAGAGAGAATGATAGGAAGTAGAGAGAAAGGCAGACAAAGAGAACAAGAGCAAAGGAGCCAGGTGTCACACTGTTTGCATCATTCAGCACCAGAGATCAGTCCCGATGACATTCAACGGATAATGTTCTCATATGTACACTGCATTCCAGCATCACAAAGTATTGGGAAAGGGGTGGCAAACTATCCGCGTTAAAGGTTGACATTAGGACTGCGAGGGACATTTCGTTAAACCCTTGGCATTGTTCCAGATCAAAGAATCGATAAGCTGAGCTCCAGAGACCAGCTCTGTGCATTATAATTGAACATCACTGTCACAGAGCACACTTTGTACATGGCTGTGTTAAAATGCAGGTACTATAATTAGTTTAACAGGGAAAGATTGACTAGTTCATAATTCTGTAATTGCCACAGCAGGTTCAGGTCTGAGCTCTCAGTATGGATAAGAATATGCTACTTAATGAGTATACTGTCCAAAATGGGCTGAAGAGGCTCCAGGCTATTATACCCCGAGCTCCCTGCTAATCTTTGCAGAAATCTCATTAACTTAAGTGCATTGTTGCACAACAAATACAGGCATAGCATGCAAATTCGGTCATAAATAATGTCCCCAATTCCCAACCCCATGTTCCATTACCTAATATTTTCCATCTTGACTATATGAATTCTGAATTGTTTATACCCATAGTTGTTTCTTAGATCCTGCAGGGGTGTTTCACGATTACACCATTTCAGTACCACACACTGACACTTGCACACACTAATGGCAAAGCAATAATTCTACTTTGAATTAATTATTGACATGGAACAATTGCTCACGCTGAGAAGTTAGCATGAAAGGCTTAGATAAAAAAGGGGTTTCTGTACATCTGCTGTTTTGTGTTATGTATTTAAAATGTGATCATTAGTAGCAGCATATTTGTCCAGTTTAGTGGAAAACGGTTTGGTTCAAGCAAACAATCGGAGAGTCATTGGATTAGCAATTGGCTATGCTCCAGAAGATAATAAACCATTGTTGATCACACATAGTGACAGTTCTAAAATAAATGATATCCATGTTGTCTTTCTTATTCTGACTAACGTGGTACCTGTGACCACAATTTGCTATGGTGGCAAAACCACTTTCAGGATGTACATTTCAAAGACTTATTTAAATAAGTATAGCTTTTTCAGAGGACAGACTGTACATAACTATTATTATATTGTCCCATCCCATGATATGTTGTGCCTCAGTGTCTGGGTCTGTCTTCACAAAATCACAAGATAAAATGGACCAGTGCAACAAATATATCTTCAGATTTTCATAGAGAGAGGGGAATAATGGCTCTGTGTGACAGTAGCTACAGTAAAGAAGCCCCAGCTTCTGGACTTCTGAGTTGCTCCATAAGTCCACATCAAGGTCACCCATTCACACTTATTCCAAACACCAATCCAGTAGTTCGGCATCGCAACATAACACTAATGGCAAATCTGACTTTATATCCATTAAGTCATATCAGTGGTTTACAGTAGGGCCTCAGATCCATTTGATTAGGGGGAGTGAAGATGAGTTAGTAGCTGCTGGGGTAACACATGACAACATAAAGAGAAGGTATCAGACTTCTACCGTTTACAAAATGTTGAGCTGGTGACTGCAAAAATATGGTGAAGTATTTGAACAACTCTACTTAGACGTGACACAACAATACGTCTGCTAGTTAAACATGGTAATGTGTCTCAGCCTGTTTCCGTCATGTCCTGTTAAACTAAGCATCTCCCCTGGCTAGCTTGGGTTTAAATAAAAACATCCAGTAATTGGCTTATTGGATGAGTTCAGGCCATATATTTATGGGATAACAGTTGATTCAGAATTGGTTTATTGGCCATGAAATTGCTCATATAATGAAAATTATTCAATGGCTTCCACTCAAATACATACACTTTGTCTCTCTCTATGTATCTCACCTCTCTCTCTCTCTCTCTCTCTCTCTCTCTCTCTCTCTCTCTCTCTCAATCCGTTTTTAACAACTACATACACACACACACACACACACACACACACACACCTACAGACAGAGACACACAACTACATTTCAATTGCATGGTAGAGGGGACATGAAGGACATTGAAAACATTCCCCCAATCCAACTTGGGGGCTTCTTTCTAACTTTGTAGAAACTAACCCCGCTGCTTTGTGTCCTAGCAAGCACCTGAACAGAGACGCTATCTTGGCTGTGCCTCCAGACCATGCACGTGTCTCCTATCTTATGCTGTCTGCGGCTCCCATTGGCTATTGTCCCTGGTGATGCTCACTCAATATCTGGTTTCAGACAGCAAGAACTATGTGGCTTCCACAGCCCAATCTCATTTATTTATATCCACCCAAGAGATCAGGCCCTTGCTGGCAGCTGGTCAGTACGACGAAGGTCTGCCATTCGCCAGATTTCTCCCTCCTCAATGGCTTTGAAAAAAGCTCCTATCTGAAAAGCAGTCTTCTACAGTAGGCCCAACGCTCTCTGCATTTCAAAGTGGCTGAACTGTGCTTTGAGAGCCGGAGGGACCACCAGCACTCCCGTTCCACTCCACACACACACACACACACACACACACTTGAGTAGGAAGCACATGAAACACACACACTCAAGCATGCATGCATGCATCAACTCAAGCACGCACATTCACACCAACACACACACACACACACACACACCCTCTCTCTGCTGGATTAGCCAGTTCTATATAAGCATGACCTGAGGAGGTGCCCCAACACAGTGGAGGGATCCTGTTATTTAGGACATGCTCTGTAACCCTCATACTCACTCATTAGAGGGAGAAGAAAAACCTCTCAATGAACACCTGGTGCTCTGAAAATGTCGCAAAAGCAGAGAAGACCCTGTACTGTTGGCAACATAGTTTCATAAGAAATAACTATTTTGATGTGTGTGTGCATGAGTGCGTGTGGTGTCTGTGTGTGTGCATGTCCATGGTCATCCGTGTCTTGAGTGACACGTGACACACTCATTACAGCAGTGAAGAGACCCACAGCATCTACACTCCCCTCAGTCACAATGTTGGCCGCCTTTGCAGGTGCAGTATGTAACAATCCAGGCAGGGTTAACCTGTGCTTGTCCTGACTGACACGTCATTCTCTGTGTACACAATAACCTCTGGCCCTCTTCTCATCATCCATGTCTTCTATGACAGGGCTCTGATTAGGCTCTGCAGAACACTGCTAGTTTCACTCTCTGCAATCGCTCTCTTTCTTTCGTTATCGCTCTCTCCCTTTGCCTCTCCTTTTCTCTTCCTGATGCTCTCTGTTCATTTCTCTCTCTTTCCTTCTCCTCTTGGATTAGATACGGGCTGCCAGACAATGACATATGATCCGTGAAACAGTGGAATAATAGCAGGTAATGAATCCACAGTGCTGCCAAACCTGTATGGAGCTCTACAGGCTCCTGGAAGGACCATCTCACCCTGTCTGACAGTCCAGGAGATTTGACAAGTGACCGGTATCATTTCTTGATCGCAGTTCTCTGGTACAACTAGGAAAAGGGGTTATGGACAAAAAAGTCTGCACTTCCGCTGTGAATGCATGGCTTAACTTTAACTTTTAAAAACGTATTGACAGTTATTCGAGTCCTATATAAAGTGTTACCGGGAATTTTGTTACTACACCTTGCATATATATATTATATATATATATATATATATATATATATATATATATATATATATATATATATATATATATATATATATATATATATATATATATATATATATATATATCACTGGAGCCTGATCAGCCTTGTTAGATTACATTTGGGGAGTAGTAAATGAATGTGCATTATGGGTGATCTATCCCCTTGATCTATGCTAAGTCCTTTTTGATCTATGTGCTGAGTTCAAACTACCCAGTCGTACATTCCTGCAAAGTGCAATGAAAACGAAAAGAATCAAATTGAATATTTAACTGTTCCATTTTACTAGGCGGATGTACAGCACAAGCACATTCTCAAGGACCGAAGGTCTAATCTACGCAGCTAACTAACATCCCTTTTAATTAGTCATTTATTATAAATTTGAAAATTCAGCGTTGAAATTGCTGTAACCGATTGTAGCTCTCATTGGCAGATTACCTACAAGCCGCACCTTGGAACAGAGAGGGAAAGGAGGGGGAGGTAGTCTGACACAAGGTAACCCCAGATTCAATCCCCTAGTCAGTCAAAAAACGGAATGTTCCTCTTTGATCCTGAACACTTTGAACATTCTGTCAGCCTTGTACTTTTATGTGAATAAAATAAAATAAAAACCTCTAGGATGGTGCCCAGATGAGCTGCTTATGCAACAAGCCACCAGAACCCCCCCATTCTTTTCTTCTTATCTTTTCTTTTCTCTCTTTAGCAGGAGGGGGGAAACATTTGAGTGCCAATGGGGGTCGTTTTTTTGAAGCATTGCTTATAGACGTGCAGCGGTATACAGTACGCTGACTGTCCCCTTCAGCCAGGCCGACCAATGGAGGCGCCTTGTTTTGCCTCGCGATGGCATTAAGGGAACAATATCGCACTGATGGTGACTCTGCCAGGCGTCAGTTCCAGCAGCGGCGTAATCGCAGCCTCCCGGCAGTACTTGCCAAGCTCACATCCTGTGGTTTGTCACCCCCACACCCACTACCCCCCTCCTCCTCTCCTCCCTCCCGGCACAAGCACCACGCGTTTCGACTCAGGACTAGATCATTAGCCAGCTTCTTGCACAGGCCGGCTCTGAACTGACGAGAGCGTGGCACACGCGGAGAGAAGACAAAGGGATGCATTCTTTTTTGGCAGACAAAGCAATATGCAAATGTATATCTCTATAGGAACAGGTTTACAATAGTTTCCATTCTGAATAAATGCTGGAATACACTTTTGCAATGTCAACTGCTACAGTCATTGACAACTGCCGGGCTTTGGTTGGTATGAGCACTGGTCTGAGAACTTCCTTCTAATTGACAGAACAAAACAATAATGACCTGTTCTATTATTTAGTGGCTAACTTGGTCTGGATCCAGTCCATTTTTTCATCATCTTTGCAGTCTATGTTGAGTGATTTCAGTCAAGTAAAATGACATAATCAAACAACTGCCAATTTTCAATGTTCCCCACGTTTCTTGTGTTTTCACTACTTGCCATTCTGTTTTCAGACTCGCATAGATTTCCTGTTAGGGAATCAGTGCTACAGCGTCTAGGGGGCCCCTGGTGATAGTAGGTCTGTGTGGTTATCTATCACATACAACTCAATACACTGCTGCTTTGGTGATTGAATAGCTGATTGATTGGTGGAAACAAGTAAGGCTGGTTCAAAGCCCACAGAGAAAGAATGGGGAGAAAGAACAAGACAGAGAGAAAAAGAGAGAGAGAGAGGAGAGAAAAAGACTTACATCTACACACACTTTGTTGTTGTTGTATTATATTTGTGTATATATAATCATATGCAATTCAGTATTTTATATGTATTGTATTGTTTTATCTCTGCTACTGTAATACATTTACAGTAGAAGCAATTTCCCCACTGGGGAATAAGAAGATGATACTGTACTCTACTCAAAAATCTCTATAACGGCTCATGTAGTAAAAAAGCCATTCCACAATGGCTCCTTTAGAGTCTAGTACAGTGGGCTCTCAGTGGATCCATGCAACAAAGAAAGACAAGAGAATGAACCCCATCATACCCTACAGGCCTAACCAGTGCTGTCTCTATAGAAATAAGAATTCACAATACTCTCTCACAGGAAGTGCGTGTGTGTGCATGCATATGTACTGTATGTGTGTGTCCTCACAATAGCTCTCTCAAGAAGTGTCCATGTGTGCGCACGTGTGTGCGAATGTTTTCTCAACTGTGTGTGCTTGTCAATGTAGACATCTATGTGTTTGTGTCTGTTGTATGTGTTTTGGCATGTATTTCTGTGAGTGCAGAAATGAGGGTGGTGACTGAGACTATGGAGTATTGATGGTATAGGACAGAGTATCAGTGTCTGGGTAATGTGCAGGCTGAAGCACACTTCTCCCCCAAGCTTACCAAACCCACACACAATAACTACTGTTGTTCTTCAGCCATGGAGCTGATGAATAGCCAGAAAGTTAGACTGATCACTACAGATATCCTGTTTTGCAAGAAAGTTTGGCAGAAAGCTTTGCTGAACTTGGTTGAAATAAACATAAATATGTATGCGTATATAAATCATATTTATACAGGCAAACGCTTGTTGTGTATCCAGATTTTGTATTTGTTCTCATAAAAAAGCAAGGAAATAGCAAGGAAACGGTCAATAGATTAAAACTAAATATACTGTACGATCTTCATTCTAATTTAATCTGTTATCTAAATTGGATGATCTAAAGTCATATACATCTCCTAATTGTCATTTTAGAGGTGGTTCATCAAGCTCTTGCCATAATACCAACGTCAGAGACAATCAAATCATCTCTTGTTTCCCTGTCTGGCAGTGCCTCGTCAGTGAATTTAGATGCCGTGCGTGTTTTAGTGGCGGGCAGCGACATCCATCATTATTTGGGCCTGGTGGACAGCCGTGGCCCATCCATATGTCTGTGTGTCTGTGGTCAGGGGCCTGCGCTTCTCTGCTGTCTGACTCCCCCAGCTGTTCTCCTGCTTGCCTTCGCTCCTCCCGCCTGTGGTGCTGGCTGACGTCAACGTCAGCATGAACATCCCATCTGCCCCTCTGGCCGTCTTGGGCGGAGACACACGATTCCTTTTAACGCTTCTTTAGAATGAACATCTTACCGATCGCTAGCCAGTTACAGCAGGACTTTGGTTTGTCCCCCATAAACTCTATTGCAACCTTAACTTGGTGTATGAGGAGTCTGGAGATCCAACACCTTGACAGGCTCACTCAGGTTGAGTCATCATGTGTCATCACCGTGACTGAATGTGAAGATGGATAGGTTAGTGTGTGGGGGGTGTGATAAATATATATATATATATATATATATATATATATATATATATATATATATATATATATATATATATATATATATATAGAGAGAGAGAGAGAGAGAGAGAGAGAGAGAGAGACAGAGAGACAGAGAGAGAGATTGAGAAAGAGAGGCATAGTTTGTATGAGAGTGTGCATGTGAATGTTCATAACAATTCTGCTCAACACGTTACTGCAGGCATACTAGAATGACCTCTACAAGATCTCCTGTAGCATCTTTCAAAGTTAGAGATCCTCTACCACACTCAGGCCATTTCAATAAGGTACTCATATTTCTGTACTGCAACATCCCACCGAGACAGTGGGATTCAATTCCAAACAGTCTTTGTGTGTTGCAAGCCCTCACAGCATTTTCCAGAGACAGTGACTTCTCACAAGATACCAAATAATAATGTGTGAATACCGAAGAGAGAGAAAGGTGCAGAAAGGATGAAAATGTGATGAAAGAAACGAAGACAAGGGGAAACATATAAAAGCTAGAGTGAAAGGGAGAACAGAGAAGAACCCCTGCCTTGCTGCGTTTCAAGTTTTGAACAGTGCCGAGGATCCATCACAACCAGGCAATCCTACATTAGAATCACTCCAGTTGCTTTGGTGAGATTTGTCCCAAGTTCCCTCATATCAATTCCAAATTTGAAATTCTTCCATCTTCCGAGAACCGCTTAGACAGCTCACTCATCCTAGTCTAAATAATCCCTTATTGCCCATGTCTTAAAAATGAAAGCATCGTCTATTTGACCGAGTGATGTCATCTAAAAGAAGACGTAGCTGACATACTGGGGTGGCCCTCTCTTTCAAGAAGCCAGTCTGACTAAACCCAGATTCCCAGATGTATGCCCTCATCTCCCTCTCTGATGGCATTCAAACATGGGAATACATTATGACTAACGCCTTATGTCTCTCCTCACTGATAGCACAGAACATTTGATGTCAGTGGTTGTAAATCTTTCTCTCTTTTTTCCCCTTCTTGCTCAGGAGATGGTGCCTCACGATGCAGACAGCTGTCACTCTGAGCTCCTTTCCGCAGACGGAGGGCTGAGCTCGCTCCCACGCACACCCACACACACAGAAATACACACAGAGGAGCATCCATACAATACAGACACACACACACACACGCAGACACACCCACACACACAGAAATACACACACAGGAGCACCTGTACAATACAGACACACACACACACACATACACGCACAGACACACACAGGAGCACCCATACAATACAGACACACACACACGCAGACACACCCACACACACAGAAATACACACACAGGAGCACACCGTACAATACAGACACACAGACACACACAGGAGCACCCATACAATACAGACACACACGCAGACACACACCCACACACACGCAGACACAGGCAAACACCAAGCAGCACCCTGGCTCCACAACCTGCCTTTGTTCCAGAGAGGAACGCGGGGAGAGACGGATGCTATCGTACTGTTGCAGGCTCTTTCCCTCCACAGCTAATCACGCACACAGGGTGCAGCCCAAGAAGACGAGGGAGAGAGTCTCCTCCCTGTGATGGAGTCATTGTAAATATTTGACTCTTTATGGAAAGTTTAGAAGCATTGTCACACTGACGCTGTGTCACACATGGAGGCGGCGAGTGTTTAGGGATACACGCGGTGGCTAATCCGTTTAACAGGCACAGTGCATGACATTGGATTCCATTAAGGTTCTATTGTGTTCACATAATGTGAGGTAATAAAGCGAGCTTGAGCTGTAATGTGCTTCATCTCAGGTGTGGGTGCTTTGTTGCCGCCTTCAAATCTTGAACTGTTACTAAACTATTACCAGTGAAACACTGTTCACGTACCTGTGAACACAGCTTGAATACATTTACTCACCTGAAAGTAATTATGGTAACACTTTACATTATGTGTATTTTAAAACCATGCATAGCTTTTTCTCAGTTGTTACACTGGCATTCGGTCAGAGGGAGTGGGTGTTAGTGTATGTTGATAGTGACCATGTTATGCAAACACAATGTACACAATGTAAGGTGTTACATTAAATGAGTTTACCTTAGCTAATTACAATATCATCAACAGACACGCTACATTTGGTTGGTCTGAATGTGAATAAACGGGACTAGCTATCAAGCTTGAATACCCTGTCATAAGATTTTCTACAACCACCAGACCATGTTGTGTTCAGAGATGAACAAACTGTGGCAGAAAATCAATCAAAGCTGTCTTCCAATTGTTACTTATTTGGCTGAGGAAACCGAGTATACTCCACTTATTAATTCTTCACTATTAGGCTTGCTCTGCTCCTTCATTCAAACCAATAAGGTCCGATCAATGGCCTTTAATGCAGGCACCTTTGAATTGCGGCTTTAAATAGTCAATCATGAATATTTGGCGACACACGTGGGCAGTCAGGGATTTAGGTAGCGATGACCTTGGCCACAGGAAGTGGAAGACATTAGCATTTGATTTCCAAAGACTCCTCTAACTTCGTTTGCTAAGACAGGGGATTTCTGGATTACATTAAAGAGTTAGAAAGATTAAAGTGCTCTTTTGTGCCAATCCACCAACTCAATTATCCTTTTCTTAAAGGTTTTACCAAAGCACGACACCTCCCATTCACTTTGTATATTTAAATAGACCTATTAAAGGTCAACCGGGTAGGTGCACCTTACATAACTTGTATTCTGGGGGATGGTTTTGGTTGGTCTACAATAATAAATGGCCTGGCTGGCTCCATGGTAGGCCAGATATTGAGTGCTGGACTTTCATGGCAGCGCTAATCAGCTCATTCTGAGAATGCTAGTAAAACCTTAAGAAGATATTTATATTTGCCATGACTTTGTGTGAAGGGGGACATTCATCCTTACAAAGATTCAGTCAAATGAGGTACGAAATGTTCAGAGAGCAAAAAATGAGCATGATCTCTGAGTGAAAAACCCAAACACTGTGTACAAACACACCACTACAGTCCACAGGACTGTTATTCCTGTTGTGCAGCATTATTCTTGTAAGACGAGCTATAGATAAATAATGCATACTTTGAGACTATTGACCCACAATTATTTTTACAAATTTTTCTTTTGGCTCTCAACGAAGGCAGTCGCATTTTCTTTCCCTCTCCTCCCCCTGACCTTCCCTGCTTGCTTCCCTGCTTGGCTTCTATCCTATTGTCTAGTCATTCACGGAGAAATGCTTTGAAGTTTCAATCATTTGGATAGTTTTTGATGATAATGCTCAAAATCAAATACTTGGGGCAAAGTGGATCGACTACAACAACTAAAAGGGTCAACCTGAGGGACTGAAGCCCAAGGAGAGCTAAAGCTTGTTCCCTGTAGAACTATGGCTTGCAAAGACTGCAAACAACTTACTCAGAGGATAGTCAAACTGGAGCTAAGAGTCAGAACCCTCTTAGATATCAGAGAGACCGAAGACTTTATAGATTCCATGCTACCTAGCCCGGAGGCTAAGCTACCGGCTAATGAGCCACCCTTGGAACCAGCTTTCTTTCCACCGGCCGGTGGATCGGATGAGTCATGGCCTGCTCTCGGCGCTAAACCAAAGAGGCCCAGCACCGCTTCTACCTTCATCGGAGATGGGACTGTAACCAAGGATAAAAAGCGAGGCAGAAACTCTTCCCACATCACCTCTCCTCCTGTCCCACTCAGAAACAGATTCGAACCACTGGGAACTTTCTCTCCCTTGAGTGTGGAATCCAAGGCAAAGAGGCACAGGAGTGCTAGCCACACAGCTTACACACATGAATGGACCAGATCGCCGACACACCATGATGGTAGCTACTACACACATACAAATCCAACACATCATCGTCTGCTGCGACCGGGAGTCCCCCATTTCACTCCAAGCCCCTCTCGGACCACTCGGGGCGCTGTTCGACCCCCTATCAAGCATAATCAGACAACAATACCACAGGATTATCAAGATCCAAGGTGTGCTAAGACTACCCATGGCCCATCAGCACTTAGAAGAGCTAACGCTGCTAGCACTATATCATCTACTGCTAGCACTGACACAGTGGCTAACCTTAGTCTAGCACAAGGTCCTATCATTGCTAACCCGAATAAGCTAAGAACAGGCTCCGCAGCTACTGATAAGGCAAACGTTAGAAATGCTAACACAACACCACATATAGCCACTATCTTAATTGGAGATGCCATGACAGCACATGTTAAACTGGCAAAGACAGAAAATATTTGTCTTAGCAACGCATCTGTAGAGGAACTGTTGTCAGAGATACAAAAAATCGTCAACAATAAACCAAACGACACTAAGATTATCATACACACTGGCTCGTTAGATATCCTACACAAGAAAACTGGCACTGAGATACTTAAAAAACATTTCACCCAGCTACTGAACACACTCAACAGATATCAAGATGTATTCATCAGTGGACCAATTGCATGCTTTCGCAGAGGAAAAGAAGCCTTCAGTCGACTACAATCTTTCAACACGTGGTTGACATCTGTCTGTCTGGCACACAAACTGAGATTTATCGATAATTTCAATGTGTTCTGGAACTGTGCAGACAGTTTTCAAGCTGACGGACTCCACCCAAACCGTAGAGGATCTCGACTACTAACAGCAAACATCAGTCACATGCTCCTGACCACAAATCAAGTTTCTCTCCCCATCCCTGTTGTGTCTAAGCTGACTGACGCATCCCAAACAATCTCCCATGGAACAGAACATTCAAACATCCTCCTGCAAGGACATGGGCCCTGAACAGATCTGCACCCCCTGGATGAATTCCCTTGTGATGGAACAGCTCAGTGACGTAGACTTTCCCAAAGAAAAGATATGCTTGGACAGCCACCATGCTATTTCATTAGACATACCTGGCTAAATAATGACACGGCAACAGCAACTCTGATAAAAGCGTGTCCGCCCGATTACAGCTTTCACCAAGTTGCGTCTTCCCAAGAAAACCAGTGAAAGACTACAGCTCATTCAAAATTCTGCAGCTAGGTTATTAACCAAAACTAAAAGGAGAGAACACATTTAATGGACTGGACTAATTTAGTCCTGTCCTAGCTACTTTACACTGGCTCCCTGTTACCTTCAGAATTGACTTTAAGGCCCTTTTCCTCCGATACAAAGCTCTACATGCAGGCCTATTAGAGGTCACCAGAAGCAGTCATAAGAAGATTGACAATTCGGCCTTTGCTAATTACGCCCCAAAACTGTGGAACAAATTACCCATAAATATTAGGGAAGCAAATACGCAAGACATTTTTAAAAGACAGCTTAAAACTTACCTTTTTACCTACGCATTTAAGTAATTTCATCTCAAAAGGGTTTTACTACTTTTATTAATTATATTATTGTTGCTATTTTAATTATTACTTTTATCACTTGTATTATTGTTGATTTTATGTAAAGCACCTTGAACTACAATTCTTGTATGAAATGTGCTATATAAATAAAGTCTTACTTACTTACTATAGATAGGCAGAACAAGGCAAATGCCTCACATGACTGTCTATAGATTAACAACATCAATAGGAGTCATGTTCCACACTGCCCTCTTATCTTGATCTATTTAACAACATGACATTTAATGGCTGTGGAAGCTGGGACAGGCATGTTCTCTGGTGAGCTTGTTGCACTGACAAGGAGAACAAAAACAAGGTCTGCCATTTACCACACACTTTTATCCGTTGATATTTGCTGGTGGATTATGTTGCAGTAATTGTCCCAGTGCTTTTGTCATAACAAGTACCATGTTCAACAAACCAAACCACATAGTAGTACAGTATATCAACTGTGGTGTGAAATGTGTTCAATGACATTTTGTACTGGCATTAATAGACAGATTGAATTGGGGAACAATGTGTTTATGAACAATACTGGCACGAGTACATCTGCCAGAGGGAGGTTGTACGAGGCAGAAATTGTCTGACATCTGCTAGAAAGCACAACTTTACTTCCAACTGTATAAACTAACATTATATACAACAAAGGCTGATGAATGGTTACTGTATCTATGCAGTACTCATTTACTTCAGCATGGCCAATCTACAGAAGAACATAAAGGGCCGACAGACACAGCATAAAAACTGAGAAACTGGATATGCTGATGCGGATATCCTATCCAGTCCAATCCAATCTATGCAGATGGTCTTGTGGTAGTCTTGTGTGTGAAAGACCCAACAGACATCCAAGAAACTTTATTCAGCTTTGAAAGGGAATTGGTGATCTTGTAAAGATGGAGACCATCCTGAACACCAAGCCCAGAGACTTTCACAGAGAACCAATCTAATACAGCCCTGATTGTTCTCTGAAAGTACAAAGCACGTCAGCATACTCAATGATTGGCATCTGGTCAGATGCACCACTGCAGGCCTTTCAAACTAGCTGAGCCTGCAGGCGTAGGAACCGTTGGTGTGGCTGAATGATGCTCCCTGACAGTGAGAGAAATGGCTCAAAGATACAGCACACGGCACATCATCGCGATCAACCAATCAGCTGGCCCTTGGCGGGCTGGATCCTGCAGAGGAGAACAAACAGGCTTCCTGAGTGCGGCTGAGACGGCATTATGAAAAGACGACTCGGCGGGGTCCTCGTCGAACTATATTCAAACCTGCCTGTGTAGCCTGGTATTGAACCTTCCCTCCTCCCTGAGATCTCAAAGGAAGACGTTGTGGCAAGTTGGACGTTTACAGAAAAGTACTCATCAACAACTCAATCAGCAATTAGCCTCTCCAAGACCTCCAATTACATGCTTCTTCATCAGCAACTTGCAACTGGGAGTTGCAGGGGAAACATAATGATACAATTTGCTGTGACATAGTGGATACAATTTGGGTTCCAATGACATACTTTTTTTTTTTTTTTTTTTACAATTTGACTGTAATCATTTCAGATGACAAGGTTTGGCAGTTCGGCAGCTCCATATGTGAAGTTTAAATTGTAACTATGCCCTTGAAATGAATCCCCACCAAAATGACCATGGTATTTACAGGTTCCAATCTCTCTAAATACAATTAAGACCGTCAATCAACATAAACAAGAAAAACTAGGTCTAGAGCAAACAGAATGTATGTGTCATTTTAAAGCTGTACCTTGAGGGTTTGTAGTGACAGTCTGGTGTAATTTAAGTTAGCTTCTTTGTATTACTGTCTTAGTTAACTGGAAGACAATCTGTAAGCAGATGGTGCAGACAACAGTTTGTGGGATTCATCAAAAAATCATCTATTTACATTCTATTTTGATTTTCATTTCATTTTTACTTAGTCATGCTGGTTTGAGCAGATTACATTGGGAAACATAACTTGATTTTTGTTTGTCTTCTTTGGTCCTTGGTAATGAAAAGTACTTGACTTTGATATCATATAACTCCAAACAGAAGTTCTACTTAAATACTTAAAGTGATGGCATGATTGCAGCCTTAACAAGCAAAAGAGTAGCCACTACACAATGATGATGAAGACGATGAGAATGATCATCATGAAGGTTTATCTGCAAGATATTGGCAAGATCAAACTGAGAACTATTTTCTCATAAACACTACAGAACTGAATCTGATTTGAATTTGTGTGTAATATATTTTTGTTTTAATGTTGTATTGTAAAACTCGACCAGCAGTGAATGATGACTCTGAATTGCTGAATGTTCATTTCAATAACAGCAAAACAACCCCCTGGGGTGCGGTAGACTGGAGAGAATCATCTTGACACCAATACAAATCCAAACCATTTCTTTCCAAATGGGTGAACCGGTCTGATGATATCCTCCCCCCTGCACTTTGATATGAAGACTGTTCCCATAGTTACTGCTGATTGAAGACACAATGATGTCACTAACGAGAGCAAACTTTGGATAACAATCCAAAGGATTTTTTGCTTGTCTGAATTAGCATAGAGATTGAAATCTGTGGCAGGCTGATCATTCTGTTCTCAGTTCAACTTGCAACAATTGAGAATACACAGAGGTGTTTAATGTTCATTTGTCCGTCTCCTCTGTCTGCCTTCTGTGCCCTCAAAATATGCCAAGAAATACCCCCTTTTTTTACCAGGACATTTAGTTGGATTTCACTCTGAGACTGCCATGGTTTTACAGAAATACAATGTGAAAAAAATATTTTATTCATGCAACTGCAAAGGAGCAAAAAAGATCAGCACAGAGTCGCCTATTTTTAACAAGGACAAAATCAATTGTTGTTTTTTCAGGCAGACATTATACATTTTCATCTACTAAGACCATTTGCAATGGAGTTCAATTGTCTCCGTTGACATTTTAAAACCCAGTGTGGTTTTTCACTTCAATTTAAAGACCCACAGAGAAACACAAAATAAAAAGATTTTTTTTCTTTCTTCAAAAACAAAAAGATTTGAAGGAGGTGGCGAGTGAGAAAAAAAGAAAAGAGATTCATATCATGTTGATCAAAAGTGACAGCTCAGTATTGCGTGTGACTACTCTCGGATGGATCGCCAGTACACGATTGAAATAAGACACATCACTCTTCAACTTTAATCCTTCAATAAACACAATAGCCAGCAAAAAACGAAAGATGAGTTGACTGAGAGAGGGGCTGATACTATGTGGCGCTCATATTCCCCTGCGGCCACGCCGATGACGCTTCATTCAATAATGACAGGGTGTTCAGGGGGCACTCCCTGGACTCTCCATTTAGTGGAAACTTAAGCGGTTATCAAGGTGTTTAAAAACTGACTTTCCTCAGGGGAGTTCACAGGCAGAGGAGAGGATTTATTCAGGTGTTAGCCAGCCAGCGGGCAAGGCAGGAAGAAAAGCAGGCAGGCAGAAAGACAAACAGGAGATTTAAAGACCCCTATACTCCACATGCTAATGAAGAAGCATCATTCATGACTGTAGGGGGAGACAGCAGGATAAATAGATATTTGTGACTCAGAGCCAACCCTGACACCTTCTCGGGAAGGAAACTGGGATGAGGTAAAAGCAACCAAACAACCACCCGAAGTATGAATTGCATTACAGTGCCAGACAGATAGAAAAAGAAAGAGAGAAAGAGGGAGAGAGAGAGAGAGGAAGAGAGAGAGAGAGAGAGAGAGAGAGAGAGAGAGGGAGAGAAAGAGAGAGAGAGAGAGAGAGGGAGAGAAAGAGAGAGATGAAATAGTCTGAACAGAACAAGGGAAGAGTGTGATAGCTACTGTGTGATAACCACAGCTATTGAAACAAATATTCCATCTTCTATTGTTACTTATCACCACCTCCCCACCCCCCATCTCTCTACGGACCCTCTGTCACTTTGTTCCATGGGTGATGCAGGAGACCTGATAAACACTGCGGTCTCAACCCTGAGTTTTACAAACGTAAATTGTACAATGTTCACCATACATTAAATATCAGGATTATAAATACAATGGATCATATATTGTTTCTATCATTTTCTATCATTATCTATTAATTTAAAAAGAGAGAGAAATGTTCTTCCTCATCCATATTCACTGCAATTGCCAAGACCTCTTTTTATTGGGCCAGATAAAAAAAAAAAAAATTCCATTGCAAATTGTTGTGACTGAATTGCTTTTCTTGTTCTGCTTTTTATCTAGACCATTTGGACAGAATAAATGTGGCCACACAGGATGTGTGTGTAAGCTGGGTTCAAGGATAGCAGCCTCATAGGCTCAAGCACATCAGTTCTGGTAAACAAACTTTATCTCCCGGCCCATTAAGCGCAGTAATATTGAAACCTGATCTGCAGATAAACATAGATTTCCCTCAGCCAGCCATCAGGATGGCAGTGCAAGAGACCGGTGATTTGTCATCTAACTGGCAGGTTGAAATTGTGGGTATTGGTAAACCAATTCATGTAAAGTTCACAGGCTAATCATTGTCCATGAGATGCAGTTAAGGTGGAACTATAAAATCATATTTATGTTTCCGTGTGCAATCGATGACCACTGTTCATTGTAATGATCCACAAGTGAAAGAATAACTTTACATTGGCAGACATTACTACAGGTCCTTGGGTCCAGCAGGTTTTACACTGGAATATAAGATCCACTCAAATATTGGAATTTGACATTTGAGGTTTTTCACAAAATTGCATGTTTTCAAACTGCACTGTAACATTGATCTCTTCATTGTTACGTGGTTTTCCCCAAAAAGTATTAAATGTAAGATTATGTAAAAAACACAAATGGCGATATTCTAAATTCTCCGTTGGGTTTGCCTTCTCTCCTTTACATCTTTTAGTTTATTTTCCTTTCTTTCCTTTCCTTTCTTCCCTCTCTTTCCTCTCTTTCCTTTTCTTGCTCCACTCTGTTTTAGTTCTTTCACTGCATATTCACTGATATTCTTTCACTCCATTCTGAAATTTTTTTACACCAGAAGAACCTTGGAGTTATCCACCCTGAACATCAGCAAGGACATACCACTTACCTCAACAGGGGGAATCACATGCCACAGCATTGTATCTGAGAGCACTATGCCTTTTGCAATCACCCCCACCCTACTAATAGAGTGAAATCCCCTGGTCCTGTTTCCTCCCGAAAAAGTGTGGACCTCTGTACACCTCACCTTATCTGAAGAAAGGGCTTTAACAGTGAACTAAGATGAGTCTGACTTCCAGGCTGATGTAAAGTAGAAGAAAAAGAAGGAACTGAAGCATCGTGGCACTGCAAAACAGAGGTGGAGACCAGGTAATGACTGCAGGGAAGGATGAGTGCTCTTGAAAGTAAGACTTGAATGAACAAAAACAACAGTTGTTTTCATTCTCATTTTTACCATGTTAACAATGCATCTTGTGTCATTTTCTATATCATATTTCACAAAAATTGGTGGACATTCATCCATTCTTGAGAGACAGACATGTATTACGTGTGGTATGAGTTGGAGCTTGAGCGATTTACCCAGGGTTATGAAGATGTACCAGAGAAGGTACAGAAATTATGAATGCTGAGTTATTGTACAATAACATGAACTATAATCGACTTTTATCTTTCATCCACAAACACTACTTGGAGCTGTAAGCTTTCAAAAACATACATTTCAGGACAGCATCAAGGAGTGAGAGGATTAAAATATTTCAAGAAAGTGACAAAGCCATGGATTTTGTTTAACCCTTCTCTTGTCTGTCTATGTCCTCTACCGTGCATTCAATATCCCTGGTCAAGGTCCTTGGGTCTTTCATTGTCATGATATCTCCATAATCCGGGAACAGGGGAATCTCTTTCAACTGTAAACAACTGTCAAATACTCATATTATGTTCTGGTCTGTGTTAAAAAGTAAAACATTTGTGGAATACATTTCAAAACAGTGAAAGTGTCATTGTTCTTTATGTATCTATCTATGGCTGACTGAGCACTGTTGGTCTGGCTTCATCCCTGGTCTATGCACTCATCCCGGGTTCATGTACCGTCAAAAGCCTGGCCTCATTCCTGGTCGGTACAGTACATCCCAAGGCTGTATCACAGCTCTATTAGCGAGTGTTAGTGTGTCCAACATGGGTACAGCTGGGGTCTGCTCCTTCTTCAGCACCTGAGCCCAAACAGCAACATCTGCACCCAGCCTGAACTCACCTCAAAACACTGCTGCTCCTGATGGATTTACGTAACACAGGTTATATAAAGAGCAAGGATAATCATATTGAGACAGTTGACATTTCAGATTACCTTAGATTAAAACATCTGTTATGTCATCTCCATTAGTCTTCTTAAATACTCGTGATTTTAGCATGTTTAATCAGATGACTCTACATAGGATTTATGGGACCACTGTACTATGCTATGAACACACAAAGAAAAGTTCATATAATTTAAATTACTTTTAATGAAAACTACATGAGCAGGCTGATTCAGCGTGTGATAAAAGTTACGTAAGACATTCCTGAGTGCAAAGAAAGCTTTAGCAGGAAGAAGTGTTTACCCAACTAGCAGGGGACAATACAGTGGGACATCCATAGGCCAGCTTCTAGCCAATACATGGAGGATCAGCCACCATGTATTGTAGACACACACACACCCATGGCATCTGATTATTTCCCTCCCATCAGAATCCAAACTCAAAATGACAAAAGGGAGGTCAGGTATTGAAGGGAGAAAGAGAGAGAAAGAGACAGAGAGAGACGGAGAGAGAGAGAGAGAGAGAGAGAGAGAGAGAGAGAGAGAGAGAGAGAGAGAGAGAGAGAGAGAAGAAAAAGAAGAAAGATTGGCCCCAGATAGAAAAGTGAGATTGTTCTTCCTCTGAGAAATCAGCTGGTCTTTTTGGCCGGGAGGTGAATGGCAGCTGACAGAATTGGAGCCTTATAGCCTGTGAGGAGGGTTGAGCTGGGTCAGACCGCCCTTCCCATCAGCCAACGGTCATGAAAGCCCAGCCAGAAAAAGAGGAACAGAGAAGAAGAGAAAGAGAGAGAGAGTGGTACCAAATGGGTTGCCACAGCAACGGCCAAACGGCCCCTTTCTCCATACCCCTTTCACTACCTTTTTCTTTAGTTGCCAAAACAGATGTGTATGGGTTTGTGTGTGTCTGCATGTGGTTACACGTGGATTCTCCCGGGCACTTGAGTGAACACAGCCCAGACTCAATGGAAGGATGGAGTGATGAGAAAGAGATAAAGGGAAAAGAGGAAAGGCAAATAGAGAAGGGGGAGAGGGGGTCACGCTCTACGGCTTCAATCAGGTGGTCTTGTTTTCCAACAGCAAGAGCCTGCAGCCTCTTAGTACACCAAAGGCTGCCAGGGTCCATCCAATTGGGGACCATGCATTGGCCTTTTGCAGAAAGGCAAAAAGATTCAACCAGGGGTTGGAATACAGAGAAAATAAATGTCCGAAATGAATATGCTGGCTTATTTGACAAGATTTTCTGGGCTCTTGCAACCCTGGTATTCTAGAATCCCAATACAAATCCTCTGTGTGGCTCGGGCTCTACTGCAGTTTGAGACCCCAGTTTCTTTAGATTATGGTGAGCAGATTCCACAGCAAAGTAGAGATCACACGTCACAAACTCTGCTAAAAGGGTCTCTAGACAGAGCCAGACTATTATATCACTCTCTGGACTCTAGTGTCCTCTAGAGCAGAGGTTCTTAAATTGGGATTCCCGGACCCCTAGGGGTCCGCGAGCCATAGCCAGGGGGTCCACAAAATAATTTGCTGTGAATTATACAATTGTTTTACATCTACAGATGGGTGACCATTTGCATCAATAAAATAAGCATATTGTGTCCATTTAGGAGCACAAAGGTTATGCTGAATGAATTACAATTATGAAGGGGGAGGGGGGGGGTCCTTGGAAAATGTTCTCCCCTGTAAGGGATCCCTGGCCCCAAAAGGTTTGAGAACCCCTGCTCTAGAGACTAGTCAGGGAGCCATGCAATGGTACCAGCGTGCTCTGTAGTGTCACAGAGCGCTATGTGTGAGCTCAAATCTTCATCTATCAAACTGTCAAGAAGTTTTATGTTTTAGTACAAACTATTAAGAGATATCACAGCTAAACTAATGGGTTTTTGTTAAGTTAGTTAAAGTTAAGTTTTGTAACTCCAGTAGAAAACATTACTTTGCATCCTCTCTATAATGTGATATATTTAGTGACTCTATGCACTTGGAGCATAGAGCCTTCCTTGGAGCTTGAAACATCTCAACATGGTGTTCTACCAAGTCCCCCCAAGCTATCAAGCACAGGGATGGACAGAACATACTCTCCTACCGTGGTCCCTGGTAGCTACACTCTGATGCTATCTCAACAAACTCTCCTCCTCTGTGTGAATCCTACATTGTGCATCTGCATCCTCAATCCATGAACAAGGGGAGAGGACACAGTAAGCATCCGGATCAAGCTTCACTGCGAGTCAGAGGAACAGCTAGTCCTGATTGTCCAGAGAGCAGATTGTTAAATCGACCCTCATCAGCAGCCCCTGCCTGTGCCAGAGGCAGTTTAATCTACCCCCCAGAGGCAAAAGCTTACTCACAACTACATGGTTGACGACCTGAAAAAAACAACGCCACAGCAAGGGTTGTGTCTCTCTCTCTTTTGTTATTGATGACACGCGAAAACAACGTGCAAATGGGATGGGAGTTTATCTTTGAAAATAGGAGATCGTTTTGCACAAAAATATTGTATATATATATGTTGGAGTAAAACATGTTTATCCTGCTCTACACATCCTTGGAAAATAAATATATATGTGGTATTTCATATGGTCCTGTTTGTTCAGCGTGTTAATATTCATGACATAGAAGCACCTTTTAGGTGTTAAGTCATCATCTCTTGGGAGCAACTTTATACAAAGTAGGCTGCCATCCAGGTGGAGTGCTACCGTTGCACCTGAATGCGTTTTCTTTTTTTAAAGAAAAAGGGACACGGGAACTGAGAGTGGAACTAGCTAGATTGCGGCCGTTTAATTATGGAGAAACCATTTAATTAATATACTGTATGTAAATTTCACTTGAAAGAAAAGGATGATGTAAAAGACAAGCAATACACCAAAATAAAGGATTCTAACTCCTGCAAAGACAGATGAAGATTAAGCTGTGATGATCAGTAAGACTGTGTCGAAAGCTGTCTCTCAAGAGGGGCCAAGGATGAATAGAAAAAGTAGAGAGGGCCCTGAGGGGACCATAAAGAGGAACCAAGCTATACTGTCAGCTCTGGAGCACTGCAACTTACCACTGAGTAGGAGACAAAGCAGCGCGATCAACAAGAGATAGGAGGCCTCATTTACTTATAGTATTAACAAAATACGTATGAACATAACAGCATTGCGTTATGTGAGTGTAACAGAGTTTACAACGTATTGACAGGTATGGAGAACAGTAAACCATGCCAACATAACCATGATCATTTTGTCATATAACCCTAACCTAAACTTAATGTGTGTATTTTGCAGTGCATCCGCAACTTGTAAAATATACCGTATCACATCCGGTTCTGATTTCTAGAAGGAAGAGTGAATGTGAGTGAGCTACGTATGTGTCAACAGTGCAAGCAAAACAATCCCAAAAATCAGAAGCACATTAGTGAATTAAGTGCAGAGCTGGAAAGAGCAGTCTAAGGTCATGTTACACAGTCTTAAAACTGCCGCCTACGTACTTGCAACCAGAAATGAATCATTTTATTTGTCTTAAACAAAAATAAAATATGCTGAGAGAAACCTGAAGTTCATTCAGATGTGCATGCTGGATTCTGTTGATTTTCCATTGTTACTCAAGGACAAAATTACTTACCCACTCCACTAAGAAAACTGTTTTCAATCATGTAATATGACAAGTGGCATATTATTGTTGTAGGAAAACTATCCTTGTCCACTGTGGAACAATACGTATTTATGTATCTTCTCAGGCTGTTCGACTTATATTGCAACTAGGCTCTGCTCAGTGTAGGCCTCGTTTGACCTCAGAGCCGTCATACAGTATGTCAAGTGACAATTGTGTCGATTGTGTTCATATACCCGGCCATAAACTGCCCTTGTTCAACAGATTAACGATGACTACGATTGTATTTGACAAGGACTGTTCTACATAGTGAATCATTGGGCTTAAATGGGATTGAGTTATTTTTCATAACATCATTAAAGGCTATTTTATCTATCCAAACATGGTCTGAATCAGCCATTTTGTGACACTGACCCTGAAGTATCTTTTATAGAAACAAAAGACTAAGGGTGGATTAAAGGTTTCTGTGTTTTGCTGTTAAGGTTAAATCAAGTGCATATCTACTTTCCATAATTTATGACATGCTGCAATGTGTACTCTTTACAGAATGAAATGGCACATACTTCCAGTACTTCAAAGGACTTAATGAAAATGTGCACAATAAGTAAGCAGTGCTGAAACTTTGCTTCCTGTAAAAATGCCCTCAGCTGTTCTGTTGATGGAATGAAGCACTCTTTGTGCTCCAGAGCAAGATGCTGCATTTTTATTTTTATTTTTTTCCCAGCTCTAAGGCTCAATACGTTATTATTGCTTCAATCTCCAATTATTTCAGATGGATACAAATGTTCTGTAGGGAAACAAATACCAAACCGATATGCTATCTTCTTGCACTGACAAAGACTGCAGATGGTAAACAGACTGTAGAGATAAACATCTGTATATTAAAATGTTTTGTCGTTCGGGAAAATTTACAATTTGAGTTGTTTTAAATATCATTGTAAGAGTTACATGTGTATGTATGCGTGATTGGTTGTGTGTGTGTCTATCTGTAGTTGGGGGGTGGGGTGTTTTTGTGTGTTTTAACTTCCTTTCTAGAATAAGCCAACCACATATTCATTTGTGTGTTGATACTTCAAACAAGATATTCTTCTTTTTAACTCTGTTTGGTGCCTGAACAGCTTGAGAGGCACAAGATAGCAAAATATGTTTTCCCCACTGTTATTGGATATCTAGTGCCCTTGTTAACAAATCGGGAAAACTCTCCCACTTAAAGCGTGTACTGTGGTATTTTGGCCAGAAATATTGTGTTCTCGACTCCCTGCTTGGAGTCTAAAAGCTTATTCCAAAATAGATACTGCTGCATAGATAAGAACATCCAAAAGCAGGACTTTCACATCTACAAAGAGATGGAAAATTGGAACACAAACATTCCAATTTGCCCAGTCATCATAATCTTCAGACCTAAATCCAAGATAGTTGGTTCTGAATTTCAAGCATGCAAGTTCACAGGAGAAGCATGCTTCTTGAACAAGGTGCACTGGACATTCCAGTTATTCAATTATCCAGATTGCAAGGCATCATTGGACAGCAGGCTCGTCCATGCCCAGCGTTACGTGGCACAATATGTGAGACATGACCGTTTATCAAGGGGGGGTTTTCCTGGATGCCGATGAAGCTCAATCATCAACCGACTGCTTCCGCCGAAGGAGTGTTTGTGTATGATGACACTTTGATACTAGATGTAGGACGCGGCTCCATCTGAGCGTCTAAAAACGCTTTCCGAGCCATATTATCGGTAGTCCGCTGTTTCAGATGCGGTGAGGGGGAACGTGGTCATGTTTACACGGAAAACCGTGGTACCTAACGAGCCTCTATCGGCTCTGCTCAACAGAGAGACCAGACACACAGGAGATTAGAGCCATGTTTAATTCTGCTATCTGATCCGTCCACTCTGCTTTGTCCCAGTCAACAGCAAATAGCCTAAGCTATGATTCTGGATGAGCTGGTTGGGAGTCTGCAGGCTAGAGATAGGCTGCTTCACTAAGTGGAAATCAGATCAGAGAGACGTGATGGGAATGCACGATAACAAGTGACTCCAAGTGGAATATTGATTTGATTCAATCATTGTTTCACTGATAACATAAATAGGGGGAGATGTGAGGTAGTGAGGTCATGGTCCGTCTGTCCCCGAGTTTACAGGGTACACGGTCGGCGTGGGCTGTATATCACCCACGGTCTGGGGTCAGCTTTGGGGTTCTTCCTACTCATCATCATGGTCCAGGAGTGGCCATGCTGACTTGATCTGAGGTCTGTACATGTAGACAACACCCCATAACAGAAGCCACACATGACTTGATGTCTTCAATGAGAAGGAAGTGCCATAGTGACACCTTCTGGAGAGCAGCTGTCTTGCAGCTAGAGTGTACACACCAAACTGTGTGTTATTCAGATGGTAAATGCACTTTCAATATAAAGAGATAATTATGAGTCTGAATGAGTCATCAGGTATTGTAATGAAATGCAATGCTACAAGAGCTTAACAAGAGTTACTATGTGTCTTTCTATCAACACAAAGATGATTAGACATGGAACGTATGCAGTAGTGCGCGTATGTGTGTGCATTCGTGCAAATGCATGTTTGTGTGTCTGGTGTGTTCCTATGGCCTTCAAAGACAATTTTGTATATTTGTGTCTCATCATCATTCACAATCAATCATCAATCTGCTTAATGTACCACTATTCAGCAAACATATTCATCTCCAGCTGTTAGATTTGTCTAATTCTTCCATGATATTACCAGTGATGTACTTCCAAATTCCTGACCATATGTTGCAATGATATTTTTTTGAGAGAGGGCCACTTTTAAAATAACAGTTTGCCCGTGACTGTCACCCCATCCTGAGTGAAATTAATCAAAACCCACAGCAGATGCCCATCTGCCCAGCTGGGGGGAGAGGGGGTGGGGGGAGGAACGGCCTCCTTGAATGAAGCTGTGAGTGCAGATGTGCTCTGAACAGGGCCATTGTGAGACATTCTATCCATCAACCTGCTTTGTGGGGCATCCTGTAACTTCACCTGGATACACTTTGCCAGGTCCCCTGATGGAAGGAAGGAAATACTACATATACACGTACTGTATGCTCAAATGATATATTCTGCCTTTCCTGCCATTGTGTTGAATTTATAATGTATGATAATGCTTTTCAGAGCAGCGCCCTTAAATACGTTTACACTGAAACAATTAGGTACGCTTTGCATAGTCAAAGAGGAGCGTGATGAGAAGTGGGACTGGAGAACAAAAGGGTTTTATCCCAAACCCATGGGCGTGTGTATGTGTGTGTGTGTGTGTGAATGTGTGTGTGTGCGTGTTCTAGAAGTGTGTCTTCTTTGCACTGCTTGGTTCTCCGCAGAGGACTGTCTGTCTCCTTCTCCAGCTTGCTCGCTCCCCCGATTCTGGATGAGACGGCCGTTGCCATGGTAACGTCACAGAGCGAGGAACAGACACGCAGCCTGTGATGGGCGTGTGTGTGTGTTTGTGTGTGTGTGTGTGTGTGTGTGCAATTTCACACAGGACTGATGAACTGAGCCTAATGAGGAGAGTGAGTGCCTGCTCACACTCCTCTGTGCCTTAGAGTCGTCAGCCAACGGTGGCTTGCGCCCACTCCTGTAGGTCTTCCACCCACCCACCTTCCCAACACACCACCCACTCAACTCCTCTACAACCCTCCTCCTCCTTACCCCGCCAACCCCCCCCCCCACCCCCCCCCGCCCCAAAACGCTGCCCCTGACTGTGACCGCGTGCATGCGACTGTGTGGGTGTGTGTGGGTGTGTGTGTGTGTGCTCCACAGCGGTGTGTATACCATCTGCTGCATCAGTGACTCCTTCCACTCTGAGCATATGATGCGTTACTGGTAACCTTCACATACTGCCAACTCAGATCTTAGCTTCTGAGGAATTATTGTGCAATACTGTGTGAAACATAAGCTAAATAAATAATGGAGAAAACACAGTCAACAATAAATTACTCATCTCATAACTTGCACTTAGTTTTTCATGAGGCTTGCAAGGTTGTAGGAATTTCTCATTACAGTGAACATAAAAAATGATAATCCAAACATCAATTCTCTTTTTTTCAATATAGCAGCAACACTGTATTCTAGTTGGGCAACTGCCTCTCAGTGGCCTACAGCCTCTTTCTTTGCTTTAATCAGGGTAGGAGACGAGGAGAGGAAGCAACTTGAGGCTACTGAGAAGCAGTCACGTCCACACTAAAGGGAACTGGATACACACTCTGTCTTACGCACACACATGCGTACTCCACTAGATGGCAGTACGTCCTCAGATTTTCCAAAGATGAGCAGGTAAGAGCACGTTTTAGAGAAACCCTTTGTGTGGGTGCATATGAGCGAGTGTAAGGCAAGGGGAAAAACTGAAATAATGAGAGAGTGAGAGAGAGAGAGAGGGAGAGATAGAGAGAGAGAGAGAGAGAGAAAATAAGGAAAAGAGAATAACCAATTCAAGGTATGTCTCGTTGTAGTAGCCAACAGTGTTCTAAATCATTAACTAACACTTTGTCAATACATGATCCCATACCAAGCGCCCTCTCTTTCCTGGGTTGATCAAGTGTGCAGTCCTGTCTGGGTTTCTGCATCGTATTCAAAGCTCAATTACTCTTGCTAGTCATCTGAATCATTAGCATTTGGCTATTAAACCTTCAGTATGCCCTTGCTGTGTCACACAACAGTGGTAGCAGCCTAGAGCACCACACCACTTAGCTGACTGTGGCCAGAGTTGAGAGACATGGGTTCAAGCCTGAGGCTCAGCTGATGGATAAAACGGAATGGTGTATATGCCATTTCAATTACTTCCTGTTTCCATTCTGCTCACTTTTCATTAACTAATGACATTTAATCTATGCTGGACTCCATCCATAATTCTAGCCTGATCAGGGTAAATTAACAACCGTCAACTGCTCGACCCAAGGCGAAATAAGTTTAAAATCATCTGTGTGTGTATGTGGTGTGGGACAAAGACAGAGAAAGAGGAGAGGGAGAGAAAGAGAGTTTGTGTCTGCCTGTGTGCATGTGTATGTGTATGTATGCCTGGGTGTGTGGTGTGTATGCTGTACTACCAACTACCAAAAAAGACAGTTGACAACAGACAGTGTTAATCTCGGGAGCAGACGAGTGTTGCTCAGTCAGGGTGTTTTCCTCTGGAAGCATTATTAGCACACCAATCAGGATGTGGACCATCATCAGCACCCATAAGAGCCCACTCAGTGTTTCATCTGTGTTAGATGTGCTGTTGCAGAGGTTGAGAGAGGTAGATTAACAGGTGAGGGGGTGCAGGGATGGGGGTGAGGGAGAAGGAAGTCAAGGAGACAGTTTATAAGAAAGTGATGTCCGCTAGTCGCGCAGCGTGGTGTTCAGCCAGGCATCCTTCAAGTTGAATGGTATCTAATGATGCATTTGAGAACAGGAAAACTCACAGTGACACAGATGTAACACAACAAATCCATAACACCCAATGAAGTTTGGGTATATTCTGGAACAATCTAGATTACAGCACCCAATACTGAGTTTTCCGAAACTAGGAATGGGCATCTGTAGTCACCAGATGGACCGGTTTGTTTGATTGCAGAGCACATAATTATAGCCAAAAAATGCCTTCAAATTCAAGAAGAAATAGTTTTCCAGACACTGGGTTTGTGAGCTTATGAACAGGCTTGAAAAAGCAATGGTGTTTCTGCTTGGCTGCTACAATAAAGAAAAGTGTTTATTTGTTTTTATCATAAATGTACATAGTTAAAGTAAAATTAGGAGAGGAGAGGGCAAACCACGATGACAGGAGCTAAGTGGAGAGGGGAGGAAAGAAGGAACAAGAAGGGGGGAAAGTAAAGGATGGGCGGAACAAAAACAGTAGAGAGGCCAGAGAAGGCAGGATGGGTATTTTAAGACAGCTCGAACCTGTGACTCTGTGTGTCTTCCAACTACTGAGGGGAGACTGTTTGATAAGCCTGTGTTATACATCTGCATAACACCGTCATCAAACCAACAACAAACACACATACACATTACTTCCTCCCTCAGGAGCGAGGATTCTCACATTTTATACCTCACAAAATCACACCTGAATTACAGAACTGAGTAGGTCCTTTCTTAAAGAGTATACCATTACCATCATTTGAGGATGAAAGCTGGGCTTGCATTTATTTGTTCAGAGAGGTTGAGTAATGGATTCGTAACCCACATGTCCTGATGTAATACACGGGCAAGTCTGGGTTGAGCTTCTTTTTGTTTTGTCCTACCCTGTGGAATGAAACCAATGGACAGGTCCATAACGGAGCCACCGTCCGCACTGCGATCCTTCCCCCACGACCTTGAGGTTGTCGGTTCAAGACCCCTCCGGCGATTCCTGCTCAAAAGCTACAGCTATGACTCAAGAGGATTCTCCCGTTCTCCTCCTAACCCCCTCCCTCTCTCTCTCTCTCTCTCTCTCTCTCTCTCTCTCTCTCTCTCTCTCTCTCTCTCTCTCTCTCTCTCTCTCTCTCTCTCTCTCTCTCTCTCTCTCTCTCTCTCTCTCTCTCTCTCTCTCTCTCTCTCTCTCTCTCTCTCTCTCTCTCTCTCTCTCTCTCTCTCTCTCTCTCTCTCTCTCTCTCTCTCTCTCTCTCTCTCTCTCTCTCTCTCTCTCTCTCTCTCTCTCTCTCTCTCTCTCTCTCTCTCTCTCTCTCTCTCTCTCTCTCTCTCTCTCTCTCTCTCTCTCTCTCTCTCTCTCTCTCTCGACATTCTCCCACACCGTCATGTCAGCTCTCATGCTATCATGACAGCTTTTAAAGGGCTTCTCTGACCGCGTCTTTCCCGCTTCACGACCTCCGTGCTCACGCGTGTGAGTTCTGCAGCCTCTGTTCTGTCAGGCTCGTCTGTGATCCTGACGCCTGCAGAAACATACACGTGAAACCTGGAGTAAGTTACCAAAAACGGACCCTAACGCACGACCATGACCGTGTCGGAATTGTCATGACTGACTGCTCCCATCATCGAGGAGCTCTATTCTGAGGGGTGGGGGAGTGGAGGATGGCACTCTTTACTATGACCCTCATGCTGAACAGAGTTTCCAGGGTAGAGAATATCAACCCATGAGTGATGGGGGCAAACCAAAATGCCTTTCTTCACTGTACAAGAAACAAAAGTGACTTGGCACATCGTCCCTTATCATTGGACTGCACCTACTGTACTCTATATAGATTTGCCGTGGTTGCAAAGCAGAAAATGACAAAGACGATTCATCAAAACAGAGCGACCATATGGCCTCCCCCCCGTGCTGCAGCTTGTTGGCAGCCTCGACGTGCTCTGCTGTAGCTGTGCTAAAAACTGATTAGCGTGTTGACAACGCACTCTCCAAAACTACCGCCTTGCAGACAGAAGTGTGCTGTTGTGGCAGAATATAGCGATGTCCACAGCAGGTTATCGTGAGAGGCCACATGGACCTCAAAGGGGGGGGCTTTTTTGGGGAGGATGGATTAGAATGAAACAACAAGTGTTTTTGATTAGGTATATATTATGGGTCGATGTGGTCTCTCTCTCGTCGCTCAGTAATGGCCATCTGTGGTCACAGGGACTGTCAGGGCCATTAACTTTGACTTGACTTTAGTCAGCGCGATATGTCAGACCCTCCAGAAAGTCGTCTGTTGCACCATCCAGTCCCCTGCTTCCCTCTTATCAACCCCAACCCCCCCACCCCAATCTTCCCCTCGACCCTCTCTGCAGGCTTTCATTCAACTGCCCTCTCCCCCCACCGCCTCCCCCCACCTTCAATGTCAATAATTCAATCATATTAAATGATTAGCTGGGCCGCGCAGTCGGGATCAATATTTCATGATGAAAGTGCTTGGGGGTCGACGTGGTCCCTGTGATCTTTGCTAGCCGTTGAGAAAGCAGGAAGAGGGGAGATCGGCCAACCAGACACGGCGGAGGACCAACTTTTGGGTCTGCTGCGCTGACCTTCAGAAGAGTGCTTGATGAAGAAGAGCTTGTCAGTGAGGGCAGATATTGACACGGCTGCCTGGGATTGGTCTAATGAATGAATGGGGGGGCAGACAGAGGAGAGGCCACAGATGGCGAGAACAGGAGATGCCATCATCGGACCATGTGACCATGTGGCCGTAATGGAGGACTCTTTGACGGACAAGGCTTCGCTTAATCTGATGACCTTTATTCAGCGCATTTGGTTGGACACCAGCTCAGTCTAAATAGCTGAGCTTGTCAACCCACTGTGCCCAGGCTGAGGGCTGTACAGACAGACACTTACTGCACAGTGTCTGCACACAAAGGATATAAATGCGCATTTGCATGTGCTGTATTTACACACAAGGACATATTGTATAGCATGCACAGTACCTGTTTTCCAGATGTCCAAGACACAGATTGGAAAGTGAAAGAGATTGACACAGGCAGACAGACACCCATACACAGACAGACAGACAGACAGACAGAGAAAGACAGAGAGAAAAATTAGCAATGACAACAACATGCTTTGCAAACTTCCTTAGAAAGTAAACAGTAAGGGATTCATTCAGTCAGATTAACTAGCTGGATAAAAACCACAGCTTCTGCCTGAGTAAAGCGGTGGACTGACTTCTGTAGTTGGAATAGAAGTACGGGGAAAAAAATCAGTTCCAGACTGGCCAGCTATCATGCCAGGACGGTTTGGCATATTAGCATGGGTAGAGTTCGTCCAAATTTGGTCCCAGTCCCTTAACAAGAGCATACTCTCCCTCTCCCTCTACCCCCCTAACCCCCCCCCCCTCTCTCTCTCTCTCTCTCTCTCTATCAGTTTGGCGTGCCCTTTCTTCTACACAGCAGGAGTGAGTTGCACCATAGGATATGAACAGGCTCCAGTTTGGGTAAGGCCACTTAGCACAACGATTTAAACGGCTCAAGAGGCGAAGACAGTCAAACAGAAAACCAGAAAATATTTATTTATCTATTTGACAGGCAAACAAATCGGGCTGTTTTAAACAAGCCTTCGTGAATTGAAGGAACAAAGTGATGACCAGCCTTAGCAAACATCTGTTAGCTGATCAACGCTAAAGACAGTCTAAATGAGTTCCAAACAATAAACAGGTTTTCTCTGTGTGAATGTGCTGCACGCTGGCATAAGTGTAGCTGGCTGGGAGAGTTCAGATTGGCTCCAGTGGCCCAGAGTTAAGACTGTCGATGCTGCGGGCTCCCTGGGAGGATGGTGGGCTCCTGAAGCAGCACTGGTATGGCCAGAGGGCAACTCTGGGTGAATAATGAACCCTCGCTCTGCTCTCCTCTGCTTCGCCTGTGCTTCGTCTATATGCTTCGCTCTGCTGTGCTCTGCCTGGTTCAACAGCAGGGAGCAGGAGGGGAGAACACAGTGTGAGGAAACTAAATAAGAGAGTGGGGGGGATCTAAAACCTGTCAAATGGAAAAGGAGATAAAGGAAAAAGCTTTAGTATGAGTCAGAGAGGGAGAAAGAAAGAGAGAGAGAAGGGGGAGTAAGTAGAAAATGTGTGTGAGAGAGACAGAAAGAAAAAAGAGAGAAATAGAGAGAGGGAACAAGAAAGAGAGGCAGAGGCGATTTGCATGAGTGGGAAGAAGATTTGTCTAGAACTGCGCCGTACTTTCGTCCAACCCTGCTTTTTTTTCAACCAAAACAAACCACCAGGCTTCATGCTCCAAGGACACAAAATAAGGACTCAACAGTTCTCATGATTTTTGCAACAAAGCCTTCTGATACAAAGGTCACACTCAGAGACCACTCCTTGAGTAGTGTTGGAACTTGGCAAGCTAAATAATTATTTCCAATAAGACTGGTATACCATCTCCTAGAACACCAGAGCGTTACTGGAGACGTGTAAGTATAATTAGAGAGACACAATGTAGTCCAACCTTAAAGACAATGTATCGGACTTTGGGCGTTGCCGCAAATGTTTTGTTGTTGTCATGCGGACATGGGAGAGCGCCTGGCAAGCAGACGCAGTGACAAAATCAAGACATGGCTCGGATCCAAAGCACCGCAACAACAACAACAACAACAACAACCACACCATGACTTTCTAATGACCGCATCAATATGAGGATTGCTGGGTGACTAGTACTGTAGGATGAGGAGTCTGCTCTGGTGTTCATGCCGAGGCGCTGAACACTGCTCAGGTTTGGAGATGAAGCCTTATTGCACGTTCACATATTCCTAGAGTACTTTTTTCTCCTTTCCCTGGCCTGAAAAACATCACGGTCCAATCGTGAGCGTGTTTTGGTAAACAAGGATGAAAGGTGTGTGTTTGCGCAGTGTGTGATGAACCCCTCTGGTTACTGCAGCAGGCAACACTGTTTGATCAACCTCCAGCAGTCAACCTGGATATATGCGTGCGCACACACACACACACACACACACCAGACACACACACACACACACAGGGCGCGCACACACGTACACACAACAGGGCACACAAGTTTACACAAACACACAACCACCCATGCACGCACACACTGACTTACAGTCTCCCAATGCAATGCCACAGATGATGAGCTTTATGAAGTGAGCCAGAGCCCAGTGGCTTCCCTCTAAGTGTCCTCTGGAGTGTAGTCAGCAGCTCCAGAGTGGCCATAATGGTGTCGGCGTGAGCAGAATAGCACCTGTCACTTCACATAAACCAACCCCATAAACAGACCCCGCGTGTTGATTACAATTCTCCAGCCATTGTTTGTGGCATGGCTGTATGGGACCCCTCTAGTCCAGCTGAAAGTTCTTGTCTATCACTGCCTGTCCTACCTTTGATCCCCCCCCCCCCCCCCAACCTGATTAAGAGTTTGCTCTACCTCTCACTCTCTTAGATGCTCACAATCTTTTCTCACCCTCTCTTTCTCACCCTCATTCTAACTAGCTCACCTTTTAAGCTTGCTTTCTCCGACACTCGATCTTACACTGTCTCTCACTGTCCCTGTCTCAACCTTTTCCTCGCCTCTCTAATTTTCTTCTTTGTCACTCGCTTCGTTTGTACTTTCCTGTTACATCTTGTACTCTCTCACCCACTCTCTATTGTTCTCTTTCTATCTGTCTCTCTCTACCCTCCTCTCTATTTATCTCTCCTCCTTTCTTTCACTCCTGCTATCTACCTACCTATCTATCTATCGCTATTTATTTATCTGTCTCCTTCTCAGCTTATTAACGCTAAGCATGTCTTGACTGCCTGTACTGGATCTATTAATGCAGAGGCTTTCTGATTTACTGCACAGCAACACAAGGTAGTCACAGCTGAGGCTAATTCACAGTCAATTGAAGACAATCCCCTGACCTGCACCACTGCCTATCTCTCCTCCTCACCTCCACATCTCCCACCCCACTCTCTCTGTGTCTCTTTCTCTTCTCCACAATCAATGGAGCAAATGGTCGATACTGAGAGTAATTACTAAAAGTCCTTATATGTAATTGTGGTGAACAAAACCGACTTGGTCCGAAGCCAAACAGTAGTGATTTATGAGGGACGAGTTCTCTACTCAGTCTATCTCTGGGTAACTTGCTCTTGTGTCCGCACTACTAAAAATATTGAACATATGGTATGGAAACAGAGACATGTCAGGGTCCACCTCTTTGTTAGTTTTGATGAATGTGTGTTTGGATGTAAATATCAGAGTAGGCATAATTGAAAAGGTTCTCTCAGGAGCCTGTAGAGAAAAGAATAATGAGTCTCTTGTAATTGCGGTTGTGAGACTGTAAGGGCAATGTACTGTAATGCACAACATCAATTTGACACGTTTTACTGATTCTGAAGTTGTAAACAAGGACTAGAGCAGATATGTCACATGTAAAGAAATGCCTGTTATTATTATTCACACCGCTTGCTCAGTGCTTGCTCAACACCGAACTGAAGTAACATTCTAGAATATTTTCAGAGATTGTGTGTTGACTGAGACCTGAAGAAAGACATCCTTTATTTTACAGGTTTTGTCTTCACCTTGGCTGACATTGTGTTGAACTGGTAATGACTCAGTGTGTCTGTGTGTGTGTGTGTGTGAGAGAGTGTTTGTGTGTGTTTACATGTGTGTGTATACATGTGAGAGTCCTTTCATCACATTGACCAAAGCAAAGGAAATGTGTGACGGAGACCTATAAATTGGAACGTGAGCTAAAAATCAAAGGCCTCTCAAAGCCAAAGAAGACTACTCCTTTCTGCCTGTATTTCACTCCCTTTCTCTTTGCCCCTCCCCCTCCCCCTCCCCCTCCCTCTCCCCCTCCCTCTCTCTCTCTCTCTCTCTCTCTCTCTCTCTCTCTCTCTCTCTCTCTCTCTCTCTCTCTCTCTCTCTCTCTCTCTCTCTCTCTCTCTCTCTCTCTCTCTCTCTCTCTCTCACACACACACACACACACACACACAAACACCTGCCTTTATTACTTTAGAACAGCTTGACTTCACACGCTGAAATGTCAGCCATAGAAGATAGGCTCTTTTTAACAAAATATCCCTACATGTCTGGTCATTTATATCTGTGCAGGACACTCCACTTTGTCTGTATGTGCAAATGTCTCCCCCACTCCCTCTCTGAATTTGTTATCTCTCATTCAGCTCAACAGCATTCCATCCTCATCACATGCAGACATCCCTCATGATGGTTTCCAGCTAACCCAAACTCCTGACTGTGAAGTTTTGTGAACATCGTCCAAAGCAGACCTCCATCTATGACGACTACTTTGCCTCAATCTTGCATTGGAGGGTCATTTTCACTGCCTACTGAGAATGATGACACCCATATTTGCTCACCATTAAAAATGGAATCATCACATGATAACCTTTGATTTGTGATATCACACATACTGTCTACATGTGTTTATCTCAAGCTTGCTTTCTCAAAAGCAACGTGACGACCCTCCCACTGACAGAAAGAAAGACAGGGAGATCAGAGAGAGTGAAAGAGTGAGAGAAAGAGAGAGAGAGAGAGAGAGAGAGAGAGAGAGAGGGGGGGGCTGTGTGTGAGAGAGACAGAGACAAAGAGAGAGAGATAGAGAGATAGAGAGAGAGAGAGAGAGAGAGAGAGAGAGAGAGAGACAGCGAGAGAGAGAGACAGCGAGAGAGAGAGATGGAGGTCTGATAGAGAAGAGAGACTCAAGTGAAAAGGACTTTAAAGAGAGAGGTCTGACAGAGAAGGAGCAGAGGGAGGTTGGATGGAGGAAGGTTAAGTAGATACAGAGGGCCGTCTGACAGATGTTCATCTGACTGGTGCAGGAGGATGAAGAAGCAGTCAAAGGACGATGGCTGATGGGAGAGAGCTTTATCTACACCACTAATGGACTTCCAAATAGGATCAAAGCAGTTCTTATTGCCACAGATATGGGTCCCACAGAACATGGGTGAGCCAAATAGCTTGATTGAAGACTTAATGGCCACTGATTGGACATCTCCGGGTCACTCTAAACCCTCAACACCGACAGATATATACAGTTGATCAATCACGGTGTGTTATCAGTTTTAGCCTGCAGTAAGCATTTGGACTGACCATCCGGACCCTGCTTGGTCCGTTTGACTGGAGGCTGTCATTGATGGCAGGTGAAGGACAGGTAGAGCTTTGTCACAGTGGAGATGCTAATATAGGCCAGGCTATGTGTGGACGCTGCCCAGGGGAAGGAGGGGGTAAGTGGGGTAGAAGGGCCTGGACTAAGGCCTGGAGGACACATGGGAGCCCTCTGGCTTCACATACAGGAAAACGAGGAGGACATTTCAGAAAGTCCACCTCAAAGGAAGCTTTAAACAAGGACACCTTGGGCTTAGGAGAAATGGATAGTGTAATTATGATTTGCAGTACATTAAGATATCAAGTCTTTGGGAACATTTGTGTCCTTAAGATTAACAAGGTAACCAAGAAGTTTTTGAAGTTTTGACAACTTTCTTCTCATCTCTAAATGGATACATTTATCATGGCCTAGGGCGGATTATTTCTTTCGGCTGCAAATTCTGAACTGAGAATGGTTATATTTTTTTCCAGATTAAAGGCTTAGAGAAAGACTTCAGCTCACCCACTAAGGTAGTCAAAGAAAATGCTGTATTCTTCCACACTTCTATTCATTGTATTGTCCTTCCAATACAAACACCTCAAAACTTATCTCTATAGTTCCCAGAATACTTTTTTGATGTGTTATTGTATATTCAACAATGTTATAATGTCCGTCAATATCCGAGGAATCAAAGGAATAAGATATCCCAAATCACCATAATTTAGAGTCATTAACCACCAGAAATGCTTGGTTAAAACTAAAAGCAATGTAATTTCTTATTATCGGGTGATTTAATGTTCATTTTTTCCTATTACAAACGGTCATCAGTGGCCATCTGCTACACTGCAGTGTTTTTCAGTGAGGGAGATGAGGAGAGGAGTAATGAAATCAGACAAGCGTGATGAGACGCCGCCAAGAGAATCACACTCCCACACCCATGCTACCGTGCTTACACCAAGCACTGTGTTTACACATACCATGTCACCACTAGCTATACATGCTAACAGACACATTCTAACCACATCCACACAAACACTCTGGTTCCTCATGAGAACACTCACCCAAACATGCAATGCTTGCAATGTATGCCTTATGATGCTAGGTTCATTGAAAATATATACTCTAACAGCTGTTCAATTTGAATGGTACAATTTACATTACACACGTTAACAAAGGTTTAAAACTGAGAAACAATAAAAGTCCAGCTGTATTACCTATCAATCTTGAAGGTGTCAGAACATAGGCTTTTGCTCTTAGCCATGTTTGAATTCAAGTTTCAGTATCACGTCATGTGAGCAACCTCTCAGACTGTTTTAGTGTGAGATGTTGCAAGTACTTTTCTCCTTCAAACTGTGAGGAAAGATCAGCTTCTCCACTTTGATGTTTGACGCTAATCTCATTTTAGCTGTTTAGCTGTCATGGCCAAAAGGATTCAATACCCAGCTTATAGAAAGAGATCTTACTCATACTCCTACTACCTTGTGCGCATGCACACACACAGAAGCGCACACACGCACATACACACACAAATACATGCATGCACACACAAATAAATGCAAACACAGGCTCTTCTTAGGGATGATAACAGGAATAAAAGTAGGTAGAAAGAATTGTAAACAACTTTGACACGTTTTTGATCACTCGGGTACCAAGGGAATGGTCAATAGCAATCGTTTTTTTGTTAATGTTAATAAATAACAATAACCAAGAAATGCTGTGGTATCCTATGGACTTTGTTTTTAAGGCAATATTCAACATTCTTGCAAGGTCCTTATTTTGAAGGGAAAGTTAAATTATAATGGAATATGATTTCTGAGATGCAATTTTATGTCATAGCTGAAAGCTACTGTAACCATTCTCTTACTGTAACTCCATTTCCCAGTGCTGTGATGTCAAGGAGAGTCAATGAGCCATCCACAAGAGCACTACAATCAACAACTTGCTAATGGAAAAAAATATATAAATTGCTGTATTGCTTTCTAATACTTTCTTTGAAAATAATTCTTATAGAGTAATGTACTAAAAGAAATGAGAAAATATAAAACATTATATCAATATCAAGAACAATTGGTAGTGATAGCGAACAGTAAAATGTTCAATGAGCACAGTAGGGTATTTCTTAGACGACAATCTTTACAATAACATGAATTTCAACATTGCATTCAATAATTACAATACAAGCTCCTACAATATCCTTCTCATTCAGCATGGACAAAAGGAAATAAGTTTAAGCAAGGAAAATGGAGTGTGTATTTTCCTCTGGGGTATTGATGCTGTTGTACTATTCCGCTCCACTGCATAAATGTTGTATTGGGTTTGTGCTTTGAAATGGTAATGGTACAGAACAAGAAAAAAAAACAAGAGACAGCCTGCAGAAGCATAACCTGAGAGTGGATGCAAAGGATCAGAGAGCGGTCAGTTCTCCAACATGGAGAATGGCAGGGAGTGGGATAGTGGGCTCACACCCGTAGGATCTGTGTGACTCGCAAAAAGCCTCCGATCTAAACCACAAAAAGATGTCCATCAGGATCCACAGAAAGACATTCTGCTGGCAATCTTTAAACGTCCGATTGAACACTTTGGAGCGTTTTTTGTGGATAAGCATGCAGAAACGAAGTGAAGGTAAGGAATGTGTGTGTGTGTGTGTGTGTGTGTGTGTGCGTGTGTACTAGGAGCGTGTGTGCGTGTGTACTTGGAGTGAGTGGTAGCCTAAAAAAAGGCCAAATAGGAAATGAAAGATGACTAGTTTATGACTGTGAGTTGTTTATAATGATGATTTCTAATGATAGTTATTTGTGGATGTGATATGTGAGTGACAAGCATATTAACTGACTGAAGACATTCATCAACCAGCGGAGCATATTAGGCCTTGTAGAAAGCTGTTGATGGCAACTGACAAATCATCATTTGTCAGATAAATAACACGCCTCAAAAGGGAATAGAAACTGTCGTCTATTTAATACCATTTGAAAAAATCAGTTCTGGCTTCCGTATATAGAGCAAATTGGATATACCCTATCAGAGCCATCTTAATTTAATGTTGCCAGCCAAATCTTTGAAATAATAAATTTGTCTTTTAAGATATAAAATGATGAGTCCTTTGAAAGGCAGGATCTGTAATTATTCTCTTTATTTTCTAATGCATATCAAGATGTGAAACACATATTGGTTTATATTACCTGTCATCCCCTGTATTAAAAATCCATTAAAAAAACAGACTTCCTCAATATTAAAAGGAATTCATCATCACCTGATCAGTTTCGAGTCATTTTCTTTCATTGTTTGCCACTATTCCTCCAACTGATTTATCCACCTGCCTTTACAAAGTTGCATTGTACTTTGTCAACATATTGAAACATATTTTGACATAATATTGAATATTGACCATCTGGTACACATCAACTCTTCAGAGGCGTGCCCTTGTCTCTGCGGCCAAATCCTCCAGAATAATCAGTTGTAGTTTGGAATGATGAGAAAAGCATGCAGGTTTGCACGCTTTCAAATGAACTTATACAGTTTGACGTTGTCTTGGCCTTTTTATACCTTCTTTACCCGTTTATTTATTTATCCCCTGTGGGGGTGTGGGTGGTATGGGGTGGTTGGGTTCATTTGCCATGACTTTGCACAGTCCCTCCGGGCCTGAAACACAAACGTGCAGAAGGACACAATCTAGCAGCGCTGAGGTAGCGGAGGCCTGCCTGTGTGGAGCCTGGGAGGAGAGGAAGAGTTGAGGTAGAGGTGACCCTCGCACTGATTGGCTCTTCCTATCAGCTGACTTAGACCTGTGTGCCAGCCACAGTACTGGAGACTTCACATAATAAGATGTTAGAGGTTACAGATCTATTTACCAAACCAGGAGGCCGTTTTGCATACTCAGATTATTACAAAACAGTCTGGACTGCGAAACAGCACACGGGAAAGTGTCAACAGCCTAAACAAGCAAGAGAGGAGAGTGCATATCTGATTCTTGAACGCCACTCTGCTGAAAGCGTGGCATGACAGACTGAGTGCTGGCGGCTTTCCTGCTCAAGAGTGTGTCCTTCAAATCACCTGTTCAAGTTTGCCCTTGATGCATTAAAGAGGTGCTATTGAGATTTGAAGGGTATGCCAAAGTACTTCAGAAACAGTTCTGCCTGAAATCAGGAGACAAACGCCAATGCTCATCAGAAACCCAGTTGCACACAATGATAAATATAAAGAGACAGTCTAACCTCAATCGAGAATAGAAAACAACTATGTTCCTAGTCATCAGACATGATGACAGTCATCTTCATCTTCCAGTTGTGGTTAAAACGGCCGTCAGATATACCCAAACAATTTTCAACAACTTCCAGTTTGTGATGAATCATTGTCAGTTTAGTGTTCACCAAAATATCATTTATTTTCATGGCTGCATGGCCTCCTTAGTAAAATTAACACTGGGAAAAACAATATCACAGTTCACAAAACCTAGGAAGTATCCCCTCCCATTAGATATAGGATAATGGATGTACAGCCTGTACAATCCAGCTGTGATGGTTCTATATTACCTTTGTGCTCATAAATTCTCATCCACTGACAATGCCATGCATACTGTACAGACAGAGAGTGGTTTAATAACTGTATTGGGTGGGCAGTAATGTATGTTGCTGATGCTGACAAAACTGTTATAAAGGTTTGACCAGGGCACAGGATGGCCATTACAAGCAGTTCCACACTGACTACTGTTTTTTTATGAGAGAGAGATAAGGAATAGGGGAGGGAAACAAGGTGGGGGAGCGAAAGTGAGAAAAAGTGAGAGGAGAGAGAGTGCAATAGAGAGAGAGAAAAACAACTATTTAGAAGCCATATACAAAAAATAACCCTTGAGAATGTGTCGATTGATACCTGACGGATACACGGAGGGACCTACCTTACTGGCTTCACACACTGTGTTTCCTTGCCGGACTTAACCCTTTAACAAGCTACTAGCTGCAGGGAAGACCCTGGGTGTTTCAGCATGCACGCTATGCAGCCTGTTACAGCCTCAGGTTGTAGCACAATGCTGCTACCAAGGTCGTCATTGTGAACAGTCCAGATGGATCAATACACATCATCGTATGTAGATGACAGCTAGTAACGAGTCTTAGTAGTGGTAATACACAGTGATCTATTGATTCACACTGCCCAGCCCGAGCACCAGCCTCTGCCCCAGTCCCAGTCCCAGTCCCAACCACAACCTAGCCTCAACCCCAGCCTAGTCCCAGCCTAGCCTCGACCCTGCCCTAGCCCCAGTCCTAGCCCCAGCCCCAACATTATGCCCTAGCCCCAGCCATATCCCCAGTCCCAGTCCTAGCCGCAGTCTATTCTGTGAAGTTTAAGAACAGAGCAGCTTGCCTAGTCTCAGCCAGTCAGGTTAAATGATCCCCTTCACATCGCCTGGTAAATTTGAAGCCTTGTGTATTTTCAGTGAGACAGATAATTATGATTTTCTTTTATTTCTTTGACATTGCATAGTAATGGCTGCACCCTGCTACATTGCACAGTTTCATAAAATGGAGGTTCCACATGAGTTCACAAGTCATTATCTTCCACCACTAATGGGATTTCTTGGGGGGGTAGAGGGACGGAAGAAGAAGGAAGGGGAGGGGTTAGAGAAACTTCATTTCAGGGTGTTTGGTAAGCAAATGGAGAATTATTAAAAAAATTGAAAGGTGCTATCCTGGGTGACGATCTAAATGTCACAAAACACATTTGGGTGAAATAAATATAACCTGAGGTGCTGCAACATGGTTAAGATAAAAAAAGATAGATTGTCCGACAGGAAAATAAATACTGTCATCAATAAAGGTCCCACCACAAGCCCTAGAGTACATCCTCCGCGAGAGAACATTCCTTGAAAAAATGTCTAGAAATGAATGCATTCTAAAGTTCAGCACGCAACATACCAATTCAGCCTTGTTAATAAGATACATTAACACTTAGTGGAATGTTTTACAACGTAACTTCTGCATGTGGCCACAGTAAGTCCATCCAGTACTAGCGCATGTTTGTACAAAGAAATGAATAGAGATGGTTTCACAGAAGCCAACCTATCTTTCCTACCGTTCCTATCTTACCTACCGTTCCTTTTCAAAGCCATCACCATGTTCAACGCTTCCTATTTACATTTCATCCAATCAGCAGGGGCCTGATATTTACACAGTCCTTATCTTCAAACTGGCTGCCATTCTAATCTGAAATTCACCCATTCCCTCCTTTCCCCTTCTGACTGTCTGTACACTTGTGGAGGTAGGTGTGTGTGTGTGGGGGGGGGGGGGGGGGGGGGAGATAAAATATGTCAGAGGGGGGAACTGGGGATAGGGTGTTGATGAAGTACAAGGCTGTATTACCTGCAAAAAAAAAACAATTCTGTAGCAGAGCAAGTAGAAGGCTTGGGACATTTTTGATCTGTTAGAGGGAGACAATGGTGACATCATTGGGTCTTAGTTGTCGTAAATAAAACATGTGGAGACAAAGTGGTGTAAAGCATTGGTTGCTTCTGTGCTTGGTTGTTGCTTGTCAAGTGAAGGACTTACAGTATGAACACGACACACACACACTTGTGTTTCCCTCCACTGGCTGTCAGGTGATCAAAGAGCTCTCGGGGAGAAGGAGCCAGGACTCTGGGGAGCTGGGGATGTTGAGCTGAGGAGGGTGGGGGGGCACAGGATTACACAAAGCCCCCCACCTGTTTGATACGCAAGGTGAGCCCAGGCACTAATCACTGCATCCCCTTGTGAAATTGGCTCTCTCACAAACACACACACACACACACACACACACACACACACACACACACACACAGACAGAGACACACTCGATATGGGTCCAAGTAATCATGCTACGTCTGTGAAAATGACTTTGTGTTAGGCTTGTCATAATGAAGTAAAACAGCAAGAGACAAACGTTCACCTTCTGACAGACTGAGGACTGGAGTAAGTAAAGGTGCAATTATGATGTCTGCCTTCTATTTTACTTTCATTTGTGACTCGAAACCTTTCAGGAGGTGCAAGACAACCCTGCCAGACACACAAAGTTTGGGAATGTGTTGCTAATGTTTGTTGGCGCTGACATTCCGATGTCAGTTGGCAGTCCCCTTGCAATCAAGGTTAGCAGGATTTAAAACTCTGCTTAAAACTTTTTTGTATACTCTGTTTCTTCAATCTACAGAGTTAAACCTGGTGAGTCCACTTTTCTCTTCATATTATTCAAATACTAAATGCAGTCAAGATACAGCATAACCCATATTGATTTATTATACATTCTCTTAACATTGTGGGAGAAAAGGGAAGCCTCCAGTTCCACCTACTGTTCTGAGAAGCTCTCAGTCATGAAAGGGCTACTGTATTAGACAGTCGACAGAAGAGAGACAGACAAGTCTGATATGAAGCACTACTGCCTCTTGGGCTCTCACATAACTTTCTACTGTACCACTCTCTCATTCAGCAGTGCAACCAACCATGTCAAGCCAGAGAACAGAGAGACTGGGAAGATAGACAGAGAGTGAGAGAGATAGAGAGATAGAGAGTGGGGGGACAGAGAGACTAGAGAGAGAGAGAGAGAGAGAGAGAGAGAGAGAGAGAGAGAGAGAGAGAGAGAGAGAGAGAGAGAGAGAGAGAGAGAGAGAGAGAGAGAGAGAGAGAGAGAGAGAGAGAGAGAGAGATGTGGAAATATAATTAAAGAAATTAGATGAGAGATGGAGGGAGAGAGCATCGCATTGACTCCTCTCTATCCTTTGAGCTCCCTTCCAAACTAGAATAGTATTTGGTCCGACAGGAGTAAAGGACACAAGTTCCCATCTCTGTACTTTGGAGTGTAGATTAAGTAAAACTCCTCAACATTTGTTTCCACCCACCAAACTGCTTCAAACATAGTTAACAAATTGTGTCATTTGACATCCAGCTACTGTTGCGAACATATCAAATATAATTTACAGACTCCCAGTTACATAAGAAATATTAAATTTAATGTAGACCACAGCTTTAAAAAGCCCTTGAGTTGGCTCAGTGTACATATTTTTTGGCCTAATTTTTTTGTTTGTTCTTTTTTGGAGTGTAGCATACAAGGAATGACAAATACATCACATAGCAGCAACATTTGGTAAGTATACTGTTTATCTTAGCAAGTGCATCTGATCGTCATGTCTAGTGACTGCCTGCCAGCCTGTGGTCCAATCATGGTTGAGGACCAAGAGTTCATAGGATGAGTGGACCTATCAAAACCCAAAGAGCCTCATCTGTGTAATTCCTGCAGTCATTTTCTCCCAAGACCCTTGTCTCTTGAGTAGTCTGCTCACAAGTCAGCCTCTCATCCCCCATACCCAAGGTGGACTGGCTACCTCCTCTTCAGAGCAGAAAGAAAGTTATAGAGTTCTACATGGCTATCTGTAATCTCACAAGCCAGCCACTCTGAGCTAGATAAAGCCATGGTGACACAATAAAGCCCTGTCATGTCCGTCTGCGTTCGTTTTTTTATATATATATACCGTTCAATTCTCAAGGATGAAGTCCATTAGTGAGTTTCTTTCATATCCACTCTGCTGGCTGGATGCAGAGTTTAATTACATAAGAGAGGCACTGACTGACTGCAGGCATTAATGTGTTCATGAATGTGGGAGAGAAGCCACACATGCTTAGAAGGAGCACTCTGTCCCACAGAGACAGGGCACAGACAAAGTCATGTGTTAAATAATAAATACTGTAGATTAGAGGGAAGAGGATGTGCCTCGTGCATGGTGACTGAGCTCTTGTTCTGAGGACAGATTACATGACCACAACTTTCTGCTTTTGACAACGTTTTTTACTTTCTTCTGACCATTGCTGCCACTAATGTTGTGACCGCCTGGCAAGGAGACCACTGTTGATGTGATTGACTTGTGAAAAAGAGAATGAAAGGAGACAAACAGGAAAACATCTATTATTGTCGATAAGCGATAGTGTTGTTGTTGTGTGATTTTTGGTATAGGTTTAGCGAGATGACACGTGTAGACATGGTAAAGTAAACAAGGAGGTGTGTTAAGGACTGTTGGAACCATGGTTACTTTGAGAGGCACACGTAGAGATTGGTACCAAGCATATCCTCCATATTTGCAAACATTAAAGAGTACTAGAAGACATTGAGCTCTTGGGTGCATCAATTCATGGAAATAGTACATTTCCACTTATGTGAGAGTGAATAGATCTATTCAACCTACTGTGTTACTGTAAACTCAAGACAAATTTGGCATTATGATAGCTATATTCAGCTACAGTACAGCTTCAACTTAAAAGGACGTGTTTGATTTGCATTTCAAGCTGACACATTGTACCTTTAAAAAAAAAAAAAAAGAAGGGATCTGTGGGATTGTCTTAACGCTGGATGATCTTGCAGACAGATCAAGACCCACTTTCTTCCTATGAGTTTGAGCATGCAGAGGTTTAGTGACAAGCTTTCTTGAAGTAGCACCTTCTCTTAGATGGAGTCTTACTGTCCTCAGGCTAGTGCTCAATTTTACTTTCACAGTTTGAATGATCATTTGATTCAACATTGCGAATAATGTGTCACACATAGATTTTTAGCTGGTGCTTAACATTGTTGCCTGTTATCAATCCTGCTCATGCACTCCACAGAAAGACAAAAACAGTCATATGCACACACACACACACACACACACACACACACATACACACGCGCACACACACACAAATACACGGTCTGCTGCAGTACTGTGTTAATCCTGCTTTAACTTAAGAACTGGCAAATGGAAAGCAATATGAAGCGCAGATGATAGATTTTCATCTCAAACTGATATGGGCCCTAGACAGCTATTCTTCACAACCACAGAAGAAAATAGATCAGGCTTGTATCCTTCCATCTCCGAGGCCTTTTGATCTGATTCCCCTGTCAATTGCAATCTGAATATAATAGTTTCTCTCATAGTGGAAAGCAGGCCATGCCTAGCTCAGACTGTAATAATAGTGCTGTCATTCCCGGGGTAGTGAAGTTCACCTCGTTGGCTCCATCTGGCTAATATCTTTGAATATTTTATGACACAGGCCTGTTGTGGCTGTTCTCGTACTGTAGACGACAATGATGGATATGTTTTTCTGGGATTATCAATGAAACTGTAAAATCCTCCGCCTTTTCTTTTCCTGTACTCTTTATTTGATCATCTTTTCTTATCCTGTCCTTCTGTTCTGCTCTCCTCTTTCTTGTCCTGGCTGGGTAGGATGAGAGTGTGGTCTGGCTTTAGAGCCCAGGCAGTCCCCCGTCTGAGAAGCCTAATAATCCAGTTCACCATCGAGAGCTCTGGATGATACACATCTTTGACAAAACACATACACACACACACAAACATTTGAATGCAATATACAGTTTAAGATTAAATAAACACACACACACATCACAACACAGGGCAAGTAAAACATGTAAAGTGTTGGGAGCTTGCACACGCACCTAGACAAGCAGAGGATGGTTCTGGATGAGAATAGAGTCCAGTACTGCCTATCTGAATGTACTTAGTGGCTCAGGGAGGAAAGCTTTTGCCAGTTAGACTCTGCAGCTATCAGGGTGGACTTATTTCTTGCTGCTGGCCATTTGGTTCTGGATAGAAATATTTATCGACAGTTGTCACATGTCTGGTTATGCTGAAAGTTGATAATGGATTCACTACCACACATAGGTTCCATTTGGTTTTATCACTGGCATCTTAATCATATGCTCGCAATGATGAATAATCAGAAGATCCCTCACATTTTTTTGTGTGTTTGGTAATCCCAAATACGTGTTTGTAATACAGTATACACACAACTACATGTTCAAACCACAAATGTTATTTTCTTCCATTGCAGAATTAATGCGAAAATGCTTAAAATATCCTCATACAATGTGAACTACGGGATTGTTGGCAGTACTGTGCACCAAGTTTAATTGTTATAAAACAACAAATTAAAACATAAAACAAAACGAATAGTTTTTTGTTCCTGTGCATCAGAGGGTCAATCATCCTGACTAAATGACCAAAAGGGCTCACTGACCTCCATGTTGGGACTGCCAACATTAAGCTCTAAGGAGGAGAAGTGTCTGTCATTGCTCGTTCACGCAAATGCTGACCTCAGAAACCCTTGCAACGCGACTTGATCGCTTGTGATCTGTCATTGCCATTGCTGTCATGACGCCCTCGCTCAGACACGTACGGGGGGGGACCAAAAGGGGCACACAGAGCTCTTATTGGGAGGAACGATTTCCACAGGATACCAAATGACTAACTTCAATCATGGCTCTGAGACACATTCTTTGGCATTCTCTGCATCTATTACTCAATCCCACCCTTTCTCAGTTTCCTGCTTTTACCCTCGCTTTCTAGTCTCTCTCTCTTTCTCTTTTTCTTCCTGCTCTCCATGTATTCCAATGCCTTTCTGTCTAGTAGTGAAGCATATTTATACATTACATATTATGTAAAAAGGGACTATAAGCATCCAGAGCTGAGACCTGTGTCTCTCTCTCATTCACTCAGACCCAGTCCAGCTAAAGTCCCACTGGTACTGTATAGTAAAATATCCCGATACTTCTCCTTTGACATTACCAGCACCGCGAGACACTTTACTCTAACCCACAACTAATTATAATAAGTAAGTAATGAGTCCTGCTTGGGCTATCCTAAAGATTGAGGGGCCAACCCCAGTCTGATCTACACTATTCTACCTACTGTAGCCTCAAGGTTATTATCTTGTTCAACTTGACTGAAAAAATGGAATTCAACTGAGCCAGTATTGTGAGAGCAGCATCTCTCTATGATAAGGTAGCATGAGTCAATCATTTTAAACATTTATCAACAATTGACAATTGTTTATCATCAACAATTGTCAATATTTTATTGAAATTCTACTAATACTGTAGCTGCAATGGACTTTACCATTACCATTTACCATTCATATTTTGCAGACTTTGATTCAGTTACATTTCATTCTAGAAGCCCGGAAAACGGAAACTGTTAGGCTATGTAACAGGCTCTGTTTCCTCATGCACAGAGCCACTCTCTGTATATCCGTGTTACATTGACACTGACGGCTTAACAGTGCCTCTACGACCAAAGCTTGACCCTTTGAGTACCACAGAGGGACACATATATTGAAATGCGAGAGCTGTATTGTTTGATTTTCTTAATGGGAAATTAGATTGAGCAGTTCGATTGGCCAGGCCACGTTGGAAAGCAAAGAATAGTAGAAAAAAAAGAATAAAGGAGGCGTTTAAAAACGAAGATGAACAGGATCCTTCAGGGCTGAGATAAGGCCAGTGGCGGTCTGTCTCTCCGGCTGCTTATCTGAGTTAGTCAGCCGGAACGTCTTTCTGCTTGGGCCGCCATGTATCACTGGGAGAGGACGACTCAAACAGCAAGTACATATTACTGTTCACATCACCAACTACTGGAGGGTACTCTAGGGTCTGCCACACAAAGGTCTACCCACAAATACACACGCACACCTACGTTAACGCATACAAAACCACACACATGCATGGACGTATGTATATGCTATACACTCTCTTTCAGACACAAGCACACACACAAGTCTCAAGCACAAACCAATGAACGCGTGCACAAACAGATGATACTGCTATAGGTTTTTTTAATGAAAACATGTCCATCTCCCTTAGCCTCGGGCCTTTTATATTATACATTAACCTTATGTACAGTCAGTTACCACAGCTGTCTACCTTGTAACCTAGAAGCTATAAAAGAGTCCGACACATGGAAGCACCATTAGCTAACTTATTCTGCAACAGGGTTAAAAACCCAACAAAAGCCCCTGGACATGAAAAACGAGGCCACCCATAACATTTAAACAAACTCAGGCCAAGCCAGAGATAACAACGCATCTGTAACACAGTACAATGTTCACTGTGGTTCACTCAGGAAGACTTGGGTAGCAGTTTAGTGTCATTGGTTTTGACTGAGTACACATTATTGGCGGTGGTTCTGCTTCACAAAGGTTCTCTGACTGAGAAACCAAACATCACACAAAAAGCTTATATATCCATCATTCCTCCCTGAGAGAAAAGCAAAGATATAATCAAAGGTGGATGCTGAGGTGGAGGAAGCAACGCACATACAGACAGCAGTGTCAAATGAGCATGTGAGTTTTTGGTCTTAAATATGGGTTGATTAGATATATGGATACAGGTCAACTGATCAAATGCCGCCTTGGAGTTCCCCATTTCACTAATGGTACTCAAGGTCCTACATGTGTATGATGGAGACATACAGTACTAAAGGCTCATTTTGTGGGTATAATATATATCTCCGGCCAAGCAATATATTATGTTTGTGTTATATTTATATTTCCCTACTAAATATTTGTTTTACATTTTGTGAAACGTGCTCAATACCATAGAGAAGCTGGTGAGTTGAGGGAAGTCTCCATGTCACCACGTGAAAACTGATTTGGCTCACTAATGGTTCTGAAGGGGATCTGCTGAAGTTCATTCCTCCTCTCTCTATCTCTCTCTCACTTTTACTCGGTCCTCTCAGAGTTGTGTCAAGAAAAACTTACCTGAAAGAGAAGAAACAAACAATCAGACGTAACACAAGCTCACAGTGCTATACGGTTCTAAAACACTGTTTTCTTTGTCAGTCTCAAAAATGTTTTCATCAGTGCGCGCACCTTGTAAATTGTCTAATTACTACGGACACAAAACTTTCTCACTCAAGCTGATTTATCATTCCGGAGCAGCAGTAAGGACAGCGAGAGCCGTCCTTGACAGGCACTCTGCATTTGCGGGATAATTAGTTTCAGATATTGCTGTTGAGGTCTATAAAAGCTCAGGTCCTGCAAGAACATCAATGATCTGTCAAATCACCTTGTAGTCTGGTGTGCAATTAAAAATCAACATGATTATCCCGCCAAAAGCAACAAGGACATTCCGAACCATCCCAGGCAGCGAAGGATGACTTTTTTTGATGAGGAAATGATTCACAACATGATTCTGTTGAAAAAGCTGCTAACAGGGCCTAGCGACACATTAGGGTAAGATAAGTGGGAACTTTTGATTATAACTATTGCTCCTTAACGCGTATGTATAAGGTTAAATTTGTTTTGTGAATTAAGTCAGATGAAAAGTCCTTCTAGGCCCTTTTTTATCATTAAAAAATCATTAAAGCAGACAAAGCATGCATTTAACAGTACATATTCCAGCCTGGCTGGTCACAGACTGCAATAGAGTGGCCTACAATTTATGTTAGCTGAAAGACAGGCCCATTACCTTCACCTGTAGGGCAGATTGCACAGTGCACGATTAATCACACTGTCTGGCCACGATACATTCCGCTCTCTATGGAGTTATTGAGCTAAGTAGCAAGAGCTGACATGCGATGAAACATGCTATAGCTTATGTTCAAGTTTAACATATGTATGAACATACATAGCTAATAAAATTAAATGCAATACAAATGATTTTGTGAAAATATGCCTATTACTTGATAGCTGGAACCTGTTTAAAACCCTGTAAGACCCCTGGTTGTAAAATTACAACGTCACTTTCACCTCTTTAATTGCTAATTTCGTTTTTTTGAAAGACCACATTCATCCAATAGCTTTGCAAGCCAAGACAATAGGACCAATTGGCTATGTAAATGTGGTCTTAAAAAAAAAAAAAAAAACTTTAAAAACCGGGTCTTAAGTCCGGACACTGACTATTATGTTTCGAAGCAATTTGAAATGGCAGGCACCTGACTAAAGAACTTGTGAATAGTCATTCAAAAATTAAGTAATTGCTTTAATCATATTCTTTAAGAAGAGACACCCATTTGGCTATTGTTCTCCAAAGTAACCATAGTTTCAGCATAATGTATTTCTTTAACATTCTCACCCATGAATGGTGTAGGAACATTAGCATTTAGAGCTTGGCTAGTTTTTATGGGCAGAAATACAGGTCAAGAGTCATTCAGTCTTGCCTTCCTTTGCTGAAGGGTTGGGGATGGGTTCCAGAGGCATTGGCAGAGTGACATTGGGTCAGCCTTGTACAACGAAATTGCCGTGAAACATGTCAACAGCACAGCACCGTCCGCAAATGAATCATCTCTCACCTCCCACACTCCATGGTAATTATGCATCATTAATGATTGGAGTGCTTCAAAATCTTGAAAAGAGAGAAAGTGTGTCAGGCAGGGTCAAGAGATGCTGAGCGACAGCTCTTCTAAATGTGGGCAACTGAAAGAACATTCTTTTTTTCATGACTGCTTTTAATTTGTCTACTGGTCAGAACTACAGAAGTAGAGTTTTCTCCAATACATCAGTTTATTACTCTGGTGCTACTGTATGTAGACTTAACAAGTTCTAAGACCACATGAACATGAATGAATGAGAGGGAGGGATTCAAGCGGAAAACTCAGGGTGTGGTGGATGAGTCCTGCGGTGGTAGCTGGGCATCATGCAGCTTCTGCCTGAATAACAGAAAGAGCTGAATAATATAAGAGGAGATGGAGAAGGAACCAAGAGTCAAGTATATAATTGATGTGATGGCTGATGGTCATCAGGCATTGCCTGCTAAACTTACTATATGTACTTTTCTACATAACTTAAGAAGTGTCTGCTTAATACATAAACGTGAATGTACATTGTTGTGACAGAAGATGGGAGTTGTATGGTTTTCTCCTCAGTTACTATAAAGTGTATCTCTATTTAGAATCAATCCCTGTACTTGGACAATATGTTTATCATGAAGATTACAGGTAGACAACATCACATTACATGACATTGGATCGGAAAGGGTTCTTTAGTAACTCATTAACTAAAGATAATTCACATTATACTTTTTCCAGTGTTTCCTATTTCCAGTGTTCAACTGCAATTATCCCTGTGAGAGGTCCAATGCGACCTGGTGGAGCGATACATGTGAGATACAACTGTTTATCAGTCCTCTTGTTTAGGAATCCAGAGAAGGGAGGAGCGGTGTAATGTTCCCTTGGGAGAGAACCTCTGGGATGCATTCTTAATGAATCATGTCTAGCTCCCAAATTCACAACAACATCGATCAAACAGAGCTCTCATTTTGCCTGCTAATAACCAGCACTTGGGCTGGACCACAGTGATACAGTGCAGTTCCAATGGGCCTATGGCGAGAGCTTCTTCTATTCAATGTTACTTCACAATGTTAACTTTTTATCAAACAATAATATACTATGCATATTCCACACAAAGCCTACAGTACAGCAAAGTGTTGCTTAGCATACATGCCTCGTCTTCCATTTGTTTACATTTCCACCTCTAGCTTAGTTGTGTTTGCACTGGCCAGCCTGGGAGCTTCTGTCTGGGAGCCTGAGCGCTGTCTTTTGAAGAAGCCGACCAGCATCTTTTCCTTTATCTACAGCACCTTCTGCTATCAGCACATCCTCTCGATCACAGCACAGCAAACATCATAGAAAGTAGACCAGCTCCTGGTTACAGACCAACCTCAGAGCTGCTTTTGGGTGGGGAGTGAGCCGGAACAGCATTTCACGCTGTATCGACTCCTGAAGTGACAGAGAGGGGGCCTAGCCTTTGGTGTGTCAGGGTATTGTTATATCAGATCTAGACCGCAATGATATGGCTCATTCTAACACTGGTGTGCCATATGCCTGGCAACGCTGCATTCATGTGGAAATAACTATCTTAACATTCAAGACTCAACCTCAGGAAAAAAACACACCTTATATATTGTAATCCTGCTGTAAGTGTATTTCAGCACACTGTATGGATCAGCCAAAGCCTGAATCCTGGCTAAACTCCCTTAAAAACACTGGGGGCATGGGAATAGGGTATGATGTCAAACAGGTTATTGCATTCCTACAGTAAGTGGATTTTAGTGCACTGTATGGATTGGCAAAGGCCCCGTTTTGGTTTCCCTAAAATGCCAGGTAGCATCAAAAGCAGGTGTAGACGTTGGACTGGACAACACTGTGGAAGGTATGTATAATACAAGAGGGGTGTACACACCAGAATGAAGTCGGGAGCTGACTGTCAGAGTAGACTACTGAGTTGAAAGATAACCAGCAGTTATTTTGAGAGCTTGACATGGGTGACTTCACCAGTGTGAACAGGTTTTTTGAATTAAGATTATTCAAATTATCTTAACATGTGGTCTTGCCATGAGAAGAATATCAACTAAATAGATATTTTATGGGGATATCATGCATATTTCACGACACAATTAAAAATGTACAGTACCAAGGAGCCATCCTTGTAGTCTGCAATATAATATTTGTGTGAGATCTTGGAGGTTAAAGAATATCCTTGGGCATGAAAACATACTCACTGATGTGACACCCAAGTTTCCAGTGTCACAATCAAATTCTAAACTCAAACAAATGCAAGTACAACCCCAAAATAAGCAACTCTGGGCCCTGTGGACGTATTATACATTGCCTTATTCTTCACTATAACGAGGTGAGAGAAAAGGCAAGTCCAATAGTCCACACAGGTCATTAGGTTTAGGCTCAACAAGATTTTTCCTCTGCAAATATGTTTCTCTGTGATCAGTTTTTCTGTCACCTTTGGGACAGGAACAATCAATGTTAGTTCCAACTTATTAGTAAATGCTGCTGACAGGTCCGCTGTGCACTGAGAAATAGTTGCAGAAGAATAACTGGTGTGAAGGCTATTTGTCAAAAGCTACGGGCCAGGAACTTTATCTCAAACCATGCTTCTCAGATTCTGTATCTAGGCTGTCAGTGTTGCTGGGGTATACCCCCTGGGAAAACCACCCTGGCAGAAAGGGAGGAGTTAACCCAGACAAGAAAGCCCACAGATGTTACAGGTCTAACCTTAGCCCCACATACATTTTGTACATGGCTTGAAAGCAAGCAGGATGGGAAAAGATGATTTGCATGTTACATGCAAATGTGCTATTATACAGGATATACCATTTGTGTATTTTTGCTTTAGGTGGATCTGTGTAAAACTTCACTAAATTTAACAGTAACTGTGAATCTTGTGGTCTGTTACACTCCTCCGAACACTTCAGTTGGTTGTGTCTCGCTGTGTGTGTGTGCATGTGTGGCTCTGCATCATGCAGTTTGGATCATAACCAACAGTTCTGAGATCTGAGCCGTTTGGAAAGTGTTTCAGGGGAAATTAACCTTTTCTGTTAGGTGAAGGATCGGTTCATTTGTGTCAAGATATTCTGTAAACCATACCGAAGGTCGAAGCACTCACCTGAGTACATGCACAAGTACACACACACACAAGCAGATTAACTAATGTGCAGCTTCCCGTAAAAGTGACGATTACTGGAACAAATCAACCATTTCAACAACACAAAAAACACCCGTCGGTTCATTTACACAAGATTAATTGATCTCAATGAGAGGAAATAGCTGCCTCCTTGAGAGAACAGAGGAAGGAGGAAGGGAGAGAGAAGGGGGCCACGGAAATTTATATTCAAGAGCAGACCCTTCGGAACACCAATTTAGAAAGCCTCTCGTCAGGCTGAAAAAAGACGTCAGGCTCACAAGGTGAAAGCCAAATGGAAGATGACAACTAATGCAGAAGAGGAATGGATAATCAGGTTTTTATGTGCCCTGACTGCCTAGATTCTCCTCTCTAGTCTCTGAAAGACAATAACCTAAACCATGTCTCGCTTCACTCCCTACAACCTGTCTTTAATATACATTCCCAATGTCATGGTCCCCCATGTCGCTACCAACAACGACTCTGATTGATGGGGGATTTGGTTGGGCCCACGTGAATTTACATAGACGGGAGTGAGACATGCATGGGTTTGCAAACAGAATAAAAGCCATATTGTATCAAATATGGCCACAGGAATAAGTAAGTGAACTGTGTTAAGACCCCACTTATGGTGCATTCTCAATAAACCTGGCCAGCTAATATTGCAGCAACAGACCGACAATGTTTATACGTTTTATAAAAAACACAAAGTGAGATGACAAAGACGGCCCTAAATGTTGAACAAATGTGAGATGAAAGATGTGCAGAAATTAGAGCCTACACAGCATGTCAAACTACGGTTTTCCAATGAGATCGCTCTAAGCTGCTCTCCCCAATGGCTAGGTGGCGTTGTGTGTGCTTCAGATGTTCCATGCTATTAGGATCAGGGAGTAACCAGGAGGGTTTTTACAGCCCTCATTAGTGCAGTGCCTTGGGCTTTCTGATCAGAAGAAGTGTAATGTGGGGTACTGCTGGATATCTTACTGGAGATCCAACTGGTCTGACTAATCGCCTACCAACTAGTAGAATTGCAAGCCCCTCTCAATTGTCAGTCTCTCCCAGGTATTGGAATCAGCCCAGGAGAGTTTCAAACTGGAGGCCCAGTGTGTGGGAGATTAAGGCTACACTTGAGGTACCTGAAAACACTCAGGGCTTTAGTTTAGCCAGCGTGCACAGTATATGGAGACACAGGTTCAAATCCTGCCCAAGTTGTACACTACACTACTCCATCTCCATCAAATCATTTAGGTACAGACAAAGCAGGCTACCCACATTGTGTTCAGAATAAAATGAGGCAGTGAATATGTGACTTTGTAAAGATTGTGTAAATATTGCATAACTGATGAAGTCTGGATTGGTTTTATCACCACCCCTCCCCACTACACCCCTCAGCCCTGTGGGATGGCACTGTAAACACTTTTTGAGGAGCACTAAATACATGTAATCCTCAGCTGCCCTGGGGGGGTCTTCAAGAGTGAGAGAGAAAACAGACGAGTGAAGAGAGTCAAGACGAGCCAGACTCATGTTAATAAAACTTCAGACGGTGCTGAACAAGGAACTATTGTGTCAAATATGCAACTCCAGATTAATGGCTCAGAGTCCTATAGCAGCAAGGAATTGAAATGGAAACATCAATGATATATACAGATATCAATACTACGTCATAATAAATATGTTACGTGGTATTATATTACCAAAGTATTTAGTATTGCACATCTTCAGGTGCACGGTTTATGGATGAAACTGGCACAAGTGACATCTGTGGCTTGTTCACTGTGAATGTCACAATAAAAACCTGACTTCAGCCCAAACTGCAAAGCTGTCTGTGGCCATGGTAACAGCAAACAAGCCAAAATGTGTTAACAGTGATGCGTGCCAGAGGAACTACAAAGACAAGGTGTGACTGATTCCTCACCACTCCCCCATCTCTTTCCCAGGAGTTGGTATGATAAAAGGTGTCCTCTCTCTCATATACCTGTCAAGCACTTCCTGTCTTCAAATCCCAAATTTCCATTACTATAACTCCATATGATTTCTCCATCCTGTCCTTCCCTCATCAGATATAGATTGAGGAACTGAATGTGAGTCATTTTAGAGACACTGATATGTGTTTGGTCTTCTCAGTGACACATGATAAAAGGATCCTGGTTGAAGGTGAGAGAGAGGAAGGAAGGAGCGAGAGAGAAAGAAAAAAAGAGAGATAGCAGAAGTGCGATAGATAATGAGAGAGAGACAGGGAGAAAAAAATAAGAGAACGATTTTCAGGGATGGCAGATCTACAGCTATCTCTCCCTGCTGTTTTAACTATATGACTGTGGAGATGTGTGTGCGTGTCTAACCCTAGAGGCTTCTAAAGTTGCACCTCCAGAGGGATAATTGTACTTGCTGTTCTGATAATTGCCCTCTGTATGCAATCAATGTGATTAAGTTACACCATTTCATAACTTAGGTCTTATTCTGGTAATCCTTGATTAAAACAACCAGCCATAAATGAGGCTTGTTGGTTCCATGTTAGGTCACATTTACCATGCAGAATGTGGTTACCAGAAAGGACTATGGTTGAACAGTAAAGGTGGGGTTCTAGTATGGATTATTTCTGTTTTGTTCAGTGTTTTGAGGCTGAAAATGCCATGAAGACACCCTCTCCACGTTTTGCTAGCTAGCTCGCTAGCCACAGTGGTCTTCGTTATTCTTGCTGCCACGGTTGTGATGGAGGATCCTTCTACTCATGCTTAGAAGTGCTTGGCAAACCTCTAAGCGCACGAAAATAAGCTGTGATTGGAGAGGAAGGCTCTAAACGCTTAGGCAAAAAATGTTGCAGGAAGTTATAAAGGGGAATTACGGCTGCTTTTGAATAGTTTTCTCTGGAAATTGATTTGGCTCGGGGAGGTGATGGATGGATTGTGTTTTGGTGGAATTAAAATCAAATGTCTGTTTGAGATGTTGCACCCGTGCTTGGAATGAGCCAACCAACTCTCCCTCCTTCTCTCTCTGTTTGCCTTTAAATGCCTTGCCTCTTGTTTTATTAACTTTATCAGGACCAAACCACATTTCCAGCTCTGCATTAGCATTTATTCATGACTAGCTTTTTCCACTGGAGATGCCAGGCTTTTGTCTCCAAGAAACACCTGCTCAGTCAATTCAACATCAGATCTTATTCACCTCCTTTCCCCCGTTATTGTTTTTCGCTGGAGGGGCGATACTAAAAACAAAACAGACTTAGCTGCATCCTTACGAGGACGCAGAACTCTGCTTTCTCTGCATGTGGCACACAGTGCGTGTTCCTCATATGGATCAGAGGGAACTTGTATTTTGATCCCGCCTGGCTTTGGACTCGGAGGGCTGTTTGTCTCCTCAGATCGGACTATCCTTTAATCATAACACAGATCTCCTCTGGGCTCATATACCTCGTTGGACATGAGTCCAACTGTGCAAAATGATCATCGCAGCAGTTGATCCGCACGCCAAGCTTGTGGATGGAGACAGATGCACCGCCATGGCACAGCGTTAAAGCAAGTCTCCATCATGAATCCCTTCTGTTATGTTATTGTGCATCTCTGGTCCATTTTGGGCTTGACTGGTGTCGGAGAGGCGATCTGACACCCCCTCCCTACCAATAAGAACACAAACATGTCCTTTCATTTCACAGAAAAGGTGTTCACGCTTCATGGCAATGTTTTCCCCCACATATCCGTTTGGGGGAGAAACTGCACCACACAAAGCTATTCCTGTGGTCATTTACATTTCGATGAAGGATATGTCGTTTCCTCCTGTTATTCATACACACACTGCATGAGGAGGAAAACCTGTTAGGAAGAAAAACAATCATTACAACATCAATTTTTGAACAAGTCCCATTACTCGGCCTGTTGGTTTCCCCTCTGGCTGGCCTGGCCAACTGAACACTGTCCCTTTGGTGATATCTACATGGTAATCAACCCAAAGAAAGCATTTTCTTTGGAACCTGAGCATGGCTTGTCATTGATTAGTTTCTATAGGTTCCCCAAGGGGCAATAAGAGTAGCCATGTTTGTTACTGTGGCTCAATAAACACGGTTCTTGTTACCCATTGTTCAAATAGGTAACATCTAATTTAGAATAACAACTTTGAGAAGTGTGCCAAAAGAAACATGTGAGCGACAGAACATGAAAAAAACCTAATCAAGATCAAATAAAGAACCCAGTCTTTGAGGTAAACAGCTTATCAAATAGTACTCCATGCTAAAACAAATCACCAACTTCACACAACTGAATCTAATTTCTGGGGACATCATGGCTTATTTTGTTGTGGACAATCACAATCTGAGCACAGTGATTTATTTATTTTTAGTTCTTTCCTGTCTTTCTTTCAGTCACTCTATTTTTCTCTATATTGTGCGATGTAGTGTACACTTAGGAGCACAGAAGCCAAAAGTGTCTCTCATCTCATTATCCCAAGTCCAGGTCATGGCTCTGATCAACACCCGCCTCCAAAATCATTAACTTGTATAGCTTCCTGCTCCTTTACTACATGAATACATTAGTTTACAATGTAATAATGCAGGAGTGTCTTCCTCATCATATGCAATCAGAGTAAACAATATTCTACTGAGAAGTACAATCATGCAGCATGTTTGAACTATATGGGCAATCATGTTGGAGCTATAAGAAGCCAACGGCTAGAACCATTATTTCAAATGAATGTTCTTTGTTCCAGGAAATTACACCTCCTCTGTCACTCCAGTAGGAAAAGGGTGTTCTATCGAACACAGGAGAATCTTTCTTTCAGGCCTCTCCATCTCATTCTTTCTTTTTCTTTCTTTATCTTTATCTTTTTCTCACACACACTCTTGAGCATCATCAGACCCCTGTCTCCTCTTTCCTCACTCGTCCCAGTTCTCCTCCAATCCTCCTCTCGCTGAGTCTCTCTCCAAAAAGGACCATGTGCTGCACAGTGGAATTTGCCACTTTTCACACAATGCAATGTGTTACTCTGTAGGAGACGGGGCATGAAAACCACTACGAAAAACACCATATGTCAAACATGGCATTCTGTAGTGTGAGCGCTGTGTGACATGATGATGTGTGTTCTGCCGTTTCAAACATGTTGTAGATGCGTCCGTTATAACGGAGAGGCAAGAACAACCCAACAGCCCACACCAGGAAGTCCTTCGTGGCTTAGCGTGCATGTTGGCGCAGAGATGAGGGGACATTAATACAGCTAAAAAGCAAGCCATGCAGGATGGAAGCTGCAGTTATGGCAGTCACCGCTGTGATGTGACTGTTGCCATGCCCAAGCACGCAGGCATTATTATTTAGGGTGGTGCTGGTGAATCATTGATAGGCTGGATATATTCTTCTTTCATCGACAGTTACCCAGGTGTGGGGAGGCTCAGCTCACACTATTGGCATGCTGCTTCCCTTAAGCATGCACGACCCGGGATGCATCCAACGACCTGCTCCAGATCCACTTCTCTGTGCAGGTTTCCACTCGCTCCTCCTCCGGCTACTTTTGTGTTTTATACGTTTTGCAGAGATCCAAATGACATTTTGTAATTACAAAAGCACATTATTCAAATGTGTTCATAAATATTTATTGTGAGACGCAAGCGAGGGAGCAATATTCTAACCCACACCCGACCCCCTAGTCATGGAATTTATGCAACGCAAGATCTGAATAGCAACTATTTGTAAAGAGAGAGATGGAATGAATGACAGGTAGCCTGAGTTTAGCATGACCCAGGGAGAAAGAGATAGAACAGTTTAGTATGACCCAGGGAAAAAGAGAGAGAAACGTTTAGCATGACCCAGGGAGAAAAAGAGAGAGGGAGAGAGAGAGAACAGTTTAGCATGACCCAGGGAGAAAGAGAGAGGGAGAGAGAGAACTGTTTAGCATGACCCAGGGAGAAAGAGAGAGGGAGAGAGAGAGAACTGTTTAGCATGACCCAAGGAGAAAGAGAAAGGGAGAGAAAGAACAACTCTTACTTTCTAAATCTCATGAAGCATTTGAGACCTGAGCAAATAGCAACAAAAAAAAAACTATCTTACCCTTAAAATAAACTGACACAATTGTCATTAATTGCAACCCAATTTGTATGCTCATACCAGAACCAGTGGTATACAAAAAACAAGGAATATGCCTATTGGATCTGATCTATACCGTGTTCTATGATGTCATTGTAATACTAATTGTATGTACAGTATATATAAAAGCTCAACCATATATTGCTGTGAGGTGTTTTGGATGTTTCTCTCTCTTGCTCCCAGTCTCTATCTGTCATTCCTCCTGGTAGCTGGCGCAGACTCTCTTCCCCCTGTCCCCCACAGCCAGGTGCCAAGCCCAGATTCAACCTCTGCACCACTCTGCCCTGCTCCACAGTCATGATGACTCCTCTCTCTTGGCCAGCCCGGGCTCCAGCACATCTGCCCACTCGTCTTCCAACCTGCCAGCCAGTGCCCGTCCAAGTCGGAGCAGAGGGCAGATGTACCACATGGCTTTTATGCAGTGGGCAGATGTAGTTGGTACTGAAACTTTCCTTTCAGGAGAAATTACAGCTACCTTCAGTGGCCCAACACATCTGCAATCATGTCTTTTGTCTTGGGCTCACAGGGGCTATTAAAATGATGTAAGTAGGTGCTTGGGTCTAATTTATCATGTTATTTGCTGTTATGTTATGTTAAAAATAGCACCATATTATGTTTCTGTGTAGGTTCTACAGTCTAATCCATCTATGATGTGGATCTCTGTGTTGTTTTGAGGCATGATTCCTGTTCCTATTTGACATGCATGTTACAAATACAGTATGTGCAATGCATGCTGCCACCTACGATAAACCCTCGTAAGAAACCTTCATTAGAGACTGATTAATTGCCCATTCGTTCGTCATTACTTTATACAATTATATTTAATTGAATAATGATAATAATCTCGTTAGAGAAAATGGTTATATTCCATCAAATCGCCATTAATCTTACCACAGTGATTTCAAGCACATCTGTCAGAGTGCTAATGATGAGAGTGGGTGTTAAGGGATGGAAGTGGGATCATCTATGAGCCAGTTTTCAGTCAGCAAATAGTCATCTTTTTAAAGTTAAGTGCTATTGAATCTGCTTATTTGACAGTCCTACCGTCTCAACTGTCTCAGTCTCAGCTTTTTGAAGGAAAAACTTTATGTTCTGACAGAAGCTGGCACTCAGAGATTCATTTACTGAAGATACAAAGATTATTGTATTGACTGACTCATTTGAAAACAGATTTTTGAGAGCTGTATGCATTTGAATATTAACACTAACAGGGTTCCTATTAAAATTGAAAACCATGTCACAAGGGGAAGATTCAGATTAATGTTTGAATCTTAAACTCCTTTCTGTGTTTCATGACAGTCTACAACACCACAAAGTCCTGCATGATGTTTTAGGTTGTGTCCACCATGATCATAGGACCCATGACATGTTTTGCGTTTTCTATGAGAGTGTAGTACTCTCTTTTGTAATTCATTAACTTTTAGAATCCCCTCGTGTCCCATCGGACATTCTAGAACACCCTGTGGACTCCAATGTTTATACCGTTTAACAAGCACTGTCACCAAGGACAAATCCTTATCCAGAAAACTGCACATAAACTCGAAGTGAATGATTTGGTATGTGCGTTCAATTTCACTACAAGTACAGTAGGTGTAAACTTGCGTGGCAACTACATTTATCCAGGTTTCTTGTTGTTCCAAAGATGGTTTATTAAGGAATCCTTTAAAGTAGGATTATTAGATGTCTGACATGGCCCCGGATGCCTCCGCATAAGTTACTGTACAGTGCCACACCTGCCAGCCTAAACAGAATGTGCATCTAGGGACAGCATATGAGGCCTCAGTGCCAGGTCTGCATTTCTATACTGGCATCTCCGCCCTAACAAGCTTAGTGCCAGCTTGATATCCCACCTTTGTGACAGACCATTGCTGTGTGTGCCACCTTGGCAATTCCCCCACCATGCTTCATGTGTGACAGACTGCTCCTTGCTCTTGGGTGTGAGTAGAGCCCTGTTCATTGCAGCCGAGTATTGCACTTCCTGCCAGTCGGCAAGTTCACCTCTGGCAGTGAGCAGCTCTGTTTGTGCTGGGTGATTGGCCCTGGCACGGGATGTGCCCTGGTGCTGGTAGCCAGGTTCTCACCCTGCTCTGAGCCTCCGAACCCTCCTCCCGTCCCCATGCTGTTTCAGATCCAGCCTCCTGCTGGAGACCTTTCAGACAGGCCAAAAACACAGCCAGCAGAGGCCTACACCTACCAGAGCAGTTACTGTATCGACCTCTGCCTATGTTCCCCGTCTGCTCAGCTTGCTTTTACCCACACCCAGCACAGGCCTGTCCACACCCAGCACAGGCCTGTCCACACCCAGCACAGGCCTGTCCACACCCAGCACAGGCCTGTCCACACCCAGCACAGGCCTGTCCACACCCAGCACAGGCCTGTCCACACCCAGCACAGGCCTGTCCACACCCAGCACAGGCCTGTCCACACCCAGCACAGGCCTGTCCACACCCAGCACAGGCCTGTCCACACCCAGCACAGGCCTGTCCACACCCAGCACAGGCCTGTCCACACCCAGCACAGGCCTGTCCACACCCAGCACAGGCCTGTCCACCCGCAGCACAAACAAGCCCTTTCTCTCACTTTCTTTGGAGTATTACGATCAAGTAATTGAAGCATGGTAAACGGAATCAAATAAGAACGGCAATAGCTGGTGCTGCTTATCTCCAAACACATTAATGGGCTCTGCAGCACATGAAATACCGCCTATCTAAATGACATTTATGGAATATGTTTCTCCCACGTGTAGTATAATACACATGCTTTCGATTTTCCTCCCTGTGTATGAAGCAATAACATGGCCCGCGGCTGTTTGTGTGAGTGTGTTGAAGATGAAGATACTGCATGTTGCCTCCTACTACCTTTTTCTCGCTCCATTTTAGTGGACTGAGGTCCTTTCCACCATAATGTCTTGCATTTTCAACCTCCATCCCCCCTTTCCCCCCACTAACAAGGCCCGTGGGTTTTCTTGACAAAACAAAAAAAAAAGTATATCCTGCCTCTCTTTCTGTCTTTCTCTATCTCTTCCTGCCCACCTCCCCTTCCTCTATCTGTCTCTCTTTCTCCCTTTCTCTCTTCTGGCCTGTAGGCCCTGGTCAGGTGATGTTCTACTTGACTAATTTCCTCTGGGAATCAATGGCCATGCTTAATCAGATGACAGGGCCAGGAGAGTAATGGCTTTGGTGGGACTCTGGGCTGAGGGCAAAAGGACAGGTCAACTACCTCGATGCCAATGATAACCTAACCTGGCATCAACTGGATCAGGCAACACAAATACATTCAGACAGAGATAGAGCCAAGACAAGGGGAAAGATAACATTTAGCACTGTTGGCCAAAGACAAAGACTAACAGACTGTGAAGAGAGATTCATATCCTGGTCAAAATCAAAGCTCTATCTAACACAATAAAGAAACAACCCGACATAATAGATACAAATAGCAATAAGATGATAAATGGTGAAGTCAAAAACGTAATCCTGATTCAAAGTGGAAAGTGGTAGAAAGACAAGCCGTCTGGGTGTGTTTCTCATGCAGTCCTGTGAAATGACCAAATTAGTACATTTTCGGTCCAAAGTCTCTACTGGCAGTACATGATTTGGATTCGGACATCACACTCCCACTCTCAGTGACTGGTAATACAATTACAGTGTTTCTTTTCTTGGGAGCTTCTCTCTAGAGCTCCATGCCGCATTTTTGAAGCAATGACCTCACTGACCCAAAATAAGATGGAAAAGTAAAAGTGAAGATATTGTCCGCTGTAATATGTCTTGTAGTTTTCCTTTATGAACTGCAGGGTCAATATAGTTTCAGAGGGGGCAGGAGATATAATTTCTTACAATTCATAAACCTGGTAGAAAAGGAGTACCAAAGTGAATCAGGTGGCAACACAGCCTTCCTCCTCACCTCCTCACCCACTATCCAGAGACCTCCATGAAATACAAGATGGGTGAAACAGACCATTCAGTTCATACATACAGTATTTACACGCATTGACACGTTTCAGTAGCCACTGCAAATCTTGCAGAATCAAAGGTGATCTGCGTCATGTGAGATTCCAACCTGTGAATACAAGCCTGACAGCTGGCTGATGGTCCGATTATAGTAGAGATTCTAAGATGTAGAGATGACATTTTCCAACTGTGATGATGGGGTATAATTAATGCATGACTCAGGAACAACATCAACCTCTGCTCACTAGCACCGCTGGTCAAAACACAGTCTATGACATTCACTGAAATACCACTCTCCCAGTGGGCAGGCGTCACTCCTGCTAGCCGCTTCATGCTGTCATCCAATTCAGATATGTTCACTATATGCATCATTCAATAAGTAAGTAAACACGACAATATTTTATGTGTGTGTTCATTTCCTACTGGATTTTCCAGTAGTGTTGTGTACTTAAAGTCTTTTATTGTATAATCACAGCAAGATGGAATTGAAGAGCAGCCATATCGCAGATGCCACCCACTGGAGTGTGTTTTATTGGCTGTCAGTCTGAGGGGGTGTTCTGTATCACATGGTGTTCATCTACCAAGGGAATTATATGCTCTGCATTGAGAACGGCAATACAGCGTATGTCAAAAGCAGCCTTCAGGACATGCTATTGTTTTATTCTTTGATCTATGTGAAAGCCCACAGTTTGGCTTTTCCCTTCTGTCAGCCCCTTGGTGTGTTGCGGAACTAGTAATGATTATCCTAATAGGTTTAAATGGTGAGCCATGACCAGAAATCGTTTTTCAGTAAGTTTTCAGTAAAAAAAAAATTGTGTCACTAACTACAGAGACATGAATGCTTTTTTAATGCAATTTGTTCTGTTTTATTTAGATGTTTGTTTATTTTGTAGTTTTGGGGCGGGGGAGGTGGGAGGAGTTGAGAAAGATTGAGGTGGGGGTGGGGGGTGGGGGGCAGTACAAATATTTGAACAAAAAAGGTTCATGCAGTTATTCCCCCTAGAGAGTTGCTTCTGTAACAACCCTCTAAAAACACTGTGTGCATCTTACCAGCTGTGTTTGGGCATAACTTGTAATTTTTCTGTATACTTCTTTTTAAGGGGTTCACTTGTGATTATTGCTACAATACAAATAATTTTTGACCTTTTTACAATTTTCCCTTGTTGTGAATAGTGGAAGTGGTCTTGCAAATTGACAAAAGTGTTTTACTGCAGCATGTGTGTGTGTGTGTGTGTGTGTGTGGGGGGGGGGGAGTGCACGTGTGTGTGTGTGTGTGTGTGTGTGAGAGGGCATGTGTTTAGGGTTTTCCCTGATATCTACCAACTGTTGACATGGCTTTGATTCTGTCTGCTCTCCCCTTAAAGGTCTTGGCAGCACTTCAGTCCCTGCTGCCTATATTGATAGCAGCCCATCACAAGGCGCAGAAGATTACAGAGCTCTCGTCTCACACGGGGGTTCATTAGGAAGGAGGCGTTCACCCCCTCTGATGTTTCTTGTCATTGCATCTTGATGCCGAGGAGAGGAGCAACGGCACTTCCTCCTCCTCCTCCTCTTCCCGCCTCTCAGACAGCAGAGCGTCTCCGAGGGTTACCGCGGATAACGAAGGAGGGAAAGAACATGGATCTGTCTCTCTCTCTCTTGACTCTGCGGGCCTGTCTATCAATCGCTCTCTCCATCTCTCTAAATCTTTCTTGGTCTCCCTAATTTGAACGACCCTTAACACACTCCGGACACATGCTGCTCCTCTTCAATTTTTGCCAGGAACATGTCGGGCGGATTGATTGTCCCCTTGTTTAAGCGGCTTGACAGAATAGAGGATCCCTACGGACTAACAGTCAGCCCCCCCCCCCCCCCCTTCTTCTGCAGTTTATACACTCTGTGTAGACTCACTTCACTCCTCTCAAACAGAGGACCCTGAATGACAAACTGCAAAGGAGATGTAAAGAGCGCCCCGACGTGCGGCAAAGGATGGCAGTACTTCTCTGTTTGGCTGGAAGAAATTATTCTTGTAGCAGGGTGGAGAATTCTAGGAAACAAAGGGTGTAGCACATACTTCCCTGCTCCACAGTCCCATGTCTATGTATTTAATGCCATCCACCCAAATCCATCATATCACATACCTATATCCATATACTCATGTTCAATTCCATACGCAATTTGTTTTCTGAGTAAGACTGCCTTCCATAACATGTATAATGGTTTGTTACCACATAGCACAGTTGGTAACTAACTACAATGTTGTTACTTGTGGTAATGCTATGTAGTTATATGGTAAAGAAACAAAAATGTCTCTGAATACCTTTTCATGAATGAAATGACACAGACTGGCAGTATAGTCATCAACTGCCCTATTCCCCAGAGATAGTGTGCTGCATTACCACACAGATTGCACTGCACTGACAGGCTACGCTCATTGTTTTGTCGGACAAAAAGGCATGGAAAATCGCAGCCAAATTGTTTCTTTGGTAAGCTCCTTCTAACAGTTCCAGATACAGGACTAGGCACGCCATTCACAAACCCTGCTAATCCAGCTGCTCGCTCATTAATGCAGCGAGAGGAATCTGAGTCTGTGACAGAATTGCCATCGCCTGCCTGAGGTCCATATAATATCTGTAACACAGAGTGTGACACTGAAGCAATGCAGTGCAATTCCCCTCCCCACCCCCCCACAAACACAACCTCCTCCCCCATCCAGCAGTCGAAGCCTCCTCCTAGTCTACACATTATTGAACAGCAGGTAATGCATGACGTGTTACCTTAAAGAATTAGCATATAAATAACTGCAGTGCTTATCAAGCCCATTTAAAAGGCCTGCAGCCACAAGAGAGAACGACAGAGTAAGAGAGACAGAGAAAAAGAGAGAGAATGAAAGAGTGAGGACATGAGAGTAAAATATGTGTGAGGAAGAGAAAAGAGGCTAGTTTTTATATAGTTAAATATAGTTTAAATATAATAGATTTCTTTCTCTCTACTCTTGTGTGGGACTCCAGCCTTTATTGGGGGTGGTGGTGCTCTTGAATGTAAAACCCACCAGACTTTGAACTCCTATTTCCCCTTCTCCCCTCCCACCCCGGCCTCTGTACCAGTGGACCCTGGCTCGAATGTGGCGCTGTGTTATCGACGCCTCCGAAACAGAAAAGCTGAACAAATTAACCTCGCAGGGTAATTATGTGGGACAAGCGGACCTTAGTGGTGGACATGTTTTGCTGCTCTAAGCATTCAGGCCTCTTCTATTCAATCAATAGCAGAGTGCATAAAGGACACTACCCGAGAATGAACGCTTCCATGAAGCTCATCAAGGTCCTAGTGAGCTCGCAAGCCATGCAGACGCTTTGATATGCTTATATTGCCATACAGAAGAGAGACAGATCAAAGGTCTTGAGCGGTGGTTCCTCTCCATAGACACTGCTAGGGAGGATGGTGTAGATGAATGTAATAGGACTTATTATTCCGTGTGCAGATCATCATGCCGGCCCCAAAGTCACCTCTGGCTGTTCTTTCTTTCTTTCTCTCTTTCTTTTTCTCTCTATCACTCCCTCTTTTTCCAACTACGCTTTCATGAGTTACACAATTATCCTAATTAAATTCATTACCAAATGAAATAGACAGGTATGTAAATGAACTGTGTCATAGTAGAGTTACTTAATAAGCCATCATAAAAGTATCACACAACTTTCCACGGGCCAACTGCGTTTATGCTCCTCTCGTTTGAATCGAAATGTTTTCATGATGAGAATAAATCCTTGCGAACAAACAGCTGACACCAACGGAGGGACTGTAGAACCAACGTCATTAAACTGATTCATTTCAATCTATTTCAACGACGTGTTTATTTGTCTGCAAAAAGCACTCTCACATTTACATGGACCATATTCATTTGGATGCCACTTTTATCCAAAGTGCGAGAGACTTGCTGCCCACTATGTCAGTGTGCGCACACACTCTGCTTTTCAGACTATAAATATGCTTTAACGTTGCCAAAAGCAGGTTGTATTGCTATGTTGTCGTTCTTTTTTCCTTCCTTTTTCTTGAATCCCTCTTCAGTCTGAAAGGCTGGTAGATGAAACAGTTTCTGAGATCACCTCGAGTTGTCACTACCTCTACAGCACGTCAGTTAATCATCCCCGGATGTGCACTGAGACCCAGTAACCTTGCCGTCCTCCGCAGCACACCCCCGCAGCTGAAATGTCAACCAGGAGAGAAAGGATAGGAAAGGAAACGCGTCCTTGTTCCCTATGATGATCATGACCATGTCTCTCATCCACTCAGTTGTCAGCTGGCTGAGACCAGCCGACTTCCTGCCTCTCCTCTGTGAGAACTGCTATATGAGGCGAGTGAGGGCACCCTCTCCTCAACTGTGTTGGCGTTTCTGATTTAATAGAAGATAATGCGAATTTCCCGACTCCCCCCGGTCTCCCAGCCTCAGAGCCTCAGAGCCTCGTTACCTTCCCTACCTCCCGTCCTCTGAGCCTCTGATGATTCCAGTCTCTCAGCCTCAGTCTCGCTGCTTCTCAGCCTCTTAGCCTCAAAGTCTACCTGTCTCAGCCACGCATTTTTTATTTGATTTGAGTATGTCTTTCACTTGGCCTCCCAGCCTCTCAGGAATCCTAGCTTCTATGCCTCTGTGCCTCATCGAGCCTCCCGGTCTCTTTCAGTCATGCAAGGATGGAGGACTAATCAACAGGTGCAGCACCACCACGCTGCTATCCTCTGATTGCAGCAAAGATGGATCCGGCTGATCCTGTTAGAGAGTAAACTTGGCAGAGACAGAATAAGGGTGATCAACTCTGTTCAGCCTCCTTAGCACACTCTGCATGCTGTGGACCTCACGGCTCACAAGACTTGTGAGTGACAAGATAAAAAACACATTTATTTTATTCCAATTTAAAAATCTTTATCTGAGAACAAACTTTAGCAAACTCGGTTTAACCTCAAATGGTTTAGTTGTCTTTCGGTTCACTTTCAATGCCTTCACTGTCTTTGGAAAATGGATAAAGTTGAATTTCTTTATTGAGATTGAGAGATTCAAGTTCATTTTCAAATAATTTTGTTTGGAATGTTAAGATAGCAATAAAAACTTTCAAACATGTATAAAACTGTACAATACATCTTAATTAAGAAACAAACGGTATTGAGAACTACTCATTTGCAAACCTCCATCAGGATCTGTTTTAAAGTGCCAAAGGTTCACTGTCCTAATTGTGTGGCAACCAATTCATTTGTTGCATAATGCTTACAAAGTGGATCTGATGAATGCACCATATTGATCTTATTGACGGTCTGTGTGCTTGTCTGGCCAAGGCTATTTAGGAAGCTAAAAAGGGCTTTTCATGCTCTCATTTTAACCCTTTAAAAACCCAGTGACACGCAGAGAGAAAAGGGAGCAAAAACAACATCAGCGAAAGGTCCTCGTTCAGAATAGGGAGTTTGTTTCTGCCTCGGAACAGAACTATAATTGGTACACTGTGTTGCCGAACACTATGTAGATCTCCACAGACATTAGTATTAACCACAATTATTCAACTTTTTTATACAAAAAAGTAACAGTGCTTTTTCTTTGGAAAATTAGCTCTTATAGTGAATATTGCTGTCAGTGAATACAGTTAAATGAATATCACTTATTGGTTGACTGGCTGAATGCAAGTGCCAAATCAAACCAAAAGTTATATTTCCGGATTGTGATACAGTAAGTTCTACTGTAAACTGTTGGTGATGTTTGAAAGCCACACTTTTAAAGACCAGATGCTTCTTCCTGCAAACGGAACCTTTTTAAATGTGGATTTTTGACAGCATCATTAAATGAGAGTGCCGTCTCTAAAGCTTTAATTGGCAAAATGATTAGGCCTACTTTGCCAAATCATTCAGAAGGAAATTCAGTGAGTTTTAAAAGGATTTTACCATACCAATAGCAACCAAACTGGGTTGGAAATAAAACAAATTACACTGCCACGTTTTGCACCTGCACGAACAAGACAAACCCCGTGTCCTGAGTGTGTGTCCTATCCACAAAATTTTACCTTCAAGGCAATCGCAAACCCAATGGAGAGTTGGTTTAAATAAATAACCTGCTCATAGAGAAAGGGTGGAATTGAATCCACCAGCTGTTCTTTAAAGTGCATCATCCTTCCTTTTTGTCCCGGCTCTTTAAGAGCTATTTCCCCACTTCCTCCCTGTCTGTTTGAATCTGGAGCAGACAGCCTGCAAGCGCCGTAGCAGCCAGCCTGCCAGCCAGCAAGTTGGCCTGTGCAACTGTTTATTAAATTCAGTTAGAGACGTTCAGTTAAGTCACAGAGAGGAGCTGTCATCACCTTTTTCTCCCAGCTTGGGTCACCAAACCTTGAATTACAGGGGAAAGGTAAAACTGCAGTTAAATATTCCCATCTGTCTGACGATACTGTCATTAATTACTGCTATTGGAAAGTCATTGAGTTTTACTGAATGAAAATAGTCAGGTAATACAGCCAGGCTTCAATGTAACCAGCGCAACTGAATCGTCATTGATCAAACCTCAGACCGAGCTTGTATTAATCAAAAATTATTGAAAGACATTTTTGTGGCTGTAATCATACATTTCAAAATAATGATCAAGTTTGAATTGATTCTTTTAAATTTCCATTAGAGACATGGTTCTAAGACATCTGCTTGCTTCATAAATACTCAGACGAGCTGTTGAATCTACCAAAGGCGCCCGACTAACCAGGGAAGAAAGTGTTATTCATATAATTATACTGATATCTATTTTGGATAGGAGTCCCCCTCCACCTCACAGAGGTGTGCATCTTCCTGTCTTTCAAATGATTCTCTCCAACCTGGAGAAGGCTAATCCCCTCTTCCAGAAGGCAGCACGGAGAGCAGGCGAAAGCAACATGACACAAGAATACATCATGGCTATGTGTCATAACCTGCCAGTCCTGAGGGAATGTAAAAAAAGAAGTTTCATGGTGTACTGAGCTGTGGTTTCCATTCCCCAACCACCCACTGTCAGATAGAGAGCTGAGTTCCCTCCTAAGAAAAGCAGTCTTTTAAAGCCAGAACAGAGATTGTTCTTAAAAGACAATTTAGCCAGTAGCATTGTCCTACTATTGTACATATATCTTTTTATGAATGTGTGCAACAAAAAAGTTAACAATTATGCTGGAAGACACAAGGCTAGAGAATACTGTAGAGGATAAGGGTACTGTGGTGGGCTAGGGCAGGGGTAGGGCATATGCTGTAAGACTATGACCAGAGCATAGAGCATGGAAAGGAAAACATTGATCTAATAATAAATAAAAAAAAGTGCCATAGGCCCTCACAGATCAAATATTTTTTTCTTTCTTTTTAATAATTGAAAATATGAAAGGAACTAGAATAGTAGTTTTCTTTTTATATATTTGTTTCCTTTTTATTCACACAATGCTCTCAATGGCTTTTATTGTAATAGACTGATTTGACAGTTGGTCCATGCTGATGGTGCAATGTTTTCTAATGTCACCTTTGCACTGTACATTTCAGTTCTGTGCTATAACACATACACAAACATAACACACAAACATTGTGTACACACATAATCACACACACACATATACACACACATACACACACACTTGAATGAATCATCATTTATCATATGTTGGGTGTCAGCAAAGTCACATTTTCCTTGTTTGTTTACCAATGAGTGTGACCTTCTGTTTTTAACGAAAGGACGCCAAGATCTAAGTGCACCAGATGTTGCACAGTGGGTCTGTTCTCCCTTTCAATCCATAAAACCTGCCTCTCAATCTGCCTAAATGCAGGAAAATGAAGCTGTCGAAATGTTTTCCGAGAGAGAAGAGATTATTACCAACTGTGATGGATTAAGCAGAGTATTAGGCAATATGTCACTTGTATGAAAAATCAAGGAAGGAGTCCCTTCCAGAGCAGCGTTTCTGTGGACTGATTAAGTGAGCTGGAGCACTTGGTTTAATGGTACGGTTTCCCCGGGGATGTCAAAAAGCCTGTCACATTAGCCTGCCAAACCCAGTATGACACCAAAGGGTGCCGATCAATCACGTTCTGTGGTCATGCGGGGCGCGCCGCAAAAAAACAAACATTATCCTGCTAGACGTCATTAATGGATGGAGGGAAGTTGCCCCTGGTTTGTCACAGCCCCATTAGGATCTGGTGATCATTGTGTTCATGTGTGCATGTGTGTGCGTGTGTGCATGTGCATGTGTAAGCATTGAACTGCAATGTAGGATGCATAAGTGTCATTAGAAAACACAGACATGTGTTGATGTTGGTTGAAGTAAAAGCCTGCCACACATCTGAGTTTAGCACCCTGTTCTTCAAAACAGTTTTATGTGGAATTCAGGGAGTTTGTCTTCCAAACGTGTACCCGAGCCTTTGGCAACCTTCTATGTGAAGCAATATTTGATTAAGTACAGAGCAAACGTCAATAGGTACACTTGCAAAGAGAAACCCCCCCAAAAAAGTGTTTTGTAAACAACCCTATGGTTCTTTGCCTCAACACTCCCTCTCCACAATTACCAGAACAGGGATATAACAAGGGGCCTACCATATCTAATTTCCCCATACACAAAGCCACAACAGAACATCAATTACTCCCTAATGTTTGTAACAGCATGGTGGCAAATGGGCTCCAAATTGGTACACAACTCCTGGATGAACGTGTGTGAGCCTTCTGGCCTGTAAGTATATCTAATAGGCAGGACACACAGAGAACACCTGCATCAATGGGCAGGCCACTAAGCATACTAATGAAGCCACCTCTTTCCCATAGACACACAGTGGCACCGCTGTGTGCCAGTGGGGTGTCATGGTGACACTCCCCTCCTTGTCACTCACATACCCTTCTACTTTTCAAAAGTTCACATTTCAATTTCCACTTAATTATGATACCTCCCCAATGTTTGCAATGTGTTTCATTCCCTTATATGTAACACCTCCAGAACCATGCGGGACCCACCAAACCCACTCTCCCCCACCCTCCTTATCTATGTGGTACAGAAGAAAAGGTGTTATTTTGAATGAAAGTGTTCGGAAGCCTTTGTGGCAGAGTTATACATTTGCTTTCAAGCCCATTGGGAGGAATAATGTCTTGCTTGTTTACTGTGGGTGTCTTAATATGTGAGTGTGTGTGTGTGTGTGATCTCAAAAAGTTCAGCAGAGACTCATTTGAGAGGCCTCATCTTAGCACCAACCTAGTCAAGCCTCTCTGTGTCTTTCCCCTGAGTCTTGCATGAGGCTTTGACTTACACTAACAATACATAAAGAAACCACAAACCAATTACTTATTCATTTCTAGCATCTTCTTTTTGTGTGTGTAGGGTCACATCTGAGTGTCTCTGTGTGCCGCATGTGTGTGTGTGTGTGTGTTTCCAATTAAACTTTTATATAGCTTAGAGTATGCCAGTACATTTCACCCACGAGGGCATATGGGTCGCCCTGTCATTCTTTTCCCTCTCTGAGACTCTCTGTCAGAGGAGATCCACCATCACAATGTCTCTTTTCAGGCTATTCTCTTATACATGAGAGGCCTTCGAAATCAAACTTTTTATGAAATATACATTATGAATGGGGTGTCTGAATGCCAGCCAAGTTCATTCAGAAAGTCAAAATAACATAATCAACATAGAAATCCTTTTCAATGACAATCTGTGTGTTCTTATTTTTATAATTCCAAAAGACTCCGATCCTTGTTACATAGATGCTTAGCTGACCATTACTGTCGATTCAAACGCTGACAACCATGTCCAGATGACCAAGACCTTATACAACCGCTGATGAACATGTCCAGCAGACCATAACAGCAGATGAATCCGTCGATTACCATGTCTTGCGAACCATGATTGTCAAAGTAACCGTTTATGAACACGTCCAGCTGACCTTGACCGTACATGTGAACTGACCAGGTGCTTCTGATATCTATCATCATCAGCAGTCCTTAAAAGCATTCACAGGCTCTTACTTAGATAAGCACAGTGGCTGGGTATGGTAAACAGGTGGGGTGCTGTGGAGAACACAAATGTGCGCCAGCCCTACAGACGGCGGGGTTGGGGGGGGGGAGCAGACAAGCACGAGCTGGTCTGTTGCAGCAGACCGTCTGCAAGAGCTGTGGAGATTTAAGGCAGATAAGACACATGATTTAAAATGGCTGCAGCAACACTTATTCTGTGGCTGCAGTGCTCTGTTGAATTTAAATAGCCCCACTGCTCTGTTTTAATGGGGCTCTAACAAAGGAAAAGATAATAGCCCAGCCACAGTCCATTTACAATGAGCATAGACAAAGATGTGCCATATTCACCACAAAGAACGTATCTAATGCCACTTGTGTCTGGACCCAGTGATAATGGAGCACGTTCCCTTTCTGTGTCCTATTACCTGACATGAAAGTCAATGCTGGTTACACTGCGCACAAACCACTCTAGTCCCATCAAACCAGACAAGTAGCAGGTTGGGTTGTAATGTTCTGCTTGAATAAAAGAAATGGGTAGTGTGCTTCATTCCTCACCCCTAGCCTTTTAGTAGAGGAAATGGAAGGTAAACTTTTCTCTGGGGTGAGTTCATAAACCTTTCATGAAGTTTGGCATGTCATTACAAGTTGTTATTGTATTTTTTTTGTCCTGGAAAGTATGGTCAATTTTTAAGATGATATAAACCTGTTTAAGTAATGCTTAGAAAGACTTGGAAACATGTGGACGGTGGAAAACAGGGACAGAGACAGAGAGGAGGAAGGATAATTGGACCATAGCTAGAGTAGTCAGATAAGGTCAATACATGTCTCATGTCACGTGTTCATTTGAAGCATACTGCACAAAGACCGAGTGTTTGTTTACTTTCAATTCATTTAGGTATGCTTGATTTGAACTTGCCTTGCATTCTGTGTGGACTGGGTTTATAATGTTACATTGATTCCTTCCCACTGAACAAGCTAGATCAACTGCACTATAAGTAATTGAAATACCATACTGACCCAGGTCTGCTGTAGAAGGTTTTCACACACAGCTAATGGTAGTTAACATCCACTACAAACTCTGCTGATTTTAGGCTTTGTTCATACTCCATAGGCACAGTAGGTCCAGAATCAAATCCCAGAAAAACAATTGTATTTTCTCTATCCCTATATGTCCCCTGGACATACTGTTCATTAGTCCTATACCCACTCATGAAGCTCCTAACCACATAATCCTGTTGAGGTTCCTTGTTGAACCTAATCCTGTGGAACTCCTTGAAAAGGTTTTCATCACTTACTTTGAACAATGTTACTTATTTATCTAACAAAATATAATTACTACAATAGTAACTATGGTTAATAAATACCAATACGAGTTCATTTCTCTAAATTAGTCCATTTATTCATTTATTTATAAGTTTTAAAACAGCCCCAAGTGTTTCTTACATTTAACCAATTGCAGTTAGCTACCAGTTAGCGCTTACCTTTTTTATTCAACATAACCAAACATTGCACAAATTGTAACTGGAAATGTGCAGTGTATTTAAGTGAACAGTGTTTGCTTCTCTTGATATTAGGTCTTAAGGAATGGATGATGAAAACAAAGATGGCCTGTGGTATGACAGGTTGGTAATGACGATGCTCTGCTCTACAGTGCAGCAGTTGGGGACTGAATGAACCTAATTTGTTGTTTGTTTAGATTTCTGGTTGGAAGGAAAATAAATGTTCACAAAGTGAACAGAAATTATGTTTTTCAATTTTAAGTTTAACTACAATGTTGGAGGAATGATGCAGAAAACAATAATTCACAGTTTGTGAGCACCATCTACATGTTTATTTCACTACTTTTTGTCAGTGACACACACTCGACTAAACAGGCTCCCTCCTATTGCAGTGTATAGTTTATGATTTAGTTCCACAATGAAGGTGATAAATTGGAGAGCTGCATTTTTTCACCCAGATCTTAAATTGGAAAACATTTATATCTACTGTATACATTGTTAGATGCTAGACACCATATTGTTTTTATAACCAGGGACAGTCACATATATATGGTTAAATGGTTAACATCAAATTGTTTATCTCTTCACTGGCAATCATGGAATAATTCTACCAGTTTAGAAAAATCTATATACAATATTCACATTGTAGGCCCTTCATAAGCCACAGTGATTAAGGTTTTACAACATGCAATTCCATTACTTCCACTTAAAAACACAGCAAATCTCATTGCTACAGCAGATTCGGGAATTAAACTTGGAAGGTTACCTTGCATAGCTCTTACAATGTGCAGTGTGTGTGATAAATAAACAACAATAAATTCTACTCTGTTCAGTTAGGTTCCTGTCTCTCTTAGTATGTATTAATTATTGCATCACCAGAGAGAACATATTACTTACAAATGGCTTTGTGTCAGAAGGAATTATAGACATTCATTTCAAACCTCTGCCTTTGCATTGTCAGTGTAATAAATTGACTGTAATTGTTGAATGGATGTGAGGAACAGTGGCAACAGCGATCCCCAAACCTGACAGCCCACCCATCATCACCCTTCACCCCCTCCACCATCACCCTCCACCCCCTCCACCATCACCCTCCACCATCACCCTCCACCCCCTCCATCATCACCCTCCACCATCACCCTCATGTTCCTGAGGCAATAAACCATGGCCACGGTGTCAGATCTGCTGACACAATTGTGTCCAAGAGTTATGGCATCCTCAAGAAATACGGATCTGTTAAAAGGGAAATAATTTCTGTGGACAGCTACATTTGGGGGGGGAGACTTATGCCTTGTCAGTGAAAGAGCTGTCTTTTATGCAACGGACTGCAAAATGTGGCCCACCCCACACACAACACAGCCTAATCCAGTGACATGGCTTTCCTTGGAGCAAACAGGGAGGGTAAATCCCAGTGAATGGTGCTGGAACGGAAGAAAGAAGAAAGATTTAAGGTGAAGTTGACTCTCTGTGTCACAATAGTTTCATTTGGTGGACAAAATGTTCTTCAATAGCAAAGCTTCTTTTCACCAGGAGTAACAACACTTATTATCTGTCTCTCTCTCTCTTCACAGCAGTAGTCTAGAGGAGATTATAGAAAAGAAAACAGCTACCGTACTTGAGATTTATTCGCTGGCCAGGACTAGTCTTCACTACAGGGGTCTTAAAAGATCTTCATACAGTAGATCCACAATGACTCATTTATGATCATTATATATTCCCAGGGGCCATTCTTACAACTACTATACATAGCCTCCTGAATAAAGAATTTCCATTGAAGTTATATTTCTGCACAGCAGGATAGAGCTTTGATCCAATTTCTTCCTCGAATTCCTACCATTAATTTAATAGAATGAAGCGTCATAACAAAGATCGCAATTCTGACCCTAATAATTACTGTTCATGGGGTTAATAGTGACCATGCTCATTCAATAAGCATTATACAACACTAGCCTCACCCCTTAACATCCAGGCAAGTTTGAACTGGTATGGTACCATAGCAGACACTGATTATAGACACGCTACATATCATCATCTAGAACACTGGACATCTCTGTTTCAACAACCATTTGCACATTTATCTTGATGCATATGTTCAGCCTATGGACTGGCCCTCTCTGTGGGATCCACCGTCTCTACAAAAGGGGATCCCTCACTGATATGCTCTACACAAAGTTTACTCCATACTTTCTGAGTTTTTTTGTGAATTTTTTTCCCCCAGGGTATTTATTGTGTAGTTGAGGATTTACATTACATTTACATTTAGTCATTTAGCAGACGCTCTTATCCAGAACGACTTACAGTAATTACAGCGACATTCCCCCCGAGGAAAGTAGGGTGAAGTGCCTTGCCCAAGGACACAACGTCAATTTGTATGGACGGGAATGGAACCGGCAACCTTCTGATTAATAGCCCAAGTCCCTAACGGTGGCAGCACTCTATACCTATTCCAATTAACTTGACTCTCCTCATATAAATTTTCCATTGTAAATGCCTTTTCTTTTTCTTAAAGCTTTCATTATTTAGCTTGTTTTACAAATCGCTACACAATAGAAATATCCAGATAATAGTTTCTACACACTGTGTCCAAAATCTTGCAGTGACCCTTAAACTGTAGACTTGTGTACCTAACCTAAACCCTATTCTTCATAAAGACTAGAGAGATTACTCAAGTTGTTTCACCCAATCATCATCTGTGTGGTCCATCTGTTCCCTAGAGTCAGCAATCTGTGGGACTGTTAAGTCACTGATGCTACAGCAGCAGATTGAACATCCACAACAAGCAATAACTGCTATTGACACTCTACTGTACCGCTATCAACATACTGTAACCGAGCACCAAATCTAAAAGATTGAAGGACAAAACCCAGCGCAATGAACCAAAAATAATCTTGTGGTGCGTGACCCTGTTGAAGTCAACAGAACAAAGAGATGGTTCGCGCAAACTGACAATATGAAATAAAACAGAGGTCATTGTGATTTACAATTTTTCACCAACACAAGCTTCACAAGTTTCATAGATCCAGATCACAGATCCATATATACCCCACAGTACACATCATTACTTCAGATAGCCCACAGCAGCTTACTGTAGAGTAGCTTGGCACTAGGCCTGACCCATAGTTCTGCGGTGTCAGTGCCCCAATGCCCCATCACCACCCACAGTGCCTGCTAGCTACTCTTTGATGCAGCTTTGGATGTAACACGCTTTCAAAAATGACTAAAGAATTCCATATCAAATATTCAATACAAGCAAATATCATATATTTGAACTAAAATATCAAACTATTTAATGTTGGAGCTTAAAAGATAGAGCTTAAACTATTGTTCACTCCTGAACTTTGCTGCTCCCTGTGACTCATTTCTGACATTGCTGCCTTCCCTTCCTGTCTCTCTGACTTGATGGCAGAGCATTGTGCCAGAAAGTTCAAACACATCTCAGATAAAAGCTTGGATTGTCTGATCATAATCACATGTAAAAAGTAAACCTGCCAGAGCAACAGTGGATCAACTTTAATCGTCCCTGCTAAATTCAACCCGTTTTTTGTTGTTATGTTTTTGTTGGCTGTCCAATGTTAGACCCTGAAAATGTTTACTCTACTGAATTGTGGGGAGGTCTCATTTTAGGTTGGACACATGGGATACTGATTGCATCATGATTATTAATTCATTCATTTATTCATTGTGCAGACACTTTTATCCAAATTGGTTTCATCTTTTGTTGTCATCCCACCACGCCTAACTAATAGTCAGGTGAACAATGTACTTTAGGGGAAAAAAATTACAACTTAAAGAGAGTGTTATTTTCGGAAAACAAAGAATTTAAATTACTCGCCTGTTGAGGAAAGGATGAAAGACAAAAGTAACTAAAGTGAGAGCATGAGAATGAGAGAGAAAGAAAGAAAGAAAGAAAGAGGGAAAGAGAGAGGAGGCGGAGACGGAGTGGAAGAGATTGAGAAAGACAGAATGAGAGATAAAAGGCAGGAAATTCTTTTTTTGCTTTGTGGAAAAAACCCAGGGGTCTTTAAGTCTCGAGTGATGAAAATATATATTCAATCCTCACAGAAAGCCAATCATTTAAATTTCTTAAAATGTTAATAAATTCCTCTGCAGTGTTTTTTGCAAACCATATAAATAATATAGGGATTAAAAAACAATGGTGAACTGTTTGACTCGGTTATTAATAGTATGGAACCCCCTGGGCTTGCCCAAAGCCTTGTACTCCCCAACGGTCTTCTTTACATTAATCTTGCAGCCTCCAATAGCGCCAGATTCCATTTCAAAGTCTTAACAACCCAGGGTACATTCGTTTTGATCCCTCCTTCCATACAGCAGACACATCATGCCCCTCAGACACCTACAGTTTGACAGTCCCAGCAAGCCATGTGACACTTTTCAGGGATATATTCAACACCTGACGCAACGTCTTTGCCATGGGCCATTACCGTGTCAAGTGACTAGCTCCAGCAATTCAGCTCAAATCTCAAGCTAAAACTTGTCACTACCCTTGAAGTGCACTGTGTTCCTCTTCAAACTACCTATTTTGTGGGGCAATAATACAGGTTGAAGGTTTTGGATGTAATCGGTTTCATAACAAATGTTAAATGACCCAAGTAATACAGTATCTGGTGTAAACACAGCTATTGAAAGTAATTTTGCCATGTGAGAATGTGAAGAGGACAGTTTTACGCCAACATTCCAAGAGCTTTCGACCAACGATCTCCTTATCCCTGCAGCACTGTGTGACCAGGCCTCAATGCTTCTGTGCCTGGATAGAGGCTTCAAGCTGTGCACTTCTAAACCATAACCCCATCCAGATCTGACCAGGTCTCCTTGTCCAGATAATTGTCTTTTTTTTACCAAGCGGGCGGGGCCACAGTAATTGAGGTTGCAGTGGATGTCTTGAAATGGTTCTTATCTAGCTCACCTCCCGCAGCTTCCGTCATAGCCAATCAGTCCAATAGGCAGCAACTTGTCCACATAAATTGTGTGAAATGTAATATGCTCCATAAGATTAATAGCAGGCTGCAGGGTTCTAGCTGTTGGATTTAAGCCTCAAAAGATGATATCTTCAAATCAAACTATTACCTTAAATGATGATAGTGTGACAAATGTAAAAAATGGGGATGATGGTTTAAACAGTTTTAGTTTAAAATCTTCTTTGAAAATGGGAATTGTGTGAGGTCCAGTGAGTTCATCCGAGCTAATCCCCCACATGACTGAGGCTATGCAGCCTGCATTTGAATATGACAAGATATTTTTTTCCCGAAAACTGTACCATATTCTTATTAATTATGCAGTGTTTTAATGGCTGTCAGCTCCAATGTCCAAAATGAGATCCAGGATGCACGCGATGCATTTATATTTTATTGGAATAGAACATTCTAAGGTAAGATCATTTTTGGGGATAATATCAAAAACACCAGTGGGCATTATACTTCTGAGAAGTCTCTGATAATTGCTAGCCTGACATCCCCAGACCAATTTGAGCACTCAGATTTATCTATTTCCCAGACTAGATTATTGCCCCTATTCTTTGCAATAATCTTTTTATTATTATTATTGGGCCTTCTAGTTGAGGAGCATTTTGATAAAAGCAAACACTGTACTGTACTAAATTGCAAAACTATTTTGTTCGATAATGAAGTCCACACCTAAACCCACAATGAAATCCAAAAGCATTCTATGTGGTCTAGTGGATCAATAAGCAGAGACAAATTGTATTTGGTGAATAAAGATGCAATAGATGTGATTTATCATATTGACTCGGCGGGGCAAATACTGTAATGTCTATGAGAAGAACGGGCAAGATATTAACTGAAAATCTCTTCCACTCTCCTCTAAATGTTTCTACCCTTGAACAGAAGGCTCCGATGCACCTTGAAGAGACTTGTTAGCCAGAGATAGCCCCATGTAGGGGAACATTATTGGAAAGAGAAGAAGGGAAGGTTTCAACAGAGTGATTTACACAGCTTTACTTTGGGGCATTCTGCTATAGGGAAAGTGTCCAGCTCCTATGGAAATCATCATCCATCACCTCTGCAAACACAAGTCATTAGTCACAATAGCCCAGCCCTGTTTATGTACACACAAAAAACATGTATACTACCTGTACCACACTCTGTTTAAGGATGAAGATCTATGTCCAGTTGACTGAGATAATATTTGAGATACATTCACCTCCAACAGAATCAGAGTATTGTATGCATTTGGAAAATAACAATTTTTCTAGACCTAAGAAAATACAAAGAGTAAGTACAGTATAATGGTGATTCACAATAAGGTTGAATGTATTAATATATTCATCACAGTATAGATGAGTCCATTCATAATGTATATCATTTTCCTTTAACTTCTCGTCTGTGCCCAGTTACTTGATCATTCTCAGATATATCCAGTAATATGTTAATCATTCTGTTCATGTATGCGAGTATCTTGCTATCCTTCTCTCCCATTCCCACATTCTTAAATTATAATGTTAACATTTAATATGGAAGTAATCAGTAATATATGTATGGTTTAAATATCTGCTATCTTTGTTATACTATGTTTGTTCAGAATCCATAGCTCTGACCAAAGAGACATGGAGACATAGAGCAGCTATACCTCTATTTAGTAACATCACAGTTAGTCATTATTTGAATGGCAGCATGGACAATGCAAGGTATGTAGAGACTGGTACCAGTGTTTAAATTGTGTTCGAGGATTTCCCCAAGGTGGATGTTGGGGGGGATCGAGGTTTCATTAATAGTACGGGACCCACCATTAATACTTCCCTTCCCTCTTGTGGAGACTACAGAAGCCCCCCCCCCCCTCTTCCCACCGATTAGCACACTGAGCTATGCAATTGATTATGCGTCTGCTTCCTATAGTTTATTGAGCCCCTATTAAGACTAAGAATAAGCATAGACAGATTCAGTTACGAACTACCAAAAAATATTGGTGCAATGTTTGTACTGTTTATACTTTATCATATTAGGGATACTGTCCAGGAATGTCTCTATTTTGATTCCTGTGATTGGTCCTCAAGATAAGATCACAGAGATCACTGACAGAGAAGGCAACATAATGTGATCAAGCAGTCAAAGATGATAGAGCTGTATTCTGCCTCACAGGATGTATTAAATATAGATTTTCCTGACTACCATCAAGTCTTTGGTGATTTTCCTCTTAATATTTACTCCTTACTTTGAAGTGTGCAGCACACATACACATACACAGATCTACTATGAGTCAGAGAGCTGTTTGAAAAGGAGACATATAATCATATCATTATCGGCTCCTTTGTTTAGAAAATCCTCATTAGCATGTGGACGATCGTGGTGTGCATGGCACTGTTAGAGGTAAACAATTATCTCTCCCCTTGCTGGGCTTGAGCTCAGAGGATACAATATATTTTCCGGCCTTAACTATAAAGATTTGAATGGCGTATCACTGCCCCATGATATTTAATCTTCCTCCTGATATTCTTCACTTGAAGATTAAAGAAAAATACTCAAATATTATGCACAAACACACACATGCAACCACATCAACAGATGCAAGTGCACCCATCCATCCACACACACACACACACACCCGCACGCACATACAAACACACACAGACACAAAGCCAAGAGTAAATAGAAAGATCCTAAAACAGTGCTTTGAAGTGGCCGGCCAATAAGCTCGAATGAGAGGAAGAGAGGAGAGGAGGATGTCCCCTCCATTCATCTGGAATTCAGCGTAGCGCTGCTTGACATTGCCTATGGATCATCCTGACGGGCGGCCTGCTATCCTGGCACATCTTATTCAGAGCCCAGCCCGCCATGATTTATGGAAAAACTGCATTTGGCGAGATGAGCATTTCACACTCCTTTCCTTGTGAAATATGACTTGGATCTAATCCCCCCCAGTTGACACAAGCCTGGGAGTCAGTGTCATCCACTGCTCACTGTTACACGGGCTGATTAATAGCACTGTAAAGGACTGTAGCACTGTCATGAACTGTAGGCCAGGTCAGGCAACTGGTCGTTTTTAATAGCAAGCAGGTAAGCTCAAACAAGAGGTAACTATGTACAGTAGTACTACATATCATGGTTCAGTATAACATGCTTCAGTAGTACTACATATCATAGTTCAGTATAACATGCTTCAGTAGTACTACATATCATAGTTACATAGGAACTGTAAAAGGGTATGTTAAAATTGCTATTACACAGGTCAAGTTTGGTGGGAGGGTGGGTTTTCCAGGAAGAAGTGGAAGTTGAGTAGTCAAGTCCATAGTTATGGTTTGGTCAGCCCTTCCATTCAAAATCCATGAGTGCTAATCATTCCTCCATATCACAACCAATCGCAAAGCCTGTTGGCACATCAAATACAACATTTCAAATGACCCCCACAGCATTAACTCTGCATACAGTCCCGTTAACATCTACACACAGCTCCATGTTATTGCGTTTGTACATCAGTTTAAGTAAGGGTTGTCATTTGACCTTCCCTTTTTTCACGCTGTCAACAAACTGTTAATCACCACATATTAAAAAAATAACAATAAATAAAAAAATAATGTTTTGGTATGACAACCTGTTCTTCTGCCATATCCAAATATCCCATAACCTTCTCCCCATACGGTTCCTTGTAACCCTCGAACAAATGTAAAATTGTATTAACAAATAATTACATCATATTTCATATGCTGTAAAGGTGTTTACATGATGTAGTTACACAGTAGTTTTCCAATATTTTTTGACAGAACTGTCCAAATAAATAGTCCCGTGTTACAACATATTGTCAACCCGTATGGAGAGGTCCTTGACATGAGCAATAATGAATACTCGTATTAACACTCTCATCTATCATGAAAACATGTTTTGTGAAACTAGAGAAGGAGAGTTTATTTTGTGCAGCGTAGAGCAGTAAGCACTTTGATATACAGTGGGCAGTAATTGGGGCCATCTTATGCATGCTCAGTGGATTCACTGCATCTACTGTAGTTGGGAAGACTAACTAGACCTACAAGACTACATCAAAACCTTTTTTCAAGTTGACTTGAAACCTCCTAGTTAGGTTTTGATGATGTAAGACATTTGATACTGTTAGATCAGGCTCAAACAGAGAGGGGGGGGAAGTATCACCTATAGTAGGCTAGCAACAGGTTCAATGAGATGTCAAGTGTAATGATGCCAACATAGACTTCAGTTTCCCATTACTGAGGTAATGGACAACCAAGGAACACATGGGCTCTTAAAGGTCAAAGGGATTGGCAGCATACCTTAAAACATAATAATAATCATGTGAAAATGACAGTAAAAAGTAAACAGCTTTTTTGCATGACTGTTGATGGGATATTATCAGTGGGGTATGGACATTTCAGATAGTATATTGTGGGAGATAGAAAATTATGGACAGTTTTATAAAAATAAAAAAATATATATATTCACGCTGTAACAGAAGTCGTAAGATGAAAGTGATGATTTTGTCACATGCTGCAAGCCAACAAGGGTACTCATATGACTGAAAACATTATTATGGATGAAAAGGAGCTCATAGAACTGTGCATTGTACATTTGCACAGTAACAGAGTACCAGAGCTGTATCATGAAGTGCCACATAACCACATCATATATATTACCATCAGTATGAAATTAGTAGACAGATGATGTGATATTCAACCTGGGGTTGAATAACGTCTACAGTGTAAAAATTGAGTATGGCAGAAGTGTTTTTATTTGACTCTTTCTTTGGCCCCTATCCTCTAGTCGAAGACTCCAGGGAGCTGTGGTAATGGACTTCCTTTATTCATATTTCATACCAGACATTGTGCCCTATGACAAGTACTTCCTTTGAGTCCATCCTCTTCGCACACACATACACACTCACCCCACAAATCCCACTCTGACACCACTCTAACAATATTTAAGTCTACCTCTTATGTATACGCAATACTATTTGAAGGTGAAGAAAGAAAAGACACATTATACTCATCTCTATCTCTAAACCTGCATACTCAGTCAGCTCACTTATATCAGGCAACGCACAATGCATGGTTAAATGCTTTTTAAGAAAAAAAATAAGGGATATTTCCTCTGCTCTCTCCTTAGAAGGGAGGAGGCTAATCGACTAGGCTTCAATCTGTCTACAACTTCTATCAACAGTGTATGATAGATCCAGTGCCATGCCGTGGTCAGAGATTAGTTTGCTTACACCTGGTCTTACATAAAGACACTGAGCCAGATAAAAGCTGTGGCTTTGAGTAGATTTGGCATGGAGGGAGCTGCACTAGCATGAGTGAAGCAAAGATTGGCATAGATCACACCAGTCCTCCTGTACATATTGGTAAGAGGGAGCATGGAATTGAAAAGAGACTGAGCTGCTAGCCACTGTGACTGTGTTAGTGATGAAAATACCATTCCCCAAATAAACCATCTCTTTTTATCTTTTCATCTTCAGACTGCACGGTGACTAAGTTTTATCGAGCTGGAAGATAGAACATTTTAAGCACACTACCACCCCCCACCTCCCCCACCCACCTCCCACACCTATTTCTGTAGAGACCCGTCACCATTCCTCCTCCCATCCCCTGCCTCTCCTTCCTGACCCTCCCTCTTGACCTACCTCCGCCTCTCATTCAATAAAATCTCCTCCGTCCGTTCTGCTTCCTTCCATCCCGGAGGTGTAAGGATGCTTCAGGGGTGGAAGTAGCCCATTACAACTTGTCCTCCATTCTCCACCGCCTCACGGCATAAGAGTGGGGGGACGTCTCTGAGCCATAAAAGCCCCTGTCACTACATAGCTGTGTGCGGAGTGTTTCCCCACATTCAGCTGTGAAAACACTCTTGTTGGGGGGAACTCAACACACCCATGAAAATACTTAAAAATGAAAATCTTCTTGCAGGATGCCTAGATAAAAGCAGGAATGAGGAGAGAGAGGGATAGAGAAAAAGATAGTGTGTGTGTCCTACAGTATAGTTCAACATGAACAGCCTGTTATGTATGTATGCTTCTACTCCAGAAATATTTCAGCTACATTTAGTATTACAGAATGGTTCAATGGGGCTTAATAAAGAATTGTCTGAATTCTGCAACGGACTAAAACACCATGCTATAAATTATGATATATTAGGCAGTAGGTTGTCCATTATGTTCATAATAAATGATTAATTGAAAGAGTGATTGGCTGTACAAGGGCTGTACATCCGTCATGTGCCTAATTAATTTAAAGTGATCAGCTGGCTAATGACTACAAAAATAAATAATCCAAACCGCCATGCAAAAAAGCAAACAAAAACTTGGACCAAAAAATGTAATTGCTCAAAAAATGCATGTTGTGTTTCCAAAAGGAAGTCCATAGAGAAAACTGTTGTTCCCTCTACATTGGTTTGCCTATAAAAGAAAAGGAAATAGTTTAATCTGAAACAGCCCAATGATTCCCCTCATGCATATTCATACCCAGCAAGGATAGCTGCTTCACCCCTGATACATATTCATGAGGCTTGGCCAGGAGTCCAGGACTCAAGGCTCCATAGCAATAGCCTTACTGATCAATTCAAGGATAGCCCTCATAAGTGAGTCAATGCCGAGCAGTGCATATATCATTGGCTCACTTGGTCAATTATTCAAAAAACTGTTAAATAATGCAAGAACAATGTGGTATGTTATCCATCCAGTACCTTTTCGGCATCACCGTTTTTCAGTTACATAGTCTAAGAGATTTCTGTGGGTTATGGACTATAATGAGTCATCAAAATAACTCAACCTTAGGTTAGCTCTGAGTGGCCTTCCTGTCCTGCCTGCTTGCCTAGCATAATCCCAAGAGGCCTATTTGAAGCTTCATGGAACAGAACGGGCACGGTTAGAAAATAATGCATCAATACGTTTAGGCAATTCTCCAATTCAGAGAAACAACTCGGACACAGAAGTATCTCAGGCTGCTGATGCGGCACTCTAATGAACAATCAGAGTTGTTTCTAAAGAGTTCATTCACTGATGACTAACTAACCCTAACCCTCTGCTGCATCGCTGCCAGAGGTTAGCCTGAGCTGGGCTCTCGGCTCTGTACCCAGGACCCCAGGTTTGATTTGAACACTGAAATGTATGTCCTTCCTTGTTGAATCTTTAATGAGTACCGACCCGCCCCAAAGCCTCCGCTGGTCTCAATCGGCCTGACAGGAGATACAGAGCTCACAGGTTCTGAATCACTCTTGGTTCTGTGTCTGGGGACCCATTCCATTACTGGTACAGGGACATGTTGAACACACCATACCATGTCATTGGACATAGTAAAACAACCTGAGCTCTTGAAATATCAATGGCTACTGACAGAGCACTTGAAAGAAGATGGTGAAGGCCAGCTGCCTGATAAGGAGCATCGGTTCATCGTTCACGCTTCCTTCCTGTCACCTGTACGTGGGGAGTTGGTACGCGCGCGTTAGGTCGCCTTGAAAGTGGGTAAATGTCTTTCAGTGCTGTTCTAGGGGATTCAGGCAAGCTGTTTGTCCATATACACATCTCAGGCAGACCAGTTTAGGATTTTGTATATTCAGAATGGTACACCAGAAATGCTTTACACAGTATTGGCCTAGTATAAACGATACGACATGTTGCATGTGTACCACGCAAACTGATTTGACGGGTGGACTCACCTTTAAAATAGCCTCAGGATTGCGTTGAAAATAGGTTCAAATTGTTGTTGGATCACATCGCAGCTTTAAGCTACTGTTCTGAAGTTTGGCTCAACCAAGTCAAAGAGATTATCAGTCAGGCCTCAACACATTGACTGGATGTAGGGCGGGGGAGGATGCGTACTGAGGCTGGAGGTGAGGGGGTCATTTTTTTACAGACAGTTCTCCCAGACACCTTCTCCATGGCTGATAGCAGAAAAAGGGAGATATGCTCTGATTCCACTCTCATGGCTGGCTGGGACCAGCAGCTGGCAGTAATATGTCGCCCCATTGTCCAGCATGGGATTATAGTGAAGGGCCTGGGGAGTAAGGCTGTGACACCAACATGGATACATGTGTGCGTGTGTACACAAACACAAGTACACAAATTCGAGCAAAAACCCACATAGCCGTGCGCACGCAAGCAAGCGAGCACACACACACATACACATACACACAGATTGTTGTGCATTCAGTACGTGTGTGTCTGTTGGCGTTGGTTTATTTTCTCTTTCACATGTGAGTGTGTGTACTTGTGTGGACCTGATGATGTGATCATGTCTCAGGATCATGGCATATGGAGGCACAGTGGGCTGGCCTTAGGAGAGTATCTGGATCTAACAACTTAATGATGAGAGCAGAGGGACCAGGCTAGCTTTGGGACTGGGTCTAAGGTTAGGGTTCCTGGAGGCCTGGGGTTAAAGTACTTGAACTCCCTGAAGCTGTACTGGGCCTAGGCTACTGGTCAATGCTGATGGAAGAGAAGGGTAGGGGTTTGAAAGGGGGTTTCATTCCCCAAAAGGTGGAGCTGGAGCAGGGGGAGCTCACACCAGATGGCTACAGAGCTGGATAAACTTCACCAGAGAGTTGAGATGCAAAGAGACAGGATTTTGAGAAAAAGGGACAAAAAAAAGATTGAGACAGAGAAAAAGAGTGTGTGTGAGAGAGAGAGAGAGAGAGAGAGAGAGAGAGAGAGAGAGAGAGAGAGACAGCAGCCTTCCAGTTCACCATGACTACAGGGAGGGTGATTAGTAGAGGAACTCCCGCAGTCAGTCAACCCCCTCTCAGATTGATGGGCACCTGTGAGGCTAAGTCATTCCAGATGATGAGACAGAAGCTCATACACACACACACACACACACACACAGAGACACACACACACACACAGACACACACTCACACACACACAGACACACATACACACAGGCACACAAACAGTACACAGGCAAGCACCCACACACATGCAAACACACCTGAACACACGCACACACACTTACTGTGCACACACACAGCAAAGCTATGCAGATGTGTGGAAGCAATCATCATCAACATAATCATCAATATCACGATTATACTTCCGGGGACAAAAGCTCCTGGCAAAGGGCAGCTGTCTTGTATCCTTTCACCTTTAGCTGTATTTCCTAAGTCCTGTTGAATTATAGTATATATATGCAGGGACATTACCTTGCTTGTGTATGTGCAGAGAATGTGCATTTCTATGCATGCTACGGATAACTAACTTTGACTTAAGTGGCTAAATGCAGCCATTAAGCTTATGAATAAGAGATTAATGGTAATTTATTCTATTTCATAGAGGGCCACACAGCTGCAGTTTGTTTTGAAATGCCCTGGTAACTTCAAAGCAGACTCACCAAGGGGGTTGGGTTGGTGGTCCAGTTTTATAGGACTGGGTCAGAAATATGCGGGGAGTGGCTTATGAATCAAAACCAACCCACCCACCTCTAACTATTTTATCCAAGCTGTCACTGTAACTAACCCCCACTTCAGTCAAAGGAACCGAAGTTTGCAACTTTGCCATAAACAAAGATCAAGTAACCGGATTTTACCTACACAGCAGTAAGTCATAAACATCGGTGATACCTATAGTTCTTGTGAAAGTCGAGAGAGAAAGGAGAGCAGTCTGTCACTCCTAACTTCCCACCTCAGTTACAAGGGCAAATGATTCATCTCTGAAGTGTCACTCTGAAACCTCCCTTCCCTTCCACCTGTCACAGGGTACCCTGGCATTCCTCTAGCTCCCCTTTTCTAACAGAGATTTCCATCTCGACGGAGACACACCTGCATACATATAGGGTATACAAATAAATAATACAGCTGACTTAGAGTGTGTGTCACCAGCCTGCAGTGGATACAGAAGCAACCAGGGAAGGAGCCTGACGTCACACCATGCATCCTGCCCACCTTGTCTGTCCTGACAGGAGGTGCTCCGCTACCGTCATATCCTTCTCCATGCCACCAGGAGAACAGAACACAAGACCCCCCTGCCACAAACACCTACACACACCTACACACACACACACACACACACACACACCACTTCATGCCTGAGGAGCTGATCCCACTGGAGGAGTTCCACTTAGCAGGAGTGAAGAAGCCTGGAGCAGGGTGTGTGTGTGTGTGTGTGTGTGTGTGTGTATGTGTGGGGGGGGGGTCTTGTGTTCTGTTCTCCTGGTGGCATGGAGAGGGATACTAGGGTAGCGGAGCACCTCCTGTCAGCTGGATGCAACATGAAACATCTCTCCATCAGCTCAACCATTTTTCCCCATTTTTATAGCAACAAGGGCCAGGCCAGAAAGACAGTTCTGAAGGCTCAATTTAAACACATCACAAGTGGAGAGTCACATCATTTATAAGCAAGTGCAAGATTTCCTGTCAAAATGATCAAATCATAATGTCCCCCACTGGCCTGCAAGGGCACAGTGTTAATGCACAGGAGGCAGGTCCCTGTAATAACAGGGCACGTTCTATCCACACGCCTAGCACCCCAATGGCGGGATCTCAAAAGCATCTCCTCCTCCCTCGCTAAACAGTTCCAATCAAACCTGATTACAGCACTTCTGATTTCCACAAATTGCGCAGATGTGATTCCAAGTTCTAATCAAACGCATGCCACATCAAAAAGCATCTTCCTCCCCGTGTGAGATGTGCAGAGGAGGAAGAAAACGCGGAGAAGGAGAAGAAAGGAATATGGAAGAGGACGAGAGAGAGCGAGATATAGAGCGAGATATAGAGCGAGATATAGAGCGAGAGAGAGAGAGAGAGCGAGAGAGAGCGAGAGAGCGAGAGAGAGCGAGAGAGAGCGAGAGAGAGCGAGAAAGAAAGAAAGAAAAAAAGAAAATGAACTGTGTGTGAAGTCCTAACTGCAGAATGAGTACACCATAGTCCACAAGCTGCTGGGTTGTCTTACTGTGCTGCCTCTTCTCCTGAAGTCCCCTGTAGGCCCCTGCTGGCTCTGCCCTTCTGGCACACACACTCACACGTGTATAAAACACAAATACACGTGCACACACACACACACACACACAACACACAGATTCAAAGAGCTCTTCCAATTACCTGGAACAAGAAAAAGACAACATACAGAATGAGAGGCACTGCCAGAGAACAGAAAGGTAACAGCACTTTATATGTCCTGCCTTAAGCTTGTTACTCTACTGTCATTGCACAATGTGCAGCACATCAACATTTAATAGCTGACAGAAGCATGCATCTCTAAGCTCTTTGTTATTGTCAGTGCATAAGTCTAGAAGAAAAAAAAAACGTTATGCTTGCAGTATATTATTTGATGGTATGAACCTTTAATGACAAATCCATCCTTTTGCATCTCAAGGCTACAAGGATAAATCCTGTTGCTAACCTTTGTCCAGCATCAGTAAATGACACACAACACACAACAGGCTGAGAATGACTAACAAAAGACTAACATTGATTCCCCCACATGCGTCTCCACACTCAAAAAACACGACCTTCCCACCTGACATGCTGTGGGGAGCGGGCATTCCACACAACAATGCCTCAATATGGCACCATCAAGAGTCAGGCATTCTGTCCAGCCTGGCATGCCTGTTGAGTTCTTCCAGTCATTCCAGTCATTCATTCATTCACTAAACGTAACCATTCTTTACTGTAGACTAAAGTAAGCACCGGCTGATTTGCCGTCACAGAATTTTGCCCAGCATTTGAACGGAGTGCAATGAGACTAAGCAGCCTGAGAGAATGCTGCAGAGGACATAAACCTCCACCCAAATTGATTCAGCAACACACGCCGTTATTCTAATTAAGATTAGATGGGCCTGTATTGAGCACAGCTTTATCTGTGATATAACGCTAAAAGCTGGTTGTAATCCATTAAAACCACAGTGTTGCTGAGAAACCTCGTCCTCTAGGGGTCTTTGACAGAGGCAGCCAACTAAAATAATTTTACAATGCCCTTCATGCTAAATATCTAACAGTAATTAAGGTTGATTCAAACAATACCATGTTTTTTTGAGAAAAGCAATCATTTGCGTTTTTGGAAAATGTATCTGTGGCCATTTATGGGTGACGGAAAACGAAGCAGCTGCAGAATGCAAGTCAGACTTATCTATCTCATCTCCACAAATATCTGAGAGGAAACAATTGTCTTGAACTAGCTTTTCTCAAACTATATTATCCAGTATGTATTGTGAAATGTGGATGGTGTGTGATGTCTCTGGAGACCTCCAGTGTGTATTAGTGGAGTGTGTGGCTCTATATGCAGAAGACAGACATCATCTACATTTGGGGGAGAGCTGGAGCGTTCCTATCCCTTTCAAGCGTTCCATTATTCAAACCCAGTCCTGATGCTTTTTCAAATCTTAGGCAGAAATCAATCGTTTCCAGAAGGCATCTTTATTTTGGACCTTCATTTGGATTTCAAATGACTTTGGCTGGCAGGAAGTATGCCAATCCCCCCCCCACCCCCCCCCCCCCTTCACACAGCCCCACCTCTCTCTCTCGCTCTGTTTTTTTCAACCCCTCCAACCTCTTTTCGCTGTTGTCGCTCTCTCTCTCTCTCTCTCTCTCTCTCTCTCTCATCGTATACGTCGTCAGAGGGAGAGTTAGTGTACTGACTACTAAATAGGAGCAGACACTGGCAACATTGACCTGGACCGTGTGCAATTACATCTGAGGGCCTCAAAAAAAAAGGTGGTTTGTAAACAAAATAACAACTACTGTAAAAAGATGAATGAAAGAAAAATCACTAATGGAGATAAACGCAGAGGTAGCTTGGAACCACAACCTCAAGATAAGCCCCGTCTGGGACCGAGACCCAAAGCATACCCTCAGCTCAGGACACCTTGGGCTCATGGTCTTAAGGTTGATGTTTGGGTTGATGAGGTACTGACGAAAGGATAGAGAGGCATGAAAGGACGAACGATAATCTAAACCCAGCACCTTGCCAGAGTTGATTTGATTTGTGAGTTTGCTTGATGTCTAGGACCTGCTCCAGAGCCTCCTCAGGCTCAACTACTGTTGTTTGTCTAAGCTTGTCAGGGAGAACTATTAAAGCTCTGCAACAGCCTTGCAACAGCACTCCAAAGCACGGGGCGACAAATGTAAATGAACTGGAGGGGAACAAATTGAGTGGAGTGACTAGCTGTATCCCAACTGCATTCTCCTCACAACATGACAGATTTTTTCCCCTGACAGGAACGTATAACTAAGCCCCTGTAAATGATATGCAAATTAAGAGCTGAGCAAACCTGTCTATTTGAATTCTATTCTTTAATATTCCATTAAGGAGCTGTGATTTCTTTCTCTGACAATGCTACTATGACAACCTGGAGGACATGCATTCTCTCTGCCTATTATCTGGATTGCACACCCGCGAAATGGGTTTCCAGTTATATCTATTTGATAATAGAAAAATGACAGAATTTTTACTAAAACAGAAGTCTCCAAGCATGTCTACCCGATGAAAGTACAAAATACCTCAACTCATATATGGCAGTATACAGGGGTAAGGAAACATTCTATTTTATGTTATGAGTCAAGACACTCACATTTTGATTTGAGCATTTATGAATAACCCCAGACACGGAAATAGGTTTGGCTTGGATGTGTACAAGGGAAGCACTCCCTGGTTATTAGCAAGCAACAAACATAGAAAATGTGGCATGAAGCAAAAAGAGTACAGAACAGAGAGAACAGAGAACAAAAGGGAGATGGGGAGGGTGGCAGCAGCACAATAATACAACAACCGGGGTGCCACCCTAACCCTTCCACCAGGGATTTGGGGTGCCCCTGCTTTGATTCCCGCCTCTTCCTTCTCTTATCTCTACTCATTCTCTACATAGCATCCCTCCTTCCTTGCCCCATCACATTTTCACACTTTCGTAGTTTCTCTTTTTCTTCCACGCCCGTCTCTTATGTCCCTCACCCCCTGTGAGGGGGAGTCCGCATCATTAGGAAAACTCATTTACCCAGCATCCCACTTCACTGAGCATCTCCATTTGCTGACACACACTTCCTCCCCTTAGCTGTTGAATCATGCTCCACCAATGACAGAAACTCTTCACTGGTTTCCCAACAAAACACAAAAAATAAAAAATAAATTGTGACCCCTTTACTGCAGTGTTTTTCAATAACATAGAAAGCGTCCTGGAAATTCACCCACGGGTGCAATTTCAGATGCCGATGAGTTGTCCTTTTCACCAGCAACTGATTTTGTAATGACAAACTCAATATGCACGACCCCTCTCCAAAATGAGATGAACTGATGGACCATGCCAGTCTAAATGGTCAGCGTGTGTTGTAACGATGGATAACATGGCTCTGAACACACAGCAGTCGTCCTTCCACTTGAGGGTGATACTCAGCTTGGTTTATCTGGATAGATGGCCGTGGTAAAGTCATACTGAACTCTTGCTGTTTAAATGGTCTCCTTGTGCTTCCACTTCCACAGAAGTGGAGTTATAGTGCATACATCCAAAGTCATTCTGAATACTAGAGAGTACTACAGAATGTCCAGAAGAAAAGTTGGATAGAATCCAGAGGGTTAGGGTGCTCAGGTGGGGGTTATACACAACTGAGATGTTTTGCTGTTTGGTGTTTGTGTGTGAAAGGATAGAAAATATACTTATTTATGATATTGACATTTCAAAACACTGCATCTGGCTCAATGATTACAGACAACACAACAAACAAGAGCAACACCACAGATCCGAAGGTCAAACTACCTAATCAGAATACCTGAGCATTTCACCTCCATCATTCCAGCATTAATACTGCACGCATACAACTCAGACAGAGGGATGGCAAATTGCAGCTGAACAGAAGATGGCAGGGGAGAACAGGCAATTTTGGAAAAACAAAAACAGATTTTTAGAGAAGTATTGCTGAGTATTTCCCATTGAAAGAGTCATCATCATGATGAAAGTACCGCTGATGTTCAACTGCTGCAAGGGATTCTGGGTAAACACACGTCTGTATGAGTCCTGCAAGCGCACACAGACTACTCTGGCATTCTTCATCTGCATGTTGAGGACAGGGGAAGCAACTGTTTCTGTGACATGAATTGCATTGACATTCACTGATATTCATATACCACTGCCTAAGCTACACAACATAATGCATATTATGCTCATATCAAAGCCCACTTCACATCAAAATATAACAATGGGCCCATAACACATAATCCAGGGGGTTCATACTGTACATAAACACTGCACCAGTTATAAGACACAGGTTAGTTGTGTCAAGAGGGTTAAATGTAATTAATCTGTGCATTGAATCATCATCTGGGAAGCTAATCAAAACCATGACCAACTCAACAACAGTCAGATTAGTGATAATACGTTAGGCTCTTGGCCATCTCTCACTGCTGTTGATCACAGTTCAGTACAATCCAGGAAGCTGTGTTGATCTGGGAAGAGAGGGAGACAGAGTGGGACGGGCGGACATGGAGACCATAAGACCATCCAGACTGCGGCCACCTCTATTCATGAGCAATGACCCACACCTGCTGAAGATGGGAGGAATGCAGAGCTATTTAGATGGAAATTCTCTGTTGAGCTAGGAGTGCCTAGCCCCCCCCCCCTCCCCCTTCCTTCCTTCTTTTTGTTTGACAAGCAGCAATAACAGACAGAACTCTCTGAAACAATGACATTCAATTACGGTGAAGTTACAAAGCGAGGAAGACGGCAGCCCGGGTCTCTGTGTGCTATCAGAGCCTGAACTCATCTCAGATGTTACCTTCCCTGCCTTTCCTTTCTCTCTCTCTCGCTCTTCACGCCCCACTTTTTCTACATTTCTAGTTAAGCAGGGATGTAAATAATGGGGCCCTGAAACAGCTGATTGATAGTCAGCACCAATGAGACTGCAGACAGAAGACAGGCAATTTCCCAGAGTGCAGTTGAAAGTAAGTGATTCCTTGTCCGTGCGAGTAGGGTGGTTAAATGGCAAACAATGTTAGTTTCTGGAAGCTCCAGAGCACTCTTCCTCATCTTCAGTCAGGTTAATGAACACCATTCACCAGCCAGGCACCTGGGAGATAGGCACTAGGATAGGTCAAAGGCACAGACCAATGGGAAATAGAAATTGTTCCCCGGGTAAAAAGGACTTTCAGCAATCAAATGTATTCAATACAGAATATGATTTAGATGCAAAATAGATCTCAGGCCTTTCTCTCCTAAATGCTTGAATACTTAATGGCCATTTCATGGTTTTAGTTAATTCCTCTCTCTGTCCCTGGCACCCTTTCCTAGCCCGCCCCCCCCACACCTGTGTCCTTACTCCCTACTCTATGCTTTTTGAGTTAATTTAAATATAACAGACACCTACCATTATATTGGCAGAACCACTATATATAATGCAAGACCATTATGCTCATAAAACCCACTACACGAAAGTACCTAGCTCCATTGTTGACTAAGTTCGAATGTCACTCTCCAGCTCAACCAAATCTGCTATAAGGAAGACAAACTACCTTTACTTTCACACCTCCACTGTCGACATGAGTTAATGAGCATGGTCATACTAGCAGGACAATGCTACAAATGAATCCGTTACACACCCCACTGTTGACAGCCTAAATGGTTTATTTATGTTTGCATTACCCCAATGTGGTACAACATTGTTCTCTCTTGAGGCATTTTTTTTTGTATTTTGCTGTGTCTTCTGAGGGTTTAGGATGTTTTTTGGTGTTGTGGGCCTCTGAAAAGCCCTTTGTGACATACATAATTGATATAAATCAAGCTAGATGTGATTTGAAAATAGCCATCGTGTCAGATGGACAGACAAGTCTACTTTGCAGGGTGTGCAGGATGTGAAGCTACAGTCGTCTCTCTGATACCTACAAACTGCCGTGAATGTTCCCACACCAGGGGTACCCAAAAACCTCTCAAATCACTCTACACCATTGGTCCTTTCAAGTTGGGTTTGATTATGTATGCATCACGTCTGAGTGGAATATAGGAATACAGCTCATTACACAGTAGGGAAATCATTTATAATCAAAGTTGAGGACAGAAGGTCTGATTGTGTGTGGAGTGGTACACAAGCTAGTGCTTGACAGTGTTTTTTTTGTTTTTTTTGCGAGACTTCCCCAGTGAAGTATTGATTCTAGGAAATGGGATCAATCCAAAATGTGACCCCTTCTCAGTACAGATCTTTACACTGTTGAAACGAGAAAATCAAGTTTACTTCTCCAAACTATGTTCCCAAGACTCCCTGTGTCAACAGTGTACATCTTCTTTCTTTCTCATTCTCTCTATCCCCTTTCCCTGTATCAAGCAATCCTCTCTCCCTCCAAACTCTAGCAAAAAAAACCCAGTTTGCTGCCCTCAGCATTGGCCAAGAAAGCACTTACCTTCTGCAAGTGTAAGTATGCAAACACAATGTGCTGCACACCATCATACTCAATTTAACAAAGCACATAGTGAGGGATGGGATTGCTCTGTGTCTGATTAAAGCTCTCAGGAGAATGATACAGGCTGCTGCTCACTTTCCAAATAAGAGATTGAAGCATATCCACTGTCACACAAACATAAAATACTTGCTCATATTTGAATAAATTCTGTGACATATGTCTGGTGTGCTGCTGTTTTTACGGGTTTCTTTTTTTTTTTTTTTTTTGAAGTTTCGACGTTTGGAAAGTCAAGTTTTGGGAGCTTAGATGAGCTTTGATTTGAGTACATCAAACAGTTCAGGGGGCCATGTTGAATTGGGGCTAATCCCAGACACACCGTTGATACTCTTAATTAAGACAGAGAGTGCTTTTCTTTCACCTTGCTGAACTAAAATAGGTTGCAAATACACACACCAGACTTACCCAGGGGCTGACTGTTTGGAGTCACATTGGGACAACCTCAAAAAGGACAAACAAACTTTGCCTTTGCCCAAACAAGCAAACACACAAAGACACTCAGACAAACATATAGAGACATGGGCACACACACACATACGCACACATGTGTATAACACACACACACGCACACGAGTGTATTTACACAAACATGTACATGCACACATTAGAGTGTTCGACTTACATTTAGTCATTTTTAAAGCCAGCAGAATTTGAGATTCAAACCAAGTCTTGGTTTGAAGGCAGACTGTTGAAACCTAGAATCATCCCATTTAAGGGAAGGATTGGATTTGGGAGTCTTCTGAATTGTACTGTAAAATCAGACCAAATAACTTAATGAAAAATAAAGACTTTAATGAGACTGATATCAACCTAATATGACTTCAGTTAATACTCTTCTTATAATTCAGGTTTGCAAATTCCTTTCATACATTGGAATTTTTGAGAGCTGAGGGCTTGTGTGATGATTATGGAGGGGGACTTCCTAATCTCGCACTGTCACACTTCATTTAGCCTATTAATTAACAACTAATCTTTGTCGTGAGAGAAATAGAGACCAAACGAAGCATTTAGGTAGGTTCATTTAGAGGCTTCTGTCTGTCATGCATGCCACCAGTCCTAAGAAAAAATGCTCTCTTTTCAATTTCCTCTCTACACTCCATTAAAGAGAAACGCATCCAACATGCAAACACGAAGAGCCCAGAGAAACGTGTATTGCATCAGTGGATTACCTTTACAGCAACAGAAATCTAGAGTTTACATCCATACACAGATTCTCCACCAGTCTGTAGTTAGAGAAAACTTCACTCAGATCATGTTTATGTCAAGAACAAAGCATCTGAAACACCTTTTATTCGACCCGAGAAAGCAGGTCTATGTATTAAATGCAATCCACTTTGAAGGGATAAAGACAAGGCCACATACATGGCAGGGTCATGGCGTAGTGTTCCAGCCAATAACATGTTTTCCTATCTACAGTATGTCAAGGGCCATGGTGTACTTGATTCTGACACTGTACAGGTGTGCTGCAGAACATCATGTTATCCATCAAAGTCAAAGGAGAGCTCCCTTGACAACTGTGTGCAGTGTGTGTACTACATCTACACACGCTCTCTCTCTCTCTCTCTCTCTCTCTCTCTCTCTCTCTCTCTCTCTCTCTCTCTCTCTCTCTCTCTCTCTCTCTCTCTCTCTCTCTCTCTCTCTCTCTCTCTCTCTCTCTCTCTCTCTCTCTCTCTCTCTCTCTCTCTCTCTCTCTCTCTCTCTCTCTCTCTCTCTCTCTCTCTCTCTCTCTCTCTCTCTCTCTCTCTCTCTCTCTCTCTCTCTCTCTCTCTCTCTCTCTCTCTCTCTCTCTCTCTCGTCTGCAGGTGGTGGTTCCACTCTTACAGAAGGGCCTTGTTGAGTGCTTCAAAAAACACGACAGCACAGAGCGGTCAATCTCCACAGCGATCAGGGAGCGCTCTCACTCGGGCTTTCCCTCTCTGCCTTCTATCTGTCTACTTTTTTTTTCCCCTTCTCCTTCAACCTTCTTTCCAGTCCCAAAATGATCTCCCGGGATGGTAGGAGAGGGAGCGAGAAGAGAGAGAGCTGGGAAGGGGGGGGACTAAGAAGTGGACTAAGAGTGAACACTCCATCTCCATTGGTTTTTCATCATCAGACATTTCTATGTTCTGTTCCAGGAGGCCCCCTCTCTGCGCGCCGAGCCAGGAGAGAGCCCACAGACAGAGCTGAGGATCAATGGACAGACAGTGCGCCTCACATTCTCACTAAATGCCAGCTCGCCTAGCCGTGCCACTGAGCAAATCGCCCTCCCGGCACAGCGGAGACTGGGCACGCTAGGCTGGAGCTGTTGTGCACACTGGTGCGTATTGAGTGGGCAGATGCATCCACAATAGGACTTATGAGAATACAATAGTGTTTACTTGCTGTCTTCCCTCCTGCTGGCCTGAACAGGGCCTCAGCACCAGCGGTTCCAACGATATCTAAAGTCAACCATATCGATGTGCTTTGTTGCTTGCAGATGAATACACCTAGTTTGAATAGAGAATGGATTGCTTCCCTCACTGTTCTGTAAGGTCAAGCGCGTCGCCAGATATTGAATGTGTCAGTGTTTTATCAAACTGTTGGTACTGCCTGGATGTCCTCTGCCCATAGATAAACAGCCATAGCACCGAACAGGCAGGATGAGGGAGGGGGGGAGGGGAAAGGGGGGAGGGAAGAGCGGGGGAGAGCGGGGGGTCAAAGCAAAACACCTTGATACTTTTGTCTTCAATTGCACTCAGATCGTAAACCAGACCCCATGTTGTTCCCGAGTCACAAGGAGGAGAAGGACAGCAGCATGGTGCCTGAGGGGCGAGGCTGACAGGAGCCAACAACAACACAGGCATCAGGACGGAGGAGGAAAGCTTAGCCTCTGTCAGGCGACCACCTCTGAATGAGAAACAGAATCAGCCTCAGAGCCCCACAAAGATATCTGACTGGAAAAAATAAACATACGCTTTAAAGAAGAAGCTTTATCGCTCTGTCAATTCACATTGAAAAGCCTCTCAAAAGGAAATCCTACGGGCCTACTTGAATGGAAAACAATTCTAAAGCAGAGCACCTATGATAAGTACTCATCATAAGTGAGAATACAGAGAATACGCTGCAACATGGCATGCAGAGCACTTAAAATATGAAATCAATTGGCCGCAATCACTAAAACTGAATATAGATAAACAGCATCATGATGTTCAGTAACTGTGAGAAAAATAGGAAATCCTCATCAAAACCTTGTTAGCTGTGCTTCGCTCCATGGAAAGAGTGGAAGAGAATAATAACTACAGACAATCATGCTGTGTGTAGGCTACCACATGAGCAGTAAGACTGTAAGAAGGGCTGGTAACGGCTTTTTAATATAGAAGTAGATAACACGCCTCTCTGCTTGGTTGCATTGTGACCGGGAACACAATATTTCTGGATGTTATTTTACATGGACTCTGCTTCCAGTCTCCGCAGATAGCTAGATCTGGTTGTCTAACCGCACTCACGGTTGGCTAACAACCTCATCTCATGCATGGTTCATCCATACTCTTCAACTTGTCTAAGCTCTTCTTGTTCTTCAGTGTATTATGTCAGGATACACGTTGAGTTGCTGGACACAGGAGGCTGAGCTGCTGTTTAAGTGACGTGAGGACAGTATTGATAGTCTAGGGATTCACTGGTCGTTTCCCAGCATAAATCCAGTGATAACACAGCCAGGGCTCTCCACAAACAGCAGGGGAGTACACAGCTGGAGTTCAGGGAGTGACAAGACTGTCACTTTACTGTTGCCGAGACAACAGGTGGAATTGACACACGCTCACGGTTTAGACTGACAATGCCAGTTCATTATGCACTGGGGCGTGCTTCCAATTTTTTTCTTAATTAAAAAAGAAGAAAAAAAAATCACTGTTGTCATTATTTAATAATATTGTATGATATAAACAATATTATTATCGTTTATTTGAAAGTTGTTCTGGTGTTCACCTTTCAAATGTGTTTATAAACTTCTACAATTATGTTTTTTATAAAATATATGGTGGTTATTTTCTCTATAAATATCCTTAATACCAGTTTACAAGGGATCACAAATACTGCAGACTATAAACAAACTCCAAAACACTACACACGTCACCTCTTTTCAGACTGACAAAACAGTCCAGATGAAGTACCTAGTACCCTACATGAACATGGTGCTGAACTCCTGCATCATGAGGATTTATATAACCTGGGTTCTTATGATCATGTCTGTCCTGACATTTATATCCCGGTAAGAACTGAAGACCTCCCAGCAATGGGAGATTAATGATGGAATTAGCAGCATTCATTTTGACACCATTCTCCATAAAACACGCTGACATTTAGTACAAGTATGGGGGGGGTGTTGTGGACACCTCCCATCTCTCAACCTAGACTCCCGCTCTTTGTAATAAAGATTAAAGGACAAGCAGAGGAAGACGACGACGGCAGTGAAGAAGGATAGGGTAATATGGTGCTACTCCACTGTTCCACATGAACATACTATGCACACACTCACGTACACACACTCAAATATATCCACATTATACACACTTGCACACAAATACACCCACATATACAAGCACACACACAAGGCTTCGTCAGTTTGATGGTATTTGGAGAGAGATCTCAGACTGGGCTGGTGAAGATGTTCTGTGTGTTACTTGACAGACTGTGACGGGACCAAATGAGCCAAGCTTTACATGAGCTCTCTGCAAGAGTGCTATGGGTTCACTCACCCATGCTCATCCAAGCTTAGCAAGCAGACACAGTGCTTTCCGTCTGCCCTCTCTGCCTCGGCCAAACACCGCTGAGGTCTCCACGTGATTGGTGCTACTATGGAGAAAATGTTCTGTTCCTAAAATCTCAAAATCTCAAGAGTTGAGGAGGCCGTTGGAGCCCGACAATGCCTCTGTGCAGTTGAAAAGTACTAGCACCTTTAGGTAGTACTTACTGTTCATCTTGACAAGTTTGCATGTCTCTCAGACAGGTGACCCCGCCGTCTAACCAATCCAGTGATTCCACATGCGCTACCCTGGATGTGTTGAACAGGGTTGGTGGGTCTTGAGTGAGGCCCTGTGCACTTGATGATGCAGAGACAGTGGCTGGGGACAAGGCCCCATACATAAAGCTCGCTGGCCCACAGGAGCGAACACAAAGAGCAGGGAATCTAATAACGTTGTCCAATTTTCTGGTGTAATGGCCTTATCGATTACACGCGGCACTACATGGCGTGGGGAGGGGCTGCCTAAGAGCCTGAGTAGTGTTCCACCAGAGTAAATAACTGTGGTCCAAAAGGAAGAAGCCTTCACCCAGAACCTGGAGAAATGAGGCGGGGAGCAAAACACACAGACCCCGAACCAATATGGTATGTTAATTTGATTCTTAATGTCACCTATGTCTCCACAGTGAGAATCTCTCATGGACAGATTTACAACTGCTCTCAACTCGGCAATTAAAAGTTAATTAATTGCTGACTCATGTGCATTCTAGGAGTTCTTATTAAAGGTGTTTGGAAATGCATAAATTGCAGGCACAGGATAATATGGGAGAGGCACAAGTAAGGCAGCAGTGAGAGACAGTTGAATGTGTGTTTTTAACATTGACCAACGCACTGTAACTACTCTATATTGGCATTTTGGGTGGTGCATATGTTTTGACCCAAAACTAATTTTTAATTGTAATTTTAAGTCATTCACGTCTATCCAAAGTAAAGTTTTACCCTATACTTAATAGACGCAACTGATTGCAACTGGCATTGTCCCCATTCCCTAAAACCCAATCTGTTAGAGTAAAGAGGCTGTCTGTTCTCTTGTGAATACCACTGATTAAATGGATTCTGCCATAGATGAGCAGATGTGTTACTTTAACTGGTGCTCATTGCACCCATCCATTCAGCAGTGTCTTGCCTTTCTGTCTCACCACTCGCTCACTTTTTCTTTTCTCTCTCTCTCTCTCTCTCTCTCTCTCTCTCTCTCTCTCTCTCTCTCTCTCTCTCTCTCTCTCTCTCTCTCACACACACACACACACACACCCCTTTAGTCTGGGCTTTGTTATAAAACAACCAGAAGATGCTGCGGTGCATTTGAAACAAGCTCATCTCTCCCCTGGAGATTAGCATGGGCCCATTCAAGCCCATTGTGTTTGCCATGCAGGCTCTTTATCACGGTGCAGAGAAGAAGAGCAAGCACCTGGGAGGTGGAGGCTGGGTCTCAGCCCTGTACCAGCGCCAGCGCCACTCTAATCCACACTGCATGGAAGGAAAACTAATGAAGACGGAGAGAGAGAACGCTCCACAGAGGGGTAGCTAGGCTACGGGACACACACACACACAAACACACGGCCACATGCAGTACACAACCACACACAAATACACTGTCACATACACAAACACGTTTTCTCATACATAAACACAAATAGGTGGGCACACACACACACACACGCACACGCACACACACACACACACACACACACACACACACACACACACACACACACACACACACACACACACACACACACACACACACACACAGGAGGCACAGCCACTTACATGGAAACACAAACCAGTTCAGTCAGATCCAGTCCAGTTGGGGTACACACTTGAACACACACGCGCACACAAACACACATGCTAACAGGGTTCTGAGCTAGTTGAACAGCCTCTGGTGAATACAGAAGCCCGCCACACCTAGAACTCATGCACACATGACAGGCGGATGCGTGAACAGGGTGAACTGCTGGTTGCCACTGCTAACAGGTGCTAGGTAATTACCATGGTAGGGTGCCTACACAGCAGCCTGGGATGCCAACTGCATACATTAAACTGCTCTCCCATCCGATACATGAGGGTTTCTGTAGCAGGAAGTGTCGATAGGACCAAAAATAGAGGCGGTTCTTGGAGCATTACTGGAGCACTGGCAGACACAAATATAGTATGGGGACATGAGGAAGAGGGCTGGAGCAGAAGACAAGGAGAGATGTGAGGAAGTGGGGGGGGAGGGCGGTAGGAAACCTTTAGACGAGAAGAGGAATCCATCTCTCCATAGGTCTGAGGATCTGAAGGAACCTTCACGTGTTCTGGAAATATCAGAGATGTCTACACGGTTGATATTGTCCCTGTCCCCATGTCCGACACCCAAACTTCTGAGGTGCCATGAAGAGAGCTGGATGTGTAGTCTTTCCTCTCTACAGTATGTTCAGAAGCTACTGGAACCGGTCCAACTGCTCACAGATGCAGACATGATGCAGATGGTTCAATGTTGTGGTTTGGCACGCTCTCTCATTTACTACAATCTTCAGTAGCCCCTTCTATTTCAGTCAGTACTACAGAGATCCTGGCGTAGAGAGAAAAAAAAAACCTTCCGCATGCTGTGTGTACGCCAGTCTGTTATTATTATTATCAGAAGTACTATCTAGCGTAGTACTTGTGAAGACAGTACGCAACACATTACACTTCAGAGCCAATTTCTGCCTTCATGACATTCCTGTGAGAAAGAATCAAATACAGTTCATTACCATTGCATGACAAAGCTTATTGTCAAATGCATTTTTTATGAAATAACCCAAATTACACCATAATTTCACCAGAATTCTCCCACTGTGCAAATCATGTTAAATATATCCAATCAAAAATCTGATATTGCGGTGGGTGGCAGCTGAGTACAACAAGCCACCTCAAGCCCTTGATCGAGGGTGATTCATCTTGTCCTCATGTCCCATGTTATGTGCTAGATCCACCCAGGTAGCCATGCCAGTAGAATAGGGATTTGCAGTAGTGTCACATCTCGTCCAAGGCTCCTGGAGCTTCAGCTCCCCTCTGCTCACTGACGGAGGCCTTAGTGGCATCATCAATATGCTGCTGTGCTGGACCCAGCACGGCCCATGTGATATATTAGCATAACATTATTCTCCTGTTTCCAAAGAGAAAATCTCCCCGCCTGGTAATTTATGTGCCTACGAAATTAGACAACTCCAGCAGAGGGCCTGAGTTCAATGTGTATCTCTCTCTCTCACTCGTTTTCTCTCACTCTCTCTCTTTTATTGTATATCTCTCTTCCCTTCTCTGTCTTTTGCTCTCTTTTCTTTTCTGTTTCACTTTCTCACTCACTCACTCTCCCCACCACCTCCTCTCCCTTCCCTCTCTCCAGCTAATCTCAGATGATAGATGAATGCATGCCTTCATTGCTTCCTTCAGGCTCGCAATCGAGTTGTCTCTCATTTGTCAAAGCCTCTCTGCTGCCTTCTGATTGTCTTTTGTAAGTCAACTTGTTTAAAGGCAAAAGAAAGATGAGAATCCAATGCTTGTAATTAGTCAGGGAAGACACAAGTTGAGACAAAGCGAGAGGAGAGATAGCATCGCCAGACGACAGGGTTTGTGTGTGTGTGGTGGTGGGGTTTCTCTGTGTGTGTGTGTGTGTGTGTGCGCGTTTGTATGTGTGTGAGTGCGTGTGTGTGTGCATATGTTGGTTTATGTGTGTGTAATTCCCCATGAACATAATGAGAAGTTCTTGACTTAAAAGGATGGAAGAAAAACGTGAGGAATGAGCTGTAACTCCAGACTTATCTAGCACTCTCCTACTCTCACTTCTCCCCCTCTCCCCCTCTCCCCCTCTCCCCCTCTCTCTCTCTCTCTCTCTTTCTTTGAAATTAGATAATGTTAACCAAAACAAAAAAATCTAATTTATTCCACAATGGCTTTAGGATTTAAGTTAATTCCTCAAAGTGCAGTTAGGGACATTTGTTTATAATCCATCAGTGCCAACAATAATAATTGGATTATAAAGGCTAAATGTATTTTTAATTCATTTGTGCAACTTTCTTCAATTATTGCTGTTGTGGTGACTTTTCTCTTCTGATTGTATCTACAGAGCACAGGGATAACCAGAATGGAGAGGCAATGGACAGTCTACACTTTAAAAGTCACACCACAATATCAACAGGAATACAATGTGATCAGCTTCCTTACATTCTTCAACACCTTAAACTCAGAAAGAATGCCATCAAATAGAGTACCGCGACCAACCAGGGACAATTCAAGGAACAGTTGACCTTTTAACCCCTGGTTCTGCACCATTTTCCTCTGAGAACACAAAATTGCTCAGCTGTGGACCAGGTCACTATAAGGTGTAAGAGGAAGGGACGGTTACACTGTCACCTTTGCCTCTGTCACCTTCGCCTCTGTCAAAGACAACACAAGGTGACCTTTGACCACTGAACCAGTAATCCATCACACAGCATTTTATTGCATCCACCTCACATTTTTTGGCAACTTTTTAAAAAGCATCCATAATATTTAGGTAATCCTGTATGGAGAAGATGCAAAGTTTTTAGAAAGAGTGGCTCAGGTGCCAAGTGAAGCACTTTGAAAGCATATCACATCTGCAGTCACACCATGAGACTGTCACACTTGGATTTTTAGACAGCTGGTAAGTAGAAGCGGAACACCAATCTCTGTAGGTGTGTAGTAAACTGCCCTAAGAGGGCTGACACAGACAATTGTGTCAATCAGAAATACTAATCAAATAATATTATTAACTAACAGGAAGAAAACTATAGTGAAATTGAAGTTCATGTGGAGGGAAAGCGATATTTGACAAATCCATTGGTTGGAATATAATAGTATTGTTGTAAATATCAAAGGTTAAATGCATGTCTAAAGGATTAGTTTACTGAGGGGGGCAAAATACTTAGATATGCTAATCTCACTGTTATTGTTAACAATAAAGCACAATACACAAATTAGTATTTGGCAAAACAGCGATACAAAATACAAGCTCCGCTGACAAGATAAACAAGCAATGTCTAATAAAGACAAAATAAATGTAATTGCCTAATCTCACTGGGCGAAGAGGACATGTTGATTATTTAAACACACCACTGAGAGAATAGCAGTTGAATCATATTTTACTTGGAGATAGATTGAAAGAAAAAGACAAAAGAGAAAGCGAGAGCGAGCGAGGAGCGAGCGAGAGCAGGAGAGAGAGGACTAGAATGAGAGTTTTGTTAAGAAATCAAATCTCCAGAGTTCGCTAATCTCTTCATGCCCTTTTACCATCCTACAAATCTCCGTCAGTCCAGTTATTAACACCATACACAGAACACTGCCCCCATGTCTCCCAACTGCTTTCTGACACCTAAATACCAAACATACACATTTGCATAATAAACAACTAAAGCCAGATTAAGAGGTTTTATTGGTGACTCACTTCACTGGTGGCACTGCTAATACCAAATGATGCACTGTAGGCCTCCACGTACGAGCTACAGACCACACACATATTCTTGCACTAACAGGTCTCACATTCATGTTGTGTGACGGAAAAGTTAGTCGAACTTGCTGAAGTCACTGTTCCTTCATTTTATTACTTCTAACGGGGTGTGAATTTGAAGGAAAAAAACACATTGTACAGGATATCTGATGCGTGCTGGGTTAACACCCTTCCAGACTGTAGCACAGAGACTGGACATGGACACACCTTTCAAACACCATACCCATGTTCTCTAACTATGCTAATCACTGGTGAAAAAATGTCATGATAAATTATTATTCTGGTAGAGTTTAACAGTCCATTCTAATTTACCTGTCAGGGGAAATATTCAAGATAGAAAGTTGCCGCTTTGGCGCCTTAGAGCTGAGCTGACTGGCTAAAGCTGTATTTTAAATTAATTCCATATGCTAATTTTGTCCACTATTCCCTGAGATGAGGCCCTAGTGTAGGTGTTCTGTGTCAAATAGTCTTAATAGGTTTGTCATTGCAGCTGGAATCAGCTCAACTGGAGGTGAGCACAGACGCACAGACACACAAACATTTATACAAACACACACTTTCTCATTTCTAAAGTCATTGCCCCATTGTCATGCCATCAAATATCACACAGACAGTACTGGCCATGATAGGTCAAAAGTTTTGAAAACATTGATCATTTGGACAGAGACCTGTGCGGCAAAAGTTAACCATATTTCATCCGAAACAAGATGGCAACTTTCCCCACTTCCTCAAAAGAAATATTGGCATTTGAGTGAAAAATTATCTTGGTTTTCAACCTTATTTTTTCACAAAATTGGTTCTGAGCATCCCATAGAAAGCAACACGGGGCATAGTGATATCTCATGTTTTCAAGCAAAGTAGTCAAATGTGTTATATTTCTACAAGCTATACGACAGGACATTCATCAGGAAGTGTCCCACTGTGATGACATTGTCTGTTATAAAGAAATAGCCATCACCCCTTGCTCTGCATGTCACATGGAAATCTAATGAGTATATCTGTCCTGGAACACACACCCAGACATCCGCCTTCAAGGGAAGTAGAGTGCACAGGGCGATGACAAGCTCGGTCCTATTGATCGCAGGCACTGTATCACTGGCGTTTCTGGCAAGAAGTCATTATCAGAATTATTCTTAGCATTGCATTATTATAGGCTATGGCAGTTATTACCATGTCCCATCATGGCTGTCTGTTTGTCGGTCTGTCCTACCTTCTAGTATAATGTATGTGTGCTTATTTGCATCTATTAATGCTGTTATTTCATTTTCTATTTCAGTAGACAACTGTGGTCTTTTTGTTTGTTTTCTCAATGTTGGTGTGTTATCATGGTGTGAGGGTAAGTGGGTAGGAGTTAAATAGTGCGATGGCTGGGTACAGAGTGGCTTCACCTAATCTATTGAATTTGCATTTTAAATTTAAATGTACTCTAAAGAGAGGGGGGGGACGGGGACGGGGACGGCGTAGAAAAAGAACAAAATCAATGGCCCTGACGGACCACACCACTGCAGAGTCCCAAGCCTTGACGTCATGGATCATAATGAACAATGTTCCTTGTGATTGCAGGTAGTTTTGGATATTGTTTCTTATTCTGCAATGAGTTAGTACTGTACTAAGTATCTGCATGCAAGCAAATACGTTAAGGTGTCTACAAATGTATTTTCCACATACAGTACATTTTTAACACGAATAGAACACAATAGAAGTTTTATTTTATTTATGTTTAGCAGTATTTCCTCAGTTTGGAGAAGATGCATACTTTTGCAAACATCCGGTGATAAGCAGTAATGCATGGATTGAGAAGTTGACAGAGTGAGTAAAGAGTCATCCAAACATCACCACCATCTGTAAACCAAATACTGTTGTGGTTGAGAAAGAACAGAGAAGGACTACAAAGACAAGAGGAACAACACTATAAAGTGACCACAAACACACATGCAGTTACTCAAACTAGGGACTTGCAATCACACAAGCACTCCCATAGTAACTTACGCGCACACACCCACACACTCAACTCCATTATTCTGCCATCTAGGCCCCAGTCAGCCAAGGCTTTTTGGCTCAGTGTGTGTGTGTGTGTGTGTGTGTGTGTGTGTGTGTGTGTGTGTGTGTGTGTGTGTGTGTATGTGTGTGTATGTGTGAATGAGTCTGTCCAGGTGTGAGGAGAGTGTGAATCAGACTGGTGAGTGGCAGCTATTCGACTGGCAGGTGAAGTGGGGATCTATCTAGGAAGCGACCAGAGAGGCCACTGATGGACTGTCAATCACTGGGTTTTATGGACGGGGAAGTTTTGGAGAAATGTTGGGGAGAAAGAGCAGTGGGAGTAGTAGGAAAGGGGGAGGGAGGGGGAGAGGGGGTGAAGGGGCTATTTATTGGAAAAGCAGAGGCAGTTCCAAGCACTGTGCAGAGATGAAGCCACAGGCCTGTCAGTGATGGATAAGGCATTATGCTGCTACACCACCATCTCTCTTTCCCCCTCTACCTCTGTCTCTCTCTCCCTTTTGCTCACTCTTGCTGATTCAAGCACATTTACCACAGAACCGCAATCGCAATTGCAAACACCAACTCTTCCACTCTCCTCCCATTGGCTGGAGTGTGATCCATCACCAGCCCTCTGAAGCACTTCCTTCCACCACAGTGCCGCTGAACACCGTTTCATCAAACTGTTATTATCAGGAGGCCGAACCGGCCAAATTAAAGGACTCAGATTCAACACAGCATGACCCTCATCACTCCCCAGCGATTGAACATTGTCCGTTTCCATTACAGTATGTAGTCTGGAGCGCTCGGAATCTGCCAGAACCATCAACACCATTAGAAAATAATCATACTCTCAGGGTGAGATCATATCAAAGCTACAGACCAAATCCAGTCAAACAAAATAAGATTCACTCCAATAATAATATAAATAAAATAAAAGAAGTTACATTCCTCTATGTTCATCGATTGAGTTATCTGATATTCAGGCAGGAAATAGTAGGGTATTCAATTCACTAGAAGTGAGCCCTCCAGGGTGAGTTACACAGTGGAGGAGAGCTACCCATCAAGTCTGCTCAGTATGACTACTCTACAGTAAGTAAAGTCAACATCAGGTGTCTAAATTATTATACGGTAATTCAGCATTTTCAAAACACATTTACATTTACACGTATTCATTTAGTAGATGCTTTTATCCAAAGCGACTTCCAAGAGAGAGCTTTACAAAGTGCATAGGTCATTGATAAAAACAACAAGATAGCCCCAAAGCCTTGCGGGTAGCCAAAACAAGAAGCACACATTGTGAACAACCCAAAAAATAAGTGCCACAACCAAAAAAATAATAACAAGTGCCAAAAAAAATACATCTCGTGGATTGATGTTGTCTGGGTTAAACATAATATAGCCAACATTGAACATTCATCTTGTATAACCCCAATGTCCCTCATGCCTGGGAAACTAGTAAAACTATACAAAAAATATACACTATATAGCCAAAAGTATTCGCTCGTCTGCCTTCACACACATATGAACGTGAGTGACATCCCATTCTTAAACCATAGGATTGAATATGATGTCGGCCCACACTTTGCAGCTATAACAGCTTCAACTCTTCTAGGAAGGCTTTCCACAAGGTTTAGGAGTGTGTTTATGGGAATGTTTGACCATTCTTCCAGAAGTGCATTTGTGAGGTCAGACAGATGTTGGACGAGAAGGCCTGGCTCGCAGTCTCAGCTATAATTCATCCCAACGGTGTTCTATTGGGTTGAGGTCAGGACTCTGTGGCGGCCAGTCAAATTCTTCCACACCAAACTCGCTCATCCACGTCTTTATGGCCCTTGCTTTGTGCACCTGAATTCAATGATTTGGGTAGCTGAGTGAATACTTTTGGCAATATAGTGTATATTCTGAGGTCCTGGCAGATCTGAATCAGCAGTCTGAAACTGTCCTCCCACAGGAATGGATCACTGTTCGAAATGTGAATGATGATTGAATAAAGTTGTACTGGGCCAGAGATCTGTGAGTCTGTCAGTGACAGTGAATTTTTTACAAAGATGATTGGTGTAATTTAGCAGACAATAGGTACTGTCACATTCAATCTAAAGCAACAAAGGTGCAGTCAATGGATGTTTTTGTCGAAACTTGAATCAAATCAGTCTTTTGGTGCAATTACACAAGACTGTGTTTCAAGTGAATTAAGCAAAGACAAACGTTTCTTTATTTCTCTCTGATTTTCTTTTCTATCCTTATTTTCAATATACTAGGAGCAAAAACTGTGACAAAAAGGCATGTCTTCCCTCGAGAAAGAAATATTTTTGTTCCTCTTTCTTCTGTCTCTCAAAGACAATAAGCCCCCACTATCTGCCAAAGAGGAGACTTACATGTCTGTTGTAGTAAATATGAACGTCTGTTCAAGCTCCCCTGCTGTCAGAGCAAACAAACATGCACGCACACACACGCACACACACACACACACACACACACACACACACACACACAAAGGCCTGTCTGGCTGTGTGCCCACAGGAAAGTGTCTCCCCTGCTGTCACTGCCACCCTGACATGTTAAGTCCCTGAGCAGATGGTGAGAGGTGGGCAGGAGAGAAAACACCCTTTAAAAAGTACAGGAGTTGAGGAATAAACAAAAAGTACCATATTGACCTTTGAATGTTTTCTATGAAATAAATATGGTGCAATGATACCAAAACACCGTAACGCTCTATATTCTATGAAATCTGTAATTGCATTCTAATTGTTTACCTCATTCACTGTAAAATTACAAATAAATCTTGCATAGAATTACATTTTGTTTCTCTATGCCTATATTGTGATTAAATGCTTCTTATTGGGTTTGTCATTTTACATTCCCTTGTCTTTTGCTTATCTATTGCTCCCACCTGCCAGCTGCAAACGACTGCAAAAGTCATTTGTTGGTAAAAAAAAAAAAAAATTGTGTTTATGCCAATAATACTCCAGAAAATGAATCTGAGGATGGTGAATCTTTGAATTAACAAAAGTTCAAAAGCGTTTGTAAACATGTAAAAGCATAGCCTGGCTGCCAGCCCAACTTATCCCCGCCCAAAAACAATTTGGTCGGGAAGTTGGGTCTGGGGGGGCACGTTTGGGGAAAAACAATCAAATTGTCAGGGCGGGCTTTATACGATGATGGACAGATGATCAACAGTAACGTAATCAACAACGTCACGAAAGAGCGCTTGGGTGAAATTTGTTTTCAACAAACAACATATTACATTACTCTGATTGGTTCTATCCAATTGAGCGAAGAGGCATTTGTTTTACGAGTTCGGTTGAAACACGCCCCATAGTCACAGCCCAACGGAGAGTTATCAGACTCATATTCTGACTGGAATTATGAGTATGACAATGTCAGGCTAGTAAAAGCATACCTCCACCAAATTTTTGGGAGGTAGCAGTAAGACCAACAGGTTTATGGCCAAATTTTCTGAGAGAAAGTGCCAGTGTCGATGATGTACTGTTACAGGTTTAATCCTAATGCATTTGTAACGGGTGAAGGAATGCCTCAAACAGCAAAATGCCCATTATTTCAGCTGTAGAGAATTGGACCATGTGACTTTTGTAGCTGCACTATGCTTAGGTCATTGATACATGGCTGAAGGAGACACAAGTGTGACAGAATACAGTTACAGTATAAAACTGTAGGCTGAAGTAGTATAATTGTTTGACACCCTTGAGGAGTTGTGATACTACTCAAACAATATTTTGATCTTAGACCAGAAACTGAAATAAAAGATAGAAAACATTCTCAAACAGATGATTTTTATTCAACTCAGAAATTGTTTATCCAAAATATTTTGACAGTTGTTGGAACAGAGGGGCATGACCTTCTCAACATAGATTTCTGAACACAGAACACAATTATACAACAGCATTGTCATCTCAAACGTCTCATCCTCTTCAGGAAGACAGTGTTTGGAGACACAGGCCCATTATAACTGCCTCACTCTTTGTCTCGGACACCGAATGTCTCTCGATATTAGAAGGGCTGTGGATTTCTAGCTCAACTCAAATGAAAAGCCTCTTGATGAGGCAAAGGCTTCTTTAATGGTTCTTGCAGTGAGCTAGTCTATCCATTGCTAGCACCTTTGAAGTCGCTGCAGAGCAATAACTGTGTGTGCACTCCTGACTCAACTTTTCAATAACAAGATTGATCAAATAGTCCATCTACTGAAAATATAAAATATGTACAATAACAAATAAACAAAAATAAATACTTTATCTGGGCTATAATAATTCCCAGGATATATTGAATATACAGACCTGACATACAGACATTGATTTGTAAGCCTGTTGGAGACTTAATTAATGATGAGCCTGACCTTGCTTCAGGTTAATACATTTTGAAAAAAAGCAACCAATTGTCAGGACAGATGTCCATGTGAGATGAGGGAGAAACGTGGTCTCGATCTATCTGTATTTTTAATCCTCCATCCTTTGGCAACTATGCAGTATTGTGTGTGTGTGTGTGTGTGTGTGTGCACGTGTGTGTATGTGACAGTGAAGAGGAGATGCTGGCCAGGAATCTGGCGAGATGACAACATGTCCTCAGGGATGATGTGTCAGACAGCGAGGGGACAGGACATGTTGTCGGAGGGTCAGTTCCTGGAGAGAAGCACTCCCAGTGTCAGGACTCTAGGGCCAGTCCAAGAGTGTGTGTATGTGTGTGTGTGTAGCCTGTGTGTGTGTGTGTGTAGCCTGTGTGTGTGTGTAGCCTGTGTGTGTGTGTGTGTGTGTGTGTGTGTGTGTGTGTGTGTGTGTGTGTGTGTGTGTGTGTGTGTGTGTGTAGCCTGTGTGTGTGTGTATGTGCTAGAACCAGAAAAAAAGCTGATGTTTTGTATCAAAGGTGTATGTTTGAGCAAGTAAAAGGGTAGTGTGTGATGTGTGTCAGTCTAACATTAAAATTATTACTTTTTCTGTGCTGCACGTGACTGAAAATTATTGGACTAAATCATGTTCGGCTGTTATGGACATTCATTTGTAGACCCAGTCCCACCTCCCAGAGATAAACAGCAATTTGTGACAACCCTATGAAAGATGACTGCCGATCGGTTCCAAATGGTGAAATACTAAATAATTTGTATTTAACATCATATCATAAGTAAAAATGTTAAGCATTACCTCGACGGAACAAAGTCACCTTGTGCCAAAATGCAGAAGAGGCACCAAAGGACCCAACTCATTCTGACACATTTATTCACCTTAAGCGTTTTTGATCACATTGATCAAGTGGATAAATATTTAATAAATTAATTCAATAATCAGAATGAGAATTTATTCAAAGCTTGAATGCATTAGACACAGTGAAAGCTTTATATTGGAAAGTTAATTAGAATAATAATGTTAAACAGAGGTAGTTTCATGTCCTCTCTCTTTTCCCTTTCCCACTGTTTTCCTTTCCCTCCACCTTTTGTTCAGAGTGACATATTTCATCAGGCAGTTCAGACCATAAACCAAGAAAGAATAAAAAAGGAGTCGCTCTCTCTCTTGCTCACACACACATACACTCTCTCACACTCTCTCTCTCTTTCATGCTTTCTCTTTCACATACTCTCAATGTATTTTTTTCTCTTATTCACATGCCCTCTCTTTCTCTATCTCTTCTTTTCACGTACCCCATCTCCATCTCTCCCTCTGGCTTCAGCATCAGAAGACTACCTGGACAGCTAGGGGACCTGCTAATGCATTTTCTCTTTGTTCTCAGATCCACTGATACTATTCTCTGTTATTCTCACCTGGCTGACACGGATGTCAGCTTGATGTTGCTGTTGTCTGTATTCGGTTTTGTACATGCTGTACATTGTACAGAGAAGAAGTTTATAAAGATCTCAGAGTTGATTCTTTAGTTGATATAACTTGGTAACTCTAACTGGGCTTGAAGAAAATAATTATACAGAGAGGCTTTTCATTGTATTAAATCATACAGAAAATACATAGTAAAGCAACACAAATTTCTTTGCGTGACTGGACTTATTATAGTGTGTGATTATATGTTCAATAATGGGCCTTTGGGGAGTCACTCACCTAACCCAAGCAGCGTCTCTGCAACTGATTGGCCGGAACGGATAAATGATGGGCTGGGGCAAAGAGTAAGTCTGCTGCATAGGTGAGTGATTGTCCAACTATCAGTTCCTCGCGCCAGCCTATTGGTTCTTTGTCCCGGCCTATCATTTACCCGTGTTGGCCAATCAGTAGCAGAGACCCACTTGGGTTAAGTGAGTAACCCCCTGATCTCATTACCAAACCTAATCACATGCCATCGACTTCATGAACAGGAAAAATGACAGATCTCTCTACATGTCTCAACATCATTCTATATACTGAGGCATCACCGTATTCACAGCAGCACCACAGACAACATCATGTCACATTTAACAAAAAACAATTTTATATCATTAGCTGTATTTAAAAGATTGTGTGTGTATGTACTTTATGTAGACATGATGGAGTAATCTGAGGCTACTGATGTAAAACAGTTAACAACAGTTAACAAATATGCACACAAAATACCATCAGTACTTGTACTTGGTTGAATTTGCAGTTTAAGTTGTGAATTTATGAATCAATGATATGAAAAAAAATTGAAAAAGGTTATCAAAAACCATCTGCTTTCAAACATTTTGTTGCGAGTACTATATGCCTGAGATTGCAACCCTGTAGTGCTAAAATACCTCGGAAGTGTCACTGACTGACCTCCAGTTGCAGCCTCTTTACAGTATCCCACAGAGAAGAAAATTATATTTGTTTTCTACCAAACACTGTAATGAAAAAATTATAGCCTCTCCAATGATCATTGCAGCTGTTGCTTGCATTAGTGGCGGAAAAAAGACTACATGCACACACCCTTCACTGCTCCACACTTGTAGACACTGTGGACATACACAAAAATACACACAATACAATGGGAAATAATGTGACTAAGCACAAAGGCTGTAAGGAAACTACCGGCAACAAACAACCACTTTAATCACATAAGCTCATATTTATAAGGGCAATCATGTGAAGGAAGAATAATAGGTGGTAATTAAATTTCAAGAAGCCTTTGGAAGTATTCTAAAATACAGATGCTGCTCCTACAAATGCTAATGTAGATACGTTATTCTTCTTGACTTGATCGAAAAACTATTTCCATTCGGGGGTAATGTGGGTCGGTGGTTGGGGGGGAGGCCAAGGGGGAGGACTGGAGAGGCCTGGAGAAGGTAATGAGGACCAACACACTGGTGATTCATCAACATTTGCTACAACACCAAGTGTGTTCATGCTAATTAGATGACCAGCTTGATTAGATAGGCCTTGTCGAATACTGATAATTCACAAGAGGCACACTGAAAAGCTAGCACAACACTCAAACCACTGATTTCTATACAACTCTGAACATACTGTAAGTAATTAATTCTGCTTCAGGTACTCAGCCGACCATCAGCAGACCCACTGGTCCAAAAACCTTCTCGAAGATGTGAAGATGCTTAGGTGGGTCAATTGATGATGAAGAGCAATTGTCACTATCAATAGTGTACACTGTGCAATGGGGTTACTTCAATTAGCACCAACTCAGACCACATTTCTCTCCCTCTTGTTTTCTCCCTTTCTCTCCTCCCTCCATCCTCTCCACCCCCCGGCCCCCCTCCCACTCTCCCTCCACCCCAAGCTCATCAACCACAGCAGACACAATTAATCAGCTACTCCAACAGGAGAGTCAACTTCTAATTCAGCCCGCTCATGCCGGGAGAAGCAAGAATGGCTTAATAAGTTTCTCTCAATTAAAAACATTACAATCAAATTAAAGCTCAGTGCGTCTAAGATCCATCCCTGACCGTGAGGGAAACTAAAGCTGAGCCATGTAATCTGGAAGGACATTAATAAGCTTTGCAATTACATACAGCCATAGTTAATGACTACATATAATTATCTGGACTTTATTACACTAGCTCAAGAAGATCCTCTCCTTTTTTAGACAAATAATGACTAATTGAGCAATTTGGTGCAGTGAAAAGAATCATCATTTTTTTTGTTAAATCATTCTTGACGACCAATCATAACGTGCCATTAGATGTTGAAAAGGGTAAAAAACACAGAAGCATTGATGCTTCAGCATTAGCTCTCGAACTGTAACACAGTAGAGGTTTGCGTCACACTAAAATGAAACTCTGTCTCTCATTTCCATCTTTGATTATGTCTGCTGTGTCTCGTATTCACAGATAGTGGAGAGTGATTGTGATGGTTTGTGTCTGCTTGAAATGCTTGTTCTGGGACCACAAAGACTTGATCAATGAAGCACTGCTGAAGCATTGGGTAGAACAGGATTGCGTAATAATCATGTTCTCTCAAGATTGAATAAGAAAACATCAGACAAAATGACTCATGTTTACTTTGCTCTGAATAAAACTATTGGCTGAGAGAACCAGACAAAAGGACAATAAATTGAATAGCAACAGCACAGTGGCTAAAGAATTATCAAATATACACATATCTTGTAGTAATAGCAGATATCACACTGCAGTGCATGTATTCTTACTGGCCAAATAAAACCTGCTTTGAGATTGAAGCTGTAGTGAATGATCTTAGGTACAGACATTGGGATATAGTAGGAGGAGTTCCCATTTGGTGAGCACTTCATGTATGTCCTTGAGGTAGCTGTCCCTGTCCAGTCTGAGGTAAAGGGACCTGTGTGTGGAGAGGGGCTATTAGGGGACCTGGTTCTCTGTCAGCTGTCAGTCCTGCAACTGCTGGGAGACGCCTGTCAATCTGGCACACACACAAACACTCACACCATGGCACTCTCTATCACAATCACACCTTGGTCCAAGGCTGTCACACAGACACAAACCTTGGCCCAGGTGGCTGAGGCTGGAGACTGGCCCAGCCGTTCCAGTTGAAGCCTGTCACTCAGTGATGACATCATAGTCTCCAGAGACACTTCCTGATGGCAGCATTATAGACAGGAAATAGCCAACTGGATTATTCCCAAAAGTCTTTGCACTGTTGGAGATGCCTTCTGATCTGCAGACATTCTTTGTCATAATGTGTTCCACATGCATTATACATCAAATAACATATTATGGAAGAAGTAGTTGATAAAAAGATTCTATTTGATGCATTATCTAATGTGTTAGTTTTTTTTGCCCTCTAAACAACACAATGGTTTTGAACTCTGTTCTAGTCTGAGTTACAATTAATAGTTTTTTTTTTATAGTTCTTTTTTTATGTCTTTCTTTATCTTTCTCCAACAAAGTTAGAGCAAATACATGGTTGCTGTCATTAAATGCCTATTATCAAAGCTGGGAATTTAAATTAATATCTGAAAGAGCTAAATAAACAAATCTGAACTGCAGAAAAGTTTCTCAAAATTATGTTCTAAATGTGGTCACATTGTTGAACAGAATAACATAGTGTGACCCTTTCCCAGAGGAAACCTTCTCTTACCTAAATGCTAATCTGTCAGTAAAGAAGATTGTGTTGCCTCAGACACATTCTCTGAGAGTCATTTAGTTTTAATACTCGAGAGTGTTCCTCCATGTAGGCACATACACACACACACACACACACACACTTTTGACGTGTTCTCCTCTCCAACTGTGCAAGGACACATTGTGAGGGAGAAAGGCAGATTTAGGACTGACAACTTGTTCAGCTGTCTTGCATTCATCCTTAATAACTCTTGCCCATTGCCAAGCTCCCAGCATGCACTACAACACCCCCCCCCCCCCCCCTCCCGCCACCTCCCTCCCTCCACCGGCCACCAGTGAAACCTGGTTGGTGGGCCGGCAAGATTGAAGGATTTGGGGCCTCCAGGGAGAAGGATGGCGCCGGACTATGCACTCCAAACTCATGAGTCATCCTGGTTACTCAGAGTTTAACAGACCAAGGCAGTGTTTGTGGGACCCTTTCTGCTGTCTTTATCAGTATTGTCTCAGCGCTGCACATGACCTCAGTTGAGGCCACTGGCTGAGAGAAGGTGATGTTTTAGAAGACTGCTAGTGTGAGAGAAAACAAACACAAGTGGGTGGAGGTGGCATTTGTTTGCCGCTAGCCTGTCTAATTGGGTGATTATACACAAGATAGCTAAAACAGAATGTCACACTATGGTTCTGTGGTTCGCCTCAGTGATATACAAAGGTCAGACTAATGCCGTCCCATTGCCGAGTCATAATCACAGCATAATCAGCATGACTCAGCCTCTCTGTCTTCTGCTCTGTCGTGTGGCGCAAATAGAGACAAGAGCCAAGCTTGTTCCCTTTTCGTTTGATAACTGTTTCACATCTCCCGCGGAACAGAAAAGGGTTCTCAATCCTTGCCATACTTCAAAGAATATGCTGAACATATTGTTTCTATCTCTCAGGTGGCAGATTCAGAAAAGCACAGTGAAGTTAGGGTGGAGGTGAGGACCAGAAATCATTTGAATTTGTTTTATCTTAGTTCCTCTCACTCGACAATGCCGGAGCTGGAGGCTTGAGACAGATAATCGAGAGAGAGATAGATGACAGCCATCGACTTAAAGCTGTTTGTCTTGTGGAAAGTTGGTCATCAGTGGCCATATGGTCACCTTCACTGAGCCGGGAGGGAGACTGGGCCACCACCAGAGATTGGCATCCTGCTGGACTGTCACTGCGACCTAGAAAACAAAGCTACTGGAACAGCTGGCAAGAGGCCACACCGCAGAAAAGTTCCCTCACAAATAAAGGAGAAAAGTAGATCCTGTCCTCTAACGAAATGGTCATTCAGACAGTTTTTTCTGGTACTTAACTGAGGAATCATAAAAAAAATAAAAACAAGCGTCACCCACCACCAACATGTTAGACATATCTTGTTTCACCTATGATTGTGTTTTCCATCTCCCCCTGTGTTCTTTATGTTGTTTTTTGACGCTTTCAAAACAGAACAGACAAACAGAGACAGAGGTCAAAGGATGTCTTCACACAATAGGAGCTGAAAAAAGAGTGTATGTTCAAAGTCAAGCCAACATGAATTACTCAACCAGTACCATAGTACTGAAGGTGTAAATAGATATTTTGAGAAAATCATTTTGTTCCAGCTATTTTGGAGAACCTTTTTAGCCAGCTATTCATTGAAAATTGTTTTCCAGCCAGATAGAAAAATATTTGGCAACTGTTTAGGGAATATTTTCTTGGATGCCATTCTGACTGTTTGAAAATATGTTTTCTCTTTGCAAGTGTTCCAAATAGTGTGTCTAATTCTCTGAGTCATTGTCTTAACATTGACTTATTCAACAGTAAATGCATTGGAGTTGTAGTGAGTTATCACTAATCTCGTGGAAATGCCAGGCTAATATGAATGTGGCATTGAGGCCTGTGGTGCTACAACTGACAACACACCTCCGCCATGTTAATGCCAATGTGTTGACACAAAGCCTGCTGAGAAGGAAGCATGTCAGTAATTTAACAGACACCTCATGGGGTTTGAAAATGACTCTGACCATCTTTAAAACACACAAAATGTAAAGCCATGTTATTTTGTGTGGTACCTAAACTGTCATTCACTAGATATGGCATGTTACAGTCCCATTGCACTGGAGGTTGTCATATATGTAAATAAGAATAATTGGTTAAACTTCCCCCTTAGTATAAATATAGCCCACCCACCAGTGGTCAGTGATATGTGGTTTTGCTGGCTAAAGCAGTATTCATGAGAGGTGATTGTTGCGTGTGAATCAGGAGTACTCCAAGTCTGAACTCCGGTATGGGAAAGAGAGGGAGGAGAAGTGTACTGATAACACCTGTGACATACAGTGTATTACAAGGTTACTGGATATGAGGAAGAATTATATAAGTACCAAAGGCCAGGGTTTGTTGGATGCAGTACAGTTTAGCACAGTCCAGTACCGTAGAATAGGTTCCCTTTGTTAGCTATGCTGTATTACAGTGGTCGATGAGCTCTGATGAAGCCTCACCTAAATGATTAACATGCTCAATAGTCACTAGAGACTGCATGGTGTCACTAAAGGGTTGATACAGGTTTAAGGGTACGTTCATCAATTGCTTCTGTCTAAACAATCGCCCACACAGCAGAGGTACCATAATATGGTACATGCACAATAACTATGAATCTGGTTTGTTTTTATGGCCTTTTACTTACTATTGAAATTTGTCAAATGCTTGTTTATGTGGTCAATAACAAGCTAAACAGATTTCCCTGGAGCACACTATTGGAAATTGTTTCAATTCCTTTACCAGATCAGGCGGAGTCTGAATATTTTCTAAAAGATTTTGGCTGATGCAATCTGGTTAGGTAAGTCCGGTGCCAAATGAGAAGAGTTTAAGTTTAATCAAAAAAGTCCTGTGCAGAGACAATGGGGTGAGCAACCAAGAGAATGTTCGGTAAAATATAACAGTGCCCTGAGATTGCAAAACAATAACAATAATGCATTCATTTTGCAGATGCTTTCACCCAAAACAATATACAGGAGAGATCTTATTCTGCTTTCAAATGATCTAACCAGTGAGCTATATCCATAACCAAAACAACTGTTGTCCGGAAATTCTGCTCAACAATCTATGAAGTGACATTCCATATATCCCCATAGTAAACCCCCCAAAATACAAATAAATGCTCAATGTAGTTACTAATTTGTCTGTGATTTCCCTCCTGAAGGTATTGAGACAATGGGCAGACAATGCCCAGAAAGTGCCCCTTGTGGAGGAACGTGGGTGGAATACTGCCTGGGGCTGTACCTAGAGGGCATACTAGCAATTAGCGTGTAGTGAACAACATGTTTATCTGCCTCCCCATTGACAAGTGCTCCCCAATTATTCCTGATAGCGATAACAAGGGAGAAGAAGGAGCTTGTGAGTTTGTGAGAGTGGGTGCGCATTCAGTGTGTGTGTGTGTGTGTGCAGGGGATATTGGGATATGCCTTCACATCATTGAGGAGCTGTAAGGGAAGCATGTCTCCTTTTCTCCAAACAAACTGGATGATCATATGTAATAACACTGCTAAGTGGCAGCTTTTCTCCCCTGGAGGGAATTGTTATTCTTGGGGTAGCAGTGTTTAGCTTCACCACCACAACTGTGGATTATTAAAATCCAGAGGCTTCTCCCAGATCAGCTTCTCAGAGCTACAGTGACGAGCGCTGGCTGGGAGCCTGACATGGAGTCAACTAAACAAAACACCATCAACCACCATACCAGGGATAGTAACCCCAGAAGAGAAAGGATACAAAAACAAATTCGATAAAAGTGATGTATTTTTCTCCATTGTCTAAATTCTTCAACTTGATTCAGGAAATGTTTTTGCAGGTCACAATATGCAGTAGATCCAGGTATTGTGATTCTGTGTGTGTCTGGTTGCTATTGGTTTAGCTGGAGTTTAGAAGAAGTCCAGTACAAGGTTTGAGCTATTTCTCTGAGCAAACAGAACTCATACTGCAGCATTGCCCTGCAGATTGCTACTGCTATGCCAAACACTTAGCCATGTACAATTACAGGATTCCTCAAAGTTTACTCCAAACATTATTTTCCTAAGCATTAGCACTACATCATTTGGCACTTGATTCACACTTTAGTAGCCTATTTAGGGTTCACTCAAGCTCAAAACAAACAGTTAACTTTAGCTAGGTTTAGGTGGACCGTATAGTTTCCTGAAACACAAAAATGTATGTTCCTTCTGACAGTCTGTAAGCACAAACAACCAGTGTCTGACTATTGTTACCCTAACCTAGACCAAACCCATTTCTTTATTTAGCCTCGGAGCTGTGTGCCCACATGCTTGTTTATACACCGTCATTAACAATCGCTGCAATGATGAGAAACGTGACACTCGCTCACATCCCCCCTTTTATTCCCAACTGACACAGAAAGAGGGAGAGTGAAAATCAGAGGAAAACAACAAAACCTAGCATCAGAAAGTGGCACGAAGCTGCAAAGATGGAATCTATCAGTGTCTAAACTACTGGCAGTTATTTCCCCCCAGGGGGGCCTATCATCAAGCACAAAGGCAGATAAAGAGGAGGGAGGGATTTTGCACAATTACATCAGCTCCCATCACAAACTAATGACATAAAATGAATGTGCGGGTAATTAGCTTTTACCATACACACTGTGTCATCTCATTCTATTGGTTGCTGGCTGACATGGGGAGCAGAAACAATGGATGGTGCAGAAGTCAGGGTGAAAGCACTCCGGGTGGGCTTAGATCAGCATTCCCCTTACACAGAAGCATATACCTTATGGCTAGGGGAGGTTACTGCCTTGGCATTCAATTTGAAAACAGTTCCAAGACATTCTGTTGGGACTTTCTTGTTTGAAGGTTATATACTGTAAAGAAGCGTAGCCAGCGCTCAATAGCTAAGTATTAAATTGCAGCATGGGAAGTGATTGTTCAAAGCATGGAGTAGCATTCTGGTGTTGCAACATTCCGGTTTCTGACAGCAACATGAGCGATGGGATCTTAAGATGTTTGGGATCACCTCCGTAGGCAGACAAATAACCCTTCTTCGCTCTGCTCTCCTGCACTCTAGCATACAGTATCAGGAACATCGCTGGAGAAGATGGCAGCCTTGATGCTTATCATGAAAGAGACAAATCCTGAGACCTGCTCCGGTTAAAGAAAAAAAACACTCAACAAACGACAACACTAAAACTTAAAGCCTTGCTCATGGGCGAAATTCGGATTATATTTGATGTCATGTTTAATATGTTATTTTCATACAAATCACAATTTCTAAAGAACGTAGAGGGTTGCATCATGTAGTTTGTAATTGATCAATGGATGGTTTAGTCTGGCCTCTATACAGCCCTTCTTTTGCACAATTTCTACAGTACACAGTCTCGGCAGCTTTGTGTTGGCCGCCTCTCCTAGCTTATGCATCCAACCGCAACACAGTAATATACAGATGCAAATGACCTACTACTAATTATTCACTGTAGGCCCCGCATCCCACGGCGACACCCTTCCACCTTGGTCGTCTTCTATGATGATAATTACTCTCCTCCCCCATAATTGGCCCCTTCTCCCTCAGATCATGTACCTGTCATATATCCATCCCTCCGTCCTGACCAACCCACCTCCTACCCCATGTGTCTGAGTAGGCCAACCCCTTCCCGCGGGCAAACCGCACCACCACTATTGATCTCTCACTAAATGCGACGCATCACCCAATGCATCCTCTGATGACTGCCATTTTTGGCAGAGGGAACTATAACGTCTGTGTACCGTACTCCACACAAAGGGTAATGATTTGTGGCTGTGTTATTGATTTGATGTGTTTATGTGTCCTACCACCCAAAATACTACACACTGATTCAGAGAGGCAAATGTTTATTTAAAAGCAAAAAGCTAAAAAACTAAGTGTGTTTGATGTGTATTTTCTATAGTAGGCTTAATGAAAGACTTAAAGAAAGACTTAATGAAAGACTTAGTGAAAGTATTTGTATTTTTAGATGTTTGTGTGTGCTTGTACATGTAAACATGAGAAAAAAAATTCTCATCCTTTGCAAGGACAAACGTAAGTTACATTTACATGTATGCATTTAGCAGACGCTTTTATCCAAAGCAACTTCCAAGAGAGAGCTTTACAAAAGTTGCTTCCTTGGTGGGTGATAGTGTACAGTTCTCTTCATCCAGGTTATCTACAGTAGTAAGAGCTCTGTAGGAATTCATGCTCACATACACTAACTGTTTCTGAGACAGAGAGACAGAGAGAGACAGAGAGAGAGGTTGTACTATTTCTCATTCTATTGTAACTAACTGTTAGAAGACAAAACCACTTTGTCTCTATAACAATCACATTTTTCATGTGATGATCTTCTGAAAAAATTGTTACGATGACACATGCACCTGGATCCAATTTGGTAGGTGACACAAGGCACATTTACATTTCATTAGCTTGGGAGTAGTATTGGCGGGCTACACGCTCTACAAAAGTATTTCATTTGAGGTAGCACTATTTATTTAAACCTCAAACTTTACACTGGATGGAAATTAATTCCTATTTCATTTCTTGAAGAATGCAATTGTTGACTGAAGAACAAGGCATTTTCACAATTCTGAACCTAATATTTGAACACAATTACCTGATGCACCATAGAAAAGACGTCCCTGAAAAGCAATATGTGCTATTCTGTAAAGCAGATCCTTCTATACAGTGACTATGCAGTGAGAGCATAGATGATTGCATGAGCATTTTATCTTGAACCTACATTCACACATCACAACTATAACTGACTGGCATTAAACATAATGCACCAGGTTGACATTTGATGATATGATGACTCTAAACATAAGAGATGCTTCAATCTTTCAGGAAACAGCCAGTCTTAACATCAGGGGGTGCCAGACAACAAGGGCTATCAGGCACTCACCAGAGCAGAATTACAACGCAGTTTCCTGTAAGGCTCGTGTTGGTGTCTGAGAAAGGTCAGCATATTCATCTATTCCTCAGAGCTATTTGGTTTTGATGCAAACGTCCAAATACCAGCAGTATCAGGAGGTAAATCTCACACGTAGCACCTCGTGTCATTGGAGGTGTTCGCCTAAAATGTCATTGGACAGTGTGTAAAGTTACATCAGCCTATTAAATCTGCAGCTTAAAAATGCATTAGTTTTGAGAGTAGTGTGAGTTGAATCTATCTCTCTCTCTCTCTCTCTCTCTCTCTCTCTCTCTCTCTCTCTCTCTCTCTCTCTCTCTCTCTCTCTCTCTCTCTCTCTCTCTCTCTCTCTCTCTCTCTCTCTCTCTCTCTCTCTCTCTCTCTCTCTCTCTCTCTCTCTCTCTCTCTCTCTCTCTCTCTCTCTCTCTCTCTCTCTCTCTCTCTCTCTCTCTCTCTCTCTCTCTCTCTCTCTCTCTCTCTCTCTCTCTCTCTCTCTCTCTCTCTCTCTCTCTCTCTCTCCTGTTGCCTCTTTCACCTGGAGCTGTTTGAGTGTCTTATGTTTTGTCCGTCATGTATTATGCATCGCAATCTGGTGAAGGTCAGTCGGTCCGGTGTTCCAACACATTACTGCAGGAGGAAGTGAGGAGGAGGCATAAGGAGAGTGAACTCGCATCAACATAATAGATGTGTGAGACGTTCTAGACATTGAGCATAGAGTAAGGACTTGGCTGAATAGAACAGCTGGAGCCATATGCAAGTCAGGCAGCAAACCATAGACTACCAGTCCTGCTAATATGCAAATGTATGATAATCAAAACACACACATGGGCCACGGCAAATGACAAATTATAAACATTATTTTTAAGAGAAATGTGATTATGGCTGGCAAGGTAACATATGTAGTGATGCAAATGAGAGTAGCAACCTTGCAGTTATGTATAGGGAACTATATATTCTGATGTGCAGTGATGCCAAACAAACACGTGGCATTGTTTTACATGATATGACATTTTAGGATCAAAGACATATTAGTTCGTTTCATTCATTTGGTGGGTTGTAAGGTGTACAGCAGGAAGGTGCTATGATGGTGGGGCCTCTTGATCCCTCTCAGTTTAACGGTGCATACGTGCAAAATGTGCAACTGCATAACTTGATTGCATAATTTATGTAATTTCTTTTAAGAGGATGTAATACATCAACAAATGCAAGGTCACACACAAATTACTGTCTCTCAAGAAGTCATTAGACCCGTGAGTGTGGAGGTCAGGATTGTGGTTCATGCTACCCTCCCAACCCACACCATACCAGGGTATGGATACCAACACTACTTTTCGCATGCAGAAATCCCTTATCTAGAGAGGTTCTGCAGTGCAGAGTTACAGTAACCCTGAGTACCATGACATTAGCCATTAGTACGGAGAGGCGAAGCGGATGGGAGGGAGGTGGGGTAAAGGGAAGGGGAGGGGGTGTGACTGACTGATTAAAATAGCATTTAAGATGGCAGGTGTAGGGTATCTGAACCCATTCAGGTCTCTGACACATCGACAGTGGACATTAAATGAATCTAAAAGGCCAATGTAGCACATTTGCTCTCAAAAAGCATGTTTTTTTATGGATCAGCTTTACATGCTGATTGAGAAGGGGTAGATATGGGTGTTAGAAGCTGGTTCACATGAGAAGATGGGACATTCTACCAACCCCAAACCTCTCCCTGCACGTGCTTATTGTAGAGCCATTAAATGCAATACAGCTTCTCTCTGCAAAAACAGTTAATATCCTTATAACCAATAGATTTGATCAAAGTACTGCAGTTATCTTTGTTTTTCAGAGACATTTGTGTAAAACACATTATGAAAGAATGTTGGCTGGTCTAAAGCAACTACTGTAATGTTATCTTTTTTTAAATTATTATTATATCTTGTACTAATATAATTACTTATTTCTATATATACTCTTCTGTCCACTTTGCTTCTGTAATGCCTGAATGTCCCCATTGTGGGACAAGTAAAGCTATATCTTATCTTATCTTAATAGGGAGCTTGAATGTGGACCACAGGTATCCCTCCAAACTACCTGTCTGAGTTATATAGGAGGCTCCTCATGTTTCTGTTACTTCCCTAACCTCACACTTGCTATGTGTACACCACCCAAAATAATATGGGGTTTAATGTTATCGCCTGCCAGTGAGTCATAAAAAATAACAATGTCTGACAAACACACACACACACACACACACACGCACACACAAGCAGATATTAATGATTGCACATACACTACATTCATATACAAATAAATACATGCAAAAATGATATGACAGGAGGCTGATAAACATTAGTGGAGTGTAATCGTACATATTTCTAAGATGTTTGAAGCATAGAAGCCATTTTTAGGCTTTGCTGTCTAGCCAAAGGCTCTATAAATTCCTAGTGTAACTATCACAACTATTTTCCTTAAATGTATGTTAAATGATTAATCAGATACAGTTCTACGGCATTTTATCTGCAGCATCCTTCTCTGTACATGATACTATTACCTATCTCAGCCAACTTTAAATAGGACCTCTCAAAAGCCTTTAGTTACTGTTATAATAATTTGATATCGACCAGCATTCATACGGAGTGCTGTAGAGTTCCTGGTCTCAAAAACAGCACCCTTTCTGTAAAGTGTGAGGACCTAATTTTCTAACATTGCTGCCGCAGCTTTATCTGCGCCTTTGCCCAACCGCAAAAAGCGCAAACCAGATCCTTGTCGGGCAATCAGCGCCTTACTCCGCCCTTTAGTGTTAATTAGCGCGCCGTTAAAAGACGGGAGAATTCGCCTGCATGTTACTGCCATCTTGGGTGATTCGAGGAAAAGAAAAAGAAGGTTCAGCGAACAGGAGATATTGGTTCACAAAGTTACAGCTAACATTAACATGTTACAAGGAAGAAATACACTTCTCCTCCCATCTCTTTGCAGCACACACCCACTTTCCATTATACCCTCCTAGCAGCGGTAATCTGCGTTTTTACGCAAGTGCGCTGCCTTTGTAAATATGGTGTTATGTCTTTACCCGCTATTTCACGCCTGAAATGGGCGCAATCCTGTTAGCAAATGAGGCCCTGACTGTCAAGACTGCGTGATATGATGGTGGTGCTGGTACATGAACCACCTTGGCCCTATTCCATAAGTATCTGTCAGTCCAAAATGTAATGTCTTTGCTAATACACTCAAATGCCACTTGGCGTTCCGAAATGTCAACATTACCTATCTTTCACAGACAAAAACACATCAAATGTAAATAACATCAAAAAGACTATGCAAAGCTATGAGATAATTAACATTCCTATCAAGGAAAACTGAAACGTCGCCCAACGCAACCATGGCCAGAAGTGATTTTCAGGTCATGCTGTGAATAGAAGAGGAAGGTTCAGGCCAGGAGCAGGTCAGACATGCTACGGGAGGTGTTTTGATTCATCAGACTGACAGAGGCGAAGTTCAGGACCACAGACAGCGGTCACCAAGGCGCTGACTCATCTAACTGTCATTCAACAGACAGGGAGGTCTAAGGTCTCACACACACACACACACACGCTTCACAAAGTGCACAAACACAAATCCATAGATGCACTGTCTCTCCCTGTCTCCTCTCTTTTTCCAAATAAATACTGACACGCACATACTTACACCAGTTAATCCATAGCTGTCAGTCAGAGAACATTTCTTATTCCGAGGGGATAACTGTTGTCACGGGTCCTCAACGCTCCCTGAGCCCCAGCTGTCTAAGACAAGGCACGGGGAGGCCTGGCACCTTGTTTTACAGTGAGAGACTGACACACAAGGGCACGCCACCTTCTCACGGATGTACTGTCCACACCTACTTGCACACTTTAATGAAGCTTCATTTAGAAAACCGTGAAAAGCATTCATCATCATTTTTTAAGTGATGGTTTTGTGAAGGCATTAGCAATATTGTAAGGCTCTATCGCATCTTCAAGGGGAAATGTTGATGATGCGTAACACTTTATGGGTTAAGAATAAAATGCCAGAAAGAAGTTTAAAAAAAGCAAGGATCGGACAAGGATTAAGCATTCTGAGCTGGTGGTAATAAAACATGCAGAAACAAATATTCCCTTATTATTAAACTAATTCACATCGGCAAGGTGTAGAATTTGTAAAATGACAACACAATTACTTGGGAAGCAATGTTTAAATAATACTTTGATATGTTTCAAAGCATTGATTGTTTCATTTCACCAAGAGAAAAACCAACAACAAAAATATTCACATCTAAACAGTGGATGATGGGTCTGGCAGAGTTTGAGAGTTACAGGGGTGAGTGAAATGGCCATTTATCAAGGCATTTTCTTCTGTTTATAAATGAACGCAAGTCATGGAACCATACACATGAATAAGGGTAGGATAAGACAGATTAAGTAGAGGAGGAAGAAGTGGAAGATGAGCTAGAGAAGGAGAGCTAACTTCGAAAAGTGTCAAACTGTTGTTGATAAAAGCCCATATTTTCCAGTTGATGTGCTTGAGCAAAGGAAAACGTGTGTGTTTGCATGTGTGTGGGTGTGTGTGTGTGGGTGTGTGTGTGTGCGCGCCAGCGGCAATCTGTGGCAGTGATAGAGGGACTGGGTGTGATCAGAAGGCGTCTGATCGCAAGCCCAGGTGGGTCCCTGCTGTTGTGCCCTGGAGCAAGGCACTCACCCTAATTGCTTTGGTAAATATCCAGCCGAGTATATTAATAATTTATTCAAACGTAATCCGTGCTAAGTCGCCCAAGGTAAGGGCATCTGCTATGCCAATACGGGAGTTATTAAGGGATGCAAATACAGTAAGTGCAATTTAAATCACTTTTGCCAAAACCGAACAACAGCTACCAAGCTTATCAGCCGCTTCAATTCCTGTTTAGAAGGCATGTTGTTCCACTGATCAAAGTCCTATCTCTTGTGCGTTCACACGTTTCCCCAGGCATTGAACGGTATGTTTTAACCAGCTTTATAACTCACCAGAAAACATCGTAACCAGCCAAACAAAGTTGTAACCAGTTAGAAATAAATGAGTGTTTGTGGAATAAAGAGGAGTAGGCTTCTCGCTCAAATCAACAAATAGCCCATTGGTCTCTTTTAAAATCTTGTCTCAACTCTTGAGACGGAAGTAGAGAACCAAGCCCCCACACTAAGTCCTGCCTCTTTATCTTTCAAGTGAGCTAATGAGAAAGCGATGGTAAATTAATTTATTCCAATTCAAGCCAATACATTTCATTAGCATGCAAATAAACAAACACAATGCGTTTCGACAAATGGAATGGAGTTGAAGCAGGGCAATCACTAGTGCTCCTCGCACAGAGGCTCTTTAATTGAAGCGTCTCTCAGTAAGACGAGCGCCACACTACAGTGTTTATCGTCAGCAGTTTGTCTGAATCATAGTTATTACTGCAGCCTTTGACTGGATAATGAAAGTTGTCTGATAAGTCACTTATCTGCTTAATTGACTCCATTTTCCAAGAGTCCATATGGGTAAAGGTCTGGCAACGACAGCAATATGTAAAAGGATGACTATTATGTCCGTTAGTAGACATTAAACATCAAACTTATACCATATTCATGAAAGTAATTCTCCATGTTTCCAACACTCTGAAGCTGCTATTATTATCAATAGACCCAAGATGAGTAAACGACAGTTGATCTATAGAGAACTTTAAGAGAAAAATCTCTTCTTTATCGAGTCAGACAGTTCCACGGTATATGTTAACAATGTGCACAACAGTTTCTGTACAGCCACCCTGCAGACCTAATGGGTCCTAAACCTGGTATTAACAGAGCCAGAAGTGAGGTCAGAGTAGCAATGTTCCACCGCAAGGTTACGACCAAAACTGTGAGCTGTCGGCCTGCGTGTGTAGGCGAGTGAGTCTGCTGACGCTCAGCTGCACACGCATCAGCTGGACACACTGCGCACTACGGTCACACAAACTCCCAAACACGTTCGAATCGACCACGGGCGTACAGGCCATCGTGCCAGACATGACAGGCAGTGTTTGCAGTGGAATGAGGTGTTTGTCAGGTGTGTCAGTTACATCACAACCCTGTGACCGTCCCCCGGGGAGGCACTCGGTCACGCTGCAGGATCTGCAGGGAGGCGAAGAGAAACAAACATGTTTGAGTAAAAGACAGAAACAGATGAATAGAGAGGTGAAGAAAAGAGAGGGAGGGGTTATGGGGCAAGATCCAGACAGGGAGGCAATCAGCCCTGCCATGTCAGAAGTGAGGGCTTGCAAAAGCACACACTACGAACGCCATCATTACTGCTGTTAGCCAAGCAAACTGCAGTCTGCCCTCTGAATAGACTGACTAACTCGCTATTATACAAACCCCCTCCACACACACACACATACTGAAGCTACTGTATTTTGCAGTTAGGAGTGTTGTGTGTGTGTGTGTGTGTGTGTGTGTGAGTGAGTGAGTGAGTGAGTGAGTGAGTGAGTGAGTGAGTGAGTGAGTGAGTGAGTGAGTGAGTGAGTGAGTGAGTGAGTGAGTGAGAGAGAGAGAGAGAGAGAGAGAGAGAGAGAGAGAGAGAGAAGGGAGAGCACTGATTACTTGCTGGTGCTAGTGAGAACAAGCCCCTGTTCTTCCGTCAGGACAGCCTTTAGCTGGTCATAATGGAGCTGGAGGAATGTAAATACAAAAGGTCTCACACAAGCTTTTATACAACTACCGTTAAACAATTAACACTGGGGTGTACTGTGACATTTGCAGCTGTAGGTATTAAACCTTGTAAACCCAATACATTGCCCCTCCCAGGGACTTATCATCTTATTGCACTCTCTTACAGAGAAATGAAGTGTGAAAGGAAGCCAAGAAAACTAGTGGAGAGTTCACCTATCATAAGCTTGCAATATTGCCAGCTCCAGTTTTTCATCTAGTGTACTAGGTAGACTACAAAAAGCAATTTTCACAGCGCGAGAGAAATGAAGGTTCTCTTATTGCAGCCTTGAATTAGCCACAGTAAATGTTACTTTAACTTGGTCAACCTAATCTTTTCATAATTCAAAAGAAACTCCTCAAATGAATCATGAGAGCAATATAAGGTTACTGTGCTAAAAGACTAAAAAATAATACCCCAAATTAGTCTAATTAAAACAAGGGCTGGCTAGCCCAGCTCAATAAATCGTGAGCTATCCAAAAGTGGATTTAGCATCTCACAAGAAGAGCAAACATAGCCTCCAACTAGCCTTGAACCCACAGAGATTACAAAACCTTACATGCATCACCTCATCAGAACTCTACTCAGCCTCCTTTTGTGAACGCAACATTGTGAAAGATGATGTGCAGAATCGTTATAGCAAACGATTTCTGCATCTCTACAGAGAGCTTTGCTAGTTTGTAAAGAATAGTGTGTTGCTTCAAGTGAAGTGAAAATAACGTTGGTTGTTTTCAATGACAAAATGACATTTACTGAGAATATATAGCCTAATTCAAGTAAACAGCCGCAGTTATATTTACTCTACATTTCACATTTGGGTTGTGAGTGTGCTTATTTTTTCATTTCACCTTTATTTAACCAGGTAGGCTAGTTGAGAACAATTTATCATTTACAACTGCGACCTGGCCAGTTCTCCCAGGCATCAGCCTAGCCTGCATTTGGAAGTTAGTTACAATTTACATTACAGCCACTTTATTCTATGTACTTACTCAATATCATATAATTTACAGCACTGGCTTTAGTTTGGTCCATTAATCTTGTTGAAGAACTAGACGTCTTCCAGAAGGATTATCAAAAATAGAGCGAGACAGAATATCTTTCAAAAGTCAAGATGGCTTTGGTTGATTATTCAGCAACGCAGATGCAGCATACATACACGGAAGGTTCAAAAAGCACTCATATTTCCTTGGACATCTCTTTATATAGACAAATATAAGTTTAACCAGTTCCTATCCACCCCAAACTTGCGTGCGCATCCTTTGGCTCTTAAAGTGTTGATCAACTTTTCTCTTACTGGAGAGGCCCCCACACATGGCCTTGCTTCCTCTCAACTCCAGTTCACCCCAACATGCTTAACCCGTTCCTACATCCTCCATCTCTCCTTCTCTGGCTTCTGCTCTATGTGCTTCTCCTTCTAAACTTTGTCAAGACCGCTGTTGTTCTGCTATTGAGACATGACTTTGGCCTTTTAGGGTACTTAAAGCTCTTTTCGCTCTGATCGCCCACAGCTGTGAGCTATCTGGACCCCCTCCTTTCTCAGATAGGTCCATCCTGTTGATTCGTCTACTCGAGCAACCCCACTGTTATTTAAGTTCTTACTCATAACAGGCCACACATCTTCCAAACATATACTCTTTCACATCCTCAGACTGACAAACCAATTCCTCACTTGACTTGCCCCTGTCCTGGTTTGAGCTTGTTCAACATTCAAATCGTAACTGCGTAGGTTCCCATCAGCCATTTTAGGCCCCAAATCGGACCCCATGTACACTTCATGGTTGCCACCTTCCCAATAATCAATTTCCCACCACAATCTCACATACAGGATAATGGCTACTGGAACTCACAATATGCAAGTGTTTTTCGTTCAGTTTAGCATTACTGTTAAATGCATGTTCCAGATATAACTGTCTAGGGTAACAGACAAAATCATGTTCTTTATTTATGGAACTCTAGTGACTGTAGGTCTCAGGGGATTTCTTTACTGTGCAGGTATTAGGCGGGGCTTTAGAGGAAAACTGCAGACAACTTTTTTTTAAGGCAACTGTGGACTAGCAAAAACAGGGCAGCTAATGTGAATGTGTGGCAGTGTGCACTATAGTGTGGTGTGTGTGTGTGTGTGCTTCATTATGCTGAGTCACACAGCCACCCACACCTGCCACAAGTCAGCCACTCCATCATATTGATTTAGCATATAGCGTTTCACTAGGGTAAACACTTCCTCCATATAGCATCTTCATTTCCCCCTCCACCATATTATTGTGATGATACACCCGGGGCAAACACAGAGAGTTGGGGGGGGGACGGACACACTCATCTTCCTTTTTATGGCCTTTGCATCTGTTATTTAGAGTCGATGATGTCTTGTCAGGTAAGAAGCACGGGGATCTGACAAATGCAACAAAATACCTCAGAATTATCGACAAACTCATAATTTGCCAGTCATAATTCAGACATATTGACATTGTTCCCTGGAAGTGTGTGGTCCAGCAGGACCTGCAGGGCCCTCCTTCGATGGATATTTACAGGATGGCTTTGTAAATTCCTAATCCCTTGAGCTGGCCGTTCTTTGTCCGTTCTGCTCTGTGGTTTTTCTATTGCACAGCCAGGCTGTATAGTATATCAATATCACCCCCCACCAACACACGTACACATACTGAACACTCTCACTCATGCTTAAAAGGGCACTTTAGCTGAAATCTGTGTTTGGTTTAAAATTATTTGACTATACCAATCATAAAGATGACCTTATTCGATGGTAAAGAAATTATGTTGTTAATTTGAATAACTAGAAGTACATTCAGATGACATCCAAATACATCAGGCACTAAAAACGTATTGCATTGTAGGAGTGGCTGCTATATTTATCAAGTTATAGTAAACCAAAGAATGATGTCTTGCCTGTGGGTGGATTTATTGAGACCCTAAACCTAAAATTATATGAATAATTTATTAAGAGTAAAGTGCCCCTTTAATACCCTGGGGAGTTCACAGTTTGGTGAGAGGCGTGAGAAGCCACTTTAAAAAGGACCAACAGCAGTCCAGTCTCTACGTCCTCGACTGTCAGCTGGGTCCTCAGGTAGCGTAGCCTAAGCTGTGATTGCATTCTGAACCGTGAGAGGATTGTGAGTGGATTTCAAACATGTCGCAGGGTTTGAGCTACAGTAGTCGTCATCGCTACAGTTTATCAGTGCCCACATCCAACATTAAACACTCATATATCTATCATAGTCGTCATACAACAGTTAATATGTTTAAAAGAAGAATTATAAAATATTAGCATTATATTAGCAAATAATAGCAAATGTTTGTCATACAAAAACCTGATACGAAGGACAGTGTTATTGATGTCAGCAGCATAATGGTATGTCATTCTTCTCTTTAACATATTTCTACTGAGGACAAACACTTGAAATCCATCCTTGGTAGATAACAATAAAAAACATTTTTAGTCATGTCATTCGTGAGAGCCCGATTACGTCTCATTTGTATCCACGTAAACAATGTGGACATTTATACACACCATTGTCCATGTTATCATTAACAAGGCCATTACAAGGTCATTAACTCACACAGTTTCCCTACAGAGACCACAGAATGGAGGATCCTAATTAATACTGGAGATTCACAGAAAATACGTGCATTGGGTGCCAACTGTCCACAGCATCTCTCTTGACTGTTATGTATCAGATTGAGCAGAAAAAAGAAATAAGTTGGAGTGGGGGGAGAGCACAGCTGTCTGTTCCCATAGACTTGAGAGTGTGGAATCAGGAATCTGCTCCCAGACTCAGAGCCAGGGCCAGGGCCAGGTCCTGGTCCAGGTCCAAGACTCCAGGCCAACAGTGTGTGTGAGTAAGAGGCCTCCCACTTCCTTTCAAGACCATCAGTAGCAAGAGGACCCATAGCATCCAGCTGTCCATCTATCCTAGAAAAAAACAATTGCCGTGTGTTTTCTACAGAAAACTTTGTGGATTCCTCCCGGACGAGTGTGTTAACTAAACTCGCTGAAATTGAGTATTTTCGTTTTACCACCTGTGTGTTTAAGGCAAAATTAGGGTTGGAGCTTCAGTAATACTGAAAGCTAGTATCCTATGGTTCAGTGTACTGTACAGCGTGTAACACTATAACCCACAGCTAGACTAGCTCCAGACACCATCGTTTGTTTTCCCCAAAGCCTCTTTAAATCACAGTCAGTAGAAAGCTATATCACATAACCAATGGTCAGAGTTATGTGTTGCTTTGAAATACAATCATCTGCTATTTATGGATCCGCAGATGGAACATGACACTGAGTGTGCCAAAGAGCACCCCAAAACAACAACTTCAGTGTAACTCGATGCCGCTGGAAATATCAAATATTTTCTCTTTGATAAGTATTAAGAAGTGACATTTTATTTTGGGATGCAAAATAAAATGTGTCCGATATCAGATGACCAATATTTTTGTGCAATTTCTTCCCCCCAAAAAAATATATATTTTCCAAAAAACTCTGTACATCATCAGACAGGTCAATATATATTCAAGCTAATATTGGCCCATGTTCAAGATATAGACACAAACATCCCAATCCATCCCTAATTACATACATTTGCTCCTCAACTGGGTCACATGATTAGAAACTAAAAACCTGCCACCAAAAACTGTCAAGCATGTCATTGTCTTGCAAACACATACACACACACACTCAAAAAAAGCAAATATATAAATACTGCACACACACCCTAGTAAATGCCAACAAACACACAGAAAGGAATGCTTATATACAGTACAAACACACACACAGGTCTGACAACACACACACACACACACAAAGACATGAATGCACACACATTTCGATCCAAACATCGTCTCTATTGACAGATCGTGTGACAGCTGAACTCAAGAGCCGGAGGTGAGAGCTCCCCTCTCTCAATTAAAAAGCTGCAGTATTAGCTCTGCTGCTGCACACCAGAAAGACAGGGGTAATAGCTGAACGCCTGTCCCAGTGGAGGAGCCCTACCCCTGGGCATGCCTGCCTGCTGAGCTGGGCTCTGGCTGGATGTCTGACTGACTGTCACACTCCAAAGTCCAATTAATGTGAAGGAGAGGAGGCTGTGGAGTTATGGAGGAAATGGAGTTATACTATGTAACACTTTGTCTTTTTCTCTATCTCTCCCTCTTTCCAACACACCAACTGCATGGCTCTCAAATTAGTACCCTCTCTTAGGGCCTCATTTACTAACATTGCGACCGCAGCTTCATCTATGGCTTTGCCCACCAGCAAATAGCGGACGTTGTATTTCCGCATTTTGCGTGGTATTTATCAAACCAGATCCTCGTCGGGCAATGAGCGTCCATTAGTGTTAACTAGCGCGACGTTAAAATGCGGGAAAAATCGCCTGCATGTTTCTGCCACCATGGGTGATTCGAGGAAAAGAATAAAAAAGTTCAGCGAACAGGAGCTAGAAATATACACACCCACTTTCCCTTACTCTCCCAGCAGCGGTAATCTGCGTTTTTACTCAAGTGCGCTGTCTTTGTAAATACGGTGTTATGTCTTTAACCGCTATTTCACGCCTGAAATGGGCGCAATCCTGTTAGTAAATGAGGCCCTTAGTCTCTTCTCCAATCTTCACTCTTTTACTTAACCCTGCCTTTATCTGTCCTGATAATACTTCTTCTCTGGATCAGATAAGATCAGGGTTAAGGTACTTCTTCCAATAGTTAGGTTGTGCTTCATTTAGCTTGGCTCATTGCACTTGGGTGTTCTGTTCTTCTGGGATAACCCACTGCTATTTCAACAGGCAGCATGAATCAAGAGCACCCCGACAGTATTCTGCATCCCAAGTCTGCCTCCAATCATTCTGCTACCTCCCTACCACGACAGACAAGCCTCAAACTAATGATGGTACAACAGTACAGTGGAAGGTTACCATGCCATGGGATCCAATCAGGATCATTTGGGGTCCAAATGACCTATTTCTACACGCATTTACCAAAGTGTAACTTTGCAATACATTACGAGAAGATAACATGCAGCAGAACCAGCACCAGGAAGACATACAGGTCAGCAGCACTAACACCCAAAAGTTGATGAAAGAATCTTATTGGGAATTGACACGTTTTTTTTCATTTTGTTATTAAAATCACACAGAAAAAAGTACAGGGGGGGGGGGAGATCTTAGAGATCTTGTCTAGGGTGCCAGAATGACCAGAAATGCCCACAGAAAACACAGTACTTCCACAACCCCAGGCTCACAGTAGCTGTTGTGCAGATGCTGAGCCTGCTCATTTATATTCGGATTTCAGCCCTTCAGATATTAAAGCGGGCTGCAAGGCAGCACGAATCATCTGCGCTCCACAACTTTACGGTTTTATATGGCAGCAGTGCGCCAGCCAGCCCAGCCAGTGTTGGCTGGCAAAGTGCCAACTTTGCAATATAACAATTAAATATGGAAGAAGTCTCCAGGCGTTCTGAAACATCAATTTCTGAAGCTAACAAGCCTATTGGCCTGCAACACAGGCTTTGGACACTAAACCCTAATCATGCAAGCCAATATGGCATGGATAAAATGAAGGTGAGCGATCATGAAATCACTAGACTAGTGTTGAATACTGTCCCTAGCACACCCAAACTGATTTCTTCATGTTTATTGTTTAATACCAGACACATACATCACTTTATGATAATATTGTACTTTAGGTTATCAAACATTTACATCCACACACACACCCCTCCCCACACACATAGTAGGAAGAAAAAAGGCATGATGATTTTACTAGAGTGGACCTGGTATTGGTCCAAGCCAGACAGGTCAGATCTTGGAGGAGAGCTAAGTGACAGTGACCTGTAGTTATGATGAAGTCAACGAGGCGCAGTGTCCCCATGGTCCTCTGGAGGGCGCCGGTTAATAATGGGCCTCAGTCTCCTGAAACATCTGTCAGCCCCCCTTTGATACCACCTCTAACCTTAACCTGGACCATACAGGACCTAACCAACGGTGCCATTCCACTGTCTAAAACAGGACCACGAGAAGTAAAGTTTGTGAGAGTGTGTGTGGTGGGGAGTTGCCGCGATGCTGTGTTTGTAGTTGTACTTATAAGTGAATAAATGAGCGTCTACTTTTCACCAAAGATGGATAATCCTATTTATTAATTCCCAACTTTCAAATCTGTTTGCAGCAGTCTAAGCCAGAGGAGTGAAGGACCTCACCTCACTCCTCAGAGCCCCAAGTCCATCCTCAGTGAAACAAGCCAAACGTCAGACAGTCTCTGTCTGTCAGTCTGTCCCTGTCCCTGGTCAGTCAGATGGACGGGTGGACGGAGCCAGAGAGTTGAAGTTTACCCCAGGAGTTCAAGGACAGTGTGGAGCGGCTTTGCCTGAAGCTGGGTGTCCCCCAGTGAGAAGGATTGGTCTCTCTCTCTTTCTCTCTTTCTCTCTCTGTGCTGCACTGTTTGTAGATTCTACACAATAGAATGCCAGCACTACAGGGGACTCAGGCAGCCTAGCCTTGCCAAGGACGTTTTAGCAGTTAAAGTAAACAACCGCTCACACACTGTAGATTGAGATGCCTTCTGTTTCTGAGGGTCTCATGTGCCCTGAAAGTGTGTGTGTGTGTGTGTTTTTGAGTTTGTGACCGTGTGCATGAGAGTCTGTGTGATCCATCCCTGGCAAAGGCACCCCCATCCACCCCTCGCTCCCTCTCCCCTTCCCAGTGTGCCTTGTGGTCACATTGCCGCCAAGAATGTCACCTCGTTTGTATCACATCTCGCCAGTGGATCCCTGTCTTCATCGGCTCCATGGATACGTGCCAGGACACACCTCTCAGCAGCAGATAAGCACAATCCAGGAATCCTCGAGCACCGTGTGTGACAACAGGACGAGGCCCTCCAAACCACTCACTCAGAACCACAGTCAGTCGAAAACAATCATTGAGGATGAATGAGAATGAATAGAACACAACGCTTTGGTTTTGTTTCAGACAATACTGTGAGATTGGGAAAATAAAAATGGATTGCATAAATAAAATGTGTCAAGTGGCTGAGCGGGTAGAGCATCGGGCTAGTAATCTGAAGGTTGCCAGTTTGATTCCCGGCCGGTGCACATGACATTGTGTCCTTGGGCAAGGCACTTCACCCTACTTGCCTCGGGGAGAATGTCCCTATACTTACTGTAAATCGCTCTGGATAAGAGCGTCTGCTAAATGACTAATTGTAAATATTCCCAATTTGTCATTCTCCCTTAAATATGGACATTAGATATTTGGAGTATAGATATGTGTGAGTTGGGCTACCCCCGTCTTGACAGGATTAAATACCCCATTAAGATGATGAATCACCAGAGCTGAGTGAGCTGAACATGAGTATTATATGTTTCTTTTCATACAGACTGACTAGTGACTGTGTGATCACTGCTTATAGCCATAATGTGAATAATTATGTGATGTGGGGAACCTCTACTGTGAAAATGAATGTTTTCAGAAAACATGCTAATTTGGCTGTTAAAGTAACAAAAGGGCTGATGAAAGACCATGATTGTGTAACATTAGAGCCTGAGTTCCCTGTTGATTACCATTTCAAAGACCAGGATTTTCCAGTCTCACCCAGCCAACCAGCCGGACGGACGGACAGTCAGCCAGCGAGCTCCACACAGTTTAGACAAACAGCACTGTCAATATTAGAAGGCAAATAAACCAGCCTCCTTCATTCACTCCCAACAGCCATGAATTTTGCAAGCAAAAGATAATCTGTCAGCTGATTCAACATAAATCATAGACGTTCCACTGAATGGAAAAAATAAGAATTTAGAAGATGTATTTAAATTAGAATTAGTCTAGAAGCAGAAGAATTAGAATATTAGTAACACAGATTAAAAACAGAGCTAGTTTGTTGATGGTTAATTAGGACTGCGTTAAGAGTTAACACTGCTGACTGTCTTGCTAAGAATTATCTTGTAGTGGGAATTTACCTTGTGTTGGGAATAAACTGAAACTAAATGTATCTCAAATTACCAATGATTGCCTGATACAAGATTCTGCCCAAAATCCCATCACAACTCATTTAACATTCTGCAAAGTGTTAAGATGATGCCTCCACTAACAACATTGATTTGTACATGTTATCTACAACCTAGCATTGGATCCCCTTTTCTGTCACTACATCAGCCATCTACATTCAATTTGTTCATGAGTAGCAAGTATTCTAAAGCAAACTGTAATTCTGGAGGAAAAGCCAACACATCTGTCCTGGCTGTTACTAGAAAGGCTCTTTTAGACCTGTCTCATAGCCCTGGAGAGAGTGAACAAGAGAGGTAGAATGAAAGAGGGAGAGAGCAAGAAGATCGGGCTGGCTCCGGTGTATTCTGTTCCAGATGCTTCCCTAAACACTCGTCATTCCTCTCTCCTGTCTTCATACACCTCCTCCTGGCTCTCCTCAAGGAGGGCCGCTGGCCACAATGTCATCCAAGCCATCCCCCGGTATTCCCTGATAAACCAATTAAGGATTCCACCCATGTCCCCTCCTGCCAACTCTCCACACACAGACCCGCTCCCAGTAGGCAAGAGTAGAGGCACAGGCACGAGAAAAGGCATGAGTTGGGCCTTAATCAGCCAAGCCTGGAAAACCTCATAAACCCCTGAGGTGTTGTTAGTGGCTGTCATCATGAAGAAATTAAGAACATTACACCGGCAACATGCACTGTGACATGAAAAGTATGGAGCATGCAGTCAGGCAAAGGACTTGCAACATCGGTTTGTACATTATGCATGCCAGCAGTCTTCACTTGTTTGTTCAGATGACTGACAACAACTTTGCCTTCATCTGAAGAGTATTTCTGTCACTGTGGTTCTCTCTTTCAAAATAGCCACCATGAAGAAGAATGCATGCCTGGCTGTGATTTGTGGCATTCTTAATGAAATCCCTTGGTTTTCTCAAAAAGAGAGTATTTGCGGTGTGGCATGGAGGTTGAGGAGAGCACAGAATCTCCACATGAGGTGTGAAAGAAACCTAAAATCTATTTGCAAACCTTGAGATCAACAATATTTGAACGCCCCATCCTTCCTCTGCAGGTTTTATTAATGACCCTTGGCTCCTTTAGACCAGTAGATTTACAGCAGCGTGTTACCAGCTAGCTATACCTCATTCAGTATGCCATATTGCCACAGCCTCGATAAACTGGCCTGGCTGACATTGTCTGGGAGTGGATATATCTGCTGTAATATCATGATATTGCTGTTGCTGCTGCTTCAGGAACAGAGGAATCCGATCTCGCTCTGCGTGTTCAAGGAACACGTGGCAAGTTACCCGGATGCCGTAACCTGGCCTTTCCCTTCACTCCTTATCGCTGGCGGAGATGCATCTACGCATAATTAGCCCAATCTCACAAAAGAACCACTGGAAGATTAATAACTGAGACAAACATTGTCATTAGCTTAATTTATACCCCACCCATCATCACCCGAGTGATAAAGGAATTCCACATCTGTATGACAGAAATTTCCAAATGACATCACAGGTGCTGTGGAGACCTGGGGCAATTTTGGGCCACAACATTAATTACATTCATTAAAGCACATTAATGTAGATGTCTAGTTGGTGGTTCAGCAGACCAGATTAGCTCTGCAACAGAGGTATCTATACAATGCCGACAGTGCGTGTCCCACTTTCTCCAACACAGTAGTCATCTAATTCCATTAGTGCTTTGGGACTGTGATTCATTATAGGAATAGTAACAAGATTAAGTTTTCCAAGAAAACGGAGCTTACCACCATGTTCCCCTACCCTGAACTCAAAAGCAAAAAAGACACTAATTAAAATTACAAAGTGTGATTTACCCTAATTAAATCTACATCTCCAGAGTGGAGCGTTGGCACCCAGATAAACAAGGAGAGAGAAAACTGCCTGTAGAAAGCGTGCATGTCAGACTTTTAACACGACGCCTGTGGAAACACAACAAAGCTAAAGGCCTGAGGTGAATAACAACAGCTCTCAAAGAAACTAGAAAATGTTCAACACTCAACCATGCTGGCTCAGTCTCTGTTGGCTCACCATACACTGGTGAGTTGAATCGTTTCACTTAAAGCACAAGACATGCTGAAAATGAAAAGAATGAAAAGTATTGTAAAAGGAACTAAAAGCATTGTAACGATGATTCCTAATATGGGAACATCTTACGTTGCCTGCGTCCATTTGGAACCCAAACGGTCCAGGAACAGTCGGAATGGCAGGGCAATGACTTTCCTCTCTTTGTCCAGAGTCAGACCACACTGGTACTGTACCAGCTGATCCATGCAGACAAGTGGGAGGCATCTCTTAATTACACGGCTTTGGGAGACGCACTCACAGGCTCTCATTTCACAGAGGAGGGGATATTAAGGAGAACGTGGGACAAATTGCTTTCCCGTGAGGTTCACCACACCCTAAAACGCCTTGAGACATTCCGTATCATTCATACTCTGCAGAGATTAATAACAATTATTGCCTGACATTTGCCTGGCCACGTGTGGATTGGATCGCTATTGGAGTTGCCAGAGACAATCAGGTTCTGAATGATCACTCTGTCACTGAGAGAAACCGATCCTCTTTCTTTCAGGGAAGGCTAGAGATGTACATTTGCCAGTAAGAGGAAAGATGAAACCAGAAAACCTTGAAACAGTGTGAGAGCAGATAGCAGGAGGGGCTTGTCAAACACCATCAGAAAGGAAATGGCGCACTGTGCAGTGTTGGGAAGCAAAATCTGTGTTTTAAGATCTCCCTCCAAAGCCTGAGCGTGTTCTTGTGATGCCAACACGGTCGATCTCTGGTGGTGGAACAGCGGTGGAAGTCCTACAGAACAGATGTTTGCTCTGTTCGGGACGGAGTGTACAACCACGCGCCTTGTGTGCTTAATGCAGTGTTTGTTATTCACTGTAGTGGAGTGAGTTTGAAGACACAGCATCAGGATCATGAAAATCCCAAAATATCAAACTGCTATCCACTAAGATGTTCTCTTGGACAGTCAACAAGATTTGCTAACACAACAGCAGGGTTGGAACCCTACAGGCTTCACGGTGAGGGTTAGTAGTTAGTCTGAAGTAGGATAGGATTTGGTCAAACAGAAATGTCCTTAAACATTGCTTCTTCTCAAGAGCCCTGAGGCCATGTTGGCTTGTAAGACATGGTTCATTCTCATCTAGACTATAAGACAACAGGGAGTGGGGCCACTCAGCAAAGCACTGTTTATGAAATATGCAACAGAGAGAGATGCAACAGAACAAAGAGTAAAGTAACAGGATGGGAATGAGACCAGGACAGACAGATGGATCACTTTGACCTCAATGATAGTGTCCATAGCAACTGTAGACCATTGGACATGTCACACTGTAAAATGAGTTCATTGTAAGTATAGTATGTATGGTCCAAATATTTGAATATATTTAAAAACACAAATATTTGAATAACAGTAGCACTGCAGTGTCAAAAGGTGGGATGGTATGCTGTGAGTTTTTGCAGTGGCTGCCAGGTAGTGTCAAAATCATAACTGTTCATTTGTATATCAGTTTTGAAAGCAACCTATAATCAAGCACCTATAATCAAGCGGAGCTGGCTCATGCAGGAGACGCGAGACAGCGCGTCACTAGCAACTCGTCATATCACGCGGTTGGGGCACACCTTCTTAGCAGCGGGGGGCTTAGTGCAACACAGGATGCTCTGTTTCAATCTGCTGCCTCCGCCTTTCCCGGCCTCCGCCCTTAGTTCTGTGTTCCTTTCGTAGGGGGAATGCGTCGCTGCTCTCTGCTCGGATGTCGAGACGGTGTCTCAATTGGGTGCGGCAGGGAGACAATGCAAGCAGAACCATTATGCCAAATCAAGTATTACAATCATGTATTGTATCGTGTGCAATAAAGTATCAAGTAAGTACGACTACTGAGTCCTCCTGCCTGAACCAACTGAAAGAAGAAAAGGAAAAACTCTGAGAGGAGCAAATAAGTCAGGGATCTCCTCCTCCAGAGACAGCAGCAGAGAACAAAAGGAGAGAACTTCTCAATTTATCTTTTTGCTGTAATGACAAGCCTCTATAGAAGTGCAAGTTTAATTCTGGTGAACAAAAGGTATTTCAATGAATACTTCTCCTTGACGCATACAGCATCTCTATCTTTCTACCAATGTAAGAAAATACACTAGTTGATGAAAATACCTAGTCAAATTAGCAGTAATCATCAGTAGCATATACTGTACATTATCTTCTGACATTACTGACTTTTTACAGAAAACAAAAAGGTGCTTTTATTTATTTATCAAATAGAAATGTGCTCACAGCCTATACCCATTCATATCTGAAAAATTAACATGTGACAATAGGCTTAAGTATTTTAGCAACTACTGTATACTGACTGATAACACTAACAAAGTAAACCTCGAGCAAATGAGATAACAATATTACTGTAGTGAAAGGAAAACAAGAACTGTATGTGTGATGGGCTCTCATGCACAAAGGCACGCACAAGGCCTCAATTCCCCTCTTGCCTCGAAAAAGGGGCATAGGTCCCTCTGCAGAGCTCTCCCCAGGCGTGGGAGGTTAGCGGGGCTGAGCACCTTAGGGGGGGCATACAGCAGGGAGGAGTGGGAGGGGCAGCTGTTCTGGAAAGCCAATAACCCAGGGAGGGCCGGTGGAGCTGGAAATGGCCTGACCTGTATGGCAGGCGAGGGGGAGGATGGAGGAAGAGCAGGAGAACAAGCAGTCATGGCAGAGAACAAGCAGGTTCATCTCAGCTCAAGCCAATTCCCCTGAGCTAACCCTAATACAGCTCCACCAAGTGAAGCCTGGGTAGAATTAAAGCTTTCTCGTTTCTTGTTGCACAAGCCTAGACAGCCCAAGTACAGTATTCCAGGTTAAGCTGGCTACCCTAGCCAGTCCATTTAGCTTAGAGTATTGCAGGTTAAGCTAGCTAGTCAAGCCAACCCATGTACAGTATCGCAGGTTAAGCTAGCAAACCCAGCCAGCCCTTGGGGTGTCTGAGCTCCATGGATGCAATGGGATTGGAGCCGCTAAGGCCTTGTACAGTGACGCGACTGCTAATTGCCATTTTCCCGAGACAGGCTCAGGGAAGTGGAGCGTCTCGGGCGTTAACGAGGCTGAGAGTGAGGTGGCGCAGGGGGAGTAGGGAGGTGTTGGAGGGTGTTATGCTCTGCTGTGTTTTAGTCCACGACCAACTCTCCGATCCAACTCCTATGTCTCTAGCCAATACCCCCTGCCACCTGCACTCGCACCTCCCCCCTACTCTCTAGCCATCCTTTGCTGTCTGTACTTCCCCCTGAGGCCGCTGTGCAGTATTTACAGTGCATTACAGACTCTCACCTCCACTCACCTCGGTTTCACCCCCTCCTGATGCGCGCACACACACACACACAAGCGTACACAAACCCAAACACACATTTCACAACACCATTTCAAACACGACAGTTCTTGGTATTGAAAGACAGACTCCCAAACCAATATCACCTGAAAGTTACACTTCTCATTATTCTTTACCTCCAACCAAAACAACCACAACCTCCCTCAGATCCAAACTAGATGAAATCACAATATCCAGCCTCCAGTCTGGACCACAACATCCGGTTTTACCACACAAAGGGTTTTGAATGCAACAGACTATATCAACATAGACCACACTGCAGTCAATTCTGAAGGATCTGTTTCAACCGGGGACAATACTGTAGGTGTGTGTGTATGCGTGTGCATATGTCTGTGTGCATGTGCATGTGTAAACGTATCCACCCTATGGAGGGATAAACACTGTTAGCATATCAATTCCTGGTGAGAGCATCAATACAAAACCCACGGGATTACATTGACTATTCTGACTGTTTAACTATTATCCCTCTCTCATGACTGACTGTGAATTCCCCATCTGTTTGACATTCTGGGGAAGTTCTGTTTTCATGGGTTTTGGTGCACTTGTCCTTTTATCTTGGTCCAAGACTGTTTAAGGAGAAGGATCTCAAAGGGCATCAGAACAGAGTATTGGATTCAAGGTTGGATTCATGGTTGTCTTCTTTGCCTGTGTTCTCATGTTTCAGAAATAGTAGGGTACTTTTTCCTTTTGAATAAGCATATTTCACAACTGTGTTATCCCCTTAAGCGCTCTGAACATTGATCAAAGCATAAAAGGCAATTATTTGTATTACCGGGGCAAAAACTGAAATCAATGGGTTTTTATCCGCAACTATCCCATAGCATTTGGGCTATGCTATCTCTGGACAATTGACTGAGAGTACATTTCCCTGCAGCTTCTCCGAGGTAAACAACTTGATAATGCCCAAGGCTTTAAATAGTCGATATCTAAAAAGTGTTTACGGTTCAAAATGAAAAGCGTGGTACAAAGACAAACATCGGTACAACTTGTAAGCTACGATGCTCTGAGACAAGAATATGTTACAAAGAGTGATACTGTACGTTCTGACAGTGACCTTTACCATTATTGCCGAACGAGGTGAAGGATTCTCCCAACAGACCAAGATGCCATCTTTGCAGTGAAGTGTTTCTAGTGTTCCTACATTTTCACAAGAATGCAGACACACCTTTCCCCTACTATACACCCGGGGTTCAGCCTCATTAGTTACCGTTAAAAAAGAGCAGTCTGCATAACACAAAGCAGCCAATCTCTATCCGCACAGACTGGTGAGCAAAGACACGTCTAACTCATTCATTTAACAAATGGGCATTGTTTTAGCACAATAAACAGGGTGATCTAAAGTTAGATGAAGAGGGAAAGTGGGTCAGGAGGGGTGGGCCTGTGTGGTCCAGGCCACAGACATGTGACACCACCCTCTGGGCTCACATGCAGCTTGGGACACGTTCCATTAAAAGAAGCATTTACCCTCCCACAGATCTAAGCGGATAGGATGGGACTGAAGGCGGAAACTTGGGCAAAGCTGTAACCAGACACAAGTGCTTGGCACAGGGAGCAGGAGGAGAGTGAGCGAGGATGCAGAGGAGGTTGCAGCCCTCTGTAAAAGGATAGCACACCCTGGAGTGGGGAAGATTTGAGGGGCTGACGGAGATCAAAGATAAAAATGCTGTTGCGAGTCTCCCACCGGTTGCACCAAGAAACTATACTACAGAAAGTTGCAGTTAGAATTCTACAGAGGAAAAGCTGCTAAATGTCTTCCTGACATGATAGTGTCTGTTTTTGAGAAAGAAAGAAAGAAAGAAAGAAAGAGACATTGTGTCTCTGTGACATTGTGTATGTGCATGCATGTAGGTGTGTGTATGTGCATGCTTGTGACAGACAAATCCCCTTTGTGTGATGAATAACCTGATTAAAAGGTTAAGTATGCTTCTTGATTAGATACCACCAATGCTTGAGCTTAACTTCAATGGGCCCAGTATCATGATGACTGGGTACAGAGAGGGGGGGGAAAAAGACATCACTTTACAGTCTGGGAGTGGAGCTCCTGATCTTGACCCTGAAAACATAATGTGTGTTCTCATACAAAGCAATGTTCTAATTAGGTTCCATTGAGATGTTGTTCGATCGCCACAGCGAGTCTGAGATCATAACGATCATAACGAACATAACGATGCTGCATATTCAGTGAATTCAGTTTTAAAATAATAAGTTAACCACAAATGCGCATCTGGACAGCTGCAAGGCCAATGGAGCCCAATCTCTGTTTGGGAAGCTGGTCAGAATCAATTACCCCAAATGAACTTCACCCCTCCTCATCAAAACCCAACGTATTCCACTGTAGCCTATCGGAGGGATTTGTTTGTTTGTTAGTTTTTTTTTTAATTATCATCAAAATACATTGAATGCAAATAGGTTTTATTTCGGCTAGGATCATCAACATGATACAATTTCAAAGTAGACAGATAACCATTGGCATGGGCGACGGGGTCAGACTACAATACACCGTTAAGAAACTCCAAAGTAAAGGACGGAAATTGTTTAGAAGTATGAAAAGCGCTGATGATACAAGCCGATCCAAACAGTTATCCTTACCTTGAAATCCGAAAAAGAAAAAGAATCCGGGGATCCAGAGAGTGTGTATCCAGAAGCAATTCATGATGTCGTCGTCCGCACCAAAAACCTCTCCGGCACGTGAAAGTCTTGAGAGCGTAGGTCTGTAACAATTATTTTCGGGAACTGGAGGGGTAGTCTTGCAGAAACGCTGTGCAGAGGGCGAACTGCTCCCAGGCTCAGTCCTACAAACGCTGCTACGCACTATTCAACTCAAGTGCTGGGGTACCATACGCAGCCTCTTCAGCTAGTCCAGTGAATCGCTCCCGTCCTGTTCTTCGCTGCCACCTAGCGCCCATACAATTTTCGAGGTTGTCGACACAACTTGAACAGTTTAGTGTGATGGTATTACATTGTGTAAATGTGGAAAGGATACACGCTATTGGAGAATAGTCAAACAAATTCGTCCATGTGATGTCACTGTAATTGTATTTACATAATTGGCAACCGTCACATTTTATTGAACACATGAACTTGAACATCATGTGGAACATAGAGTGCAGTCGTTTAAAACCTGTTGCTGGTGGGGATCAAAAGGTTGTAAGGAATAGGAGGATGCTATTCACAAGGAGTTATCGAAAATGATTCGATGTACAATTGATCTCACAGTGGCTCAGTGTGAGTCCTATCATGGCCGTAGGTGGTCTACCCAATGAGAGTAACACTGACTGACTCACACCATCGACCATGCCTGCCAGGGGAACCGTAGACCTTTGGCTACCCTCTGTAAAACCACCACAAAGGTCTTCTGTGCCACTCAGAGGTGTGTCCTCCCCCCCTCTCTTCTGCCCCTCTGCTTCCCAGCGGAGGTCTTGCTTGGCAGGCTCAGCAGAGGACAGAACAGGGAGACGGGAGAGCATGGAAATCTCTAGAATACTAATAGTGACATTTTAGTGAGCGATGGCTTCATTCAGGGGTGCTGTCTTAAAGGTGTGTGTGGGAAGGAAGGCGGGGGGGGGGGGACGACACTGGGGACCAGCTAGGATCCAAGGGACTCGACTGAAAAGAAAACCCATTGTGATGAGATGAGTGACAGGCCCCCGGAGAAAGTGAGTGAAATATTATAGGATGCATATCAACATCTACACATATTTACATCTTGTCATCAACCCGTTACTCCCTTCCTCTTGCTGTGCCGTCTGCTAAGCATGTTGCCCTCATCCAGCGCCTCTCTTTCTCGACTGACAAGCAGGCTAATCCAGACACATCCAGCTAACTCATTTAGGGCTGCCACCTCTGTCCTCCCCCAGGTCACTCATCATTGTTATTTTCTGTCTCTCGTCTCACCGTGGAATGAGCAGTGGTGATACCAGTTAAGCAGATGTTTGCTGCCTGCCTGTGCTGTGGTGTTTAGTCTGGCTCTGCCTGTCCTCCTCTAAACCTGCCTGTCCTCCTCTAAACCTGCCTGTCCTCCTCTAAACCTGCCTGTCCTCCTCTAAACCTGCCTGTCCTCCTCTAAACCTGCCTGTCCTCCTCTAAACCTGCCTGTCCTCCTCTAAACCTGCCTGTCCTCCTCTAAACCTGCCTGTCCTCCTCTAAACCTGCCTGTCCTCCTCTAAACCTGCCTGTCCTCCTCTTAACCTGCCTGTCCTCCTCTAAACCTGCCTGTCCTCCTCTAAACCTGCCTGTCCTCCTCTAAACCTGCCTGTCCTCCTCTAAACCTGCCTGTCCTCCTCTAAACCTGCCTGTCCTCCTCTAAACCTGCCTGTCCTCCTCTAAACCTGCCTGTCCTCCTCTAAACCTGCCTGTCCTCCTCTAAACCTGCCTGTCCTCCTCTAAACCTGCCTGTCCTCCTCTAAACCTGCCTGTCCTCCTCTAAACCTGCCTGTCCTTCTCTAAACCTGCCTGTCCTCCTCTAAACCTGCCTGTCCTCCTCTAAACCTGCCTGTCCTCCTCTAAACCTGCCTGTCCTCCTCTAAACCTGGTGCTACAGAACATGCCGGCTTGTGTGTTAACGTAGACGCTCAAGTGAATTAGATCTGGGTAATAGTTTGTATGTTAAGGCTGAATGCCAGGGAACATTTTGCACATTAATAATTGAACAGACAAACAAAAGTGGTTCAGGAGGAGGAAGGTGTTGACACGCACGTGCATGCACACACACACACACACACACACACTCGTGTACACATGCACACTTACGCCGTCACACATACGCACACACACATAATCCCACACATCAATATGCTTGTGTTCTACAGTACTGTACCTTGAAATAATTGTGGTTTACCTTGTATCACGCACACTTTTAGATTAATACATATGCTGACACATTGAGGTCCAAGGCTAGTGAATAACTAACACTGTTACTGATTGCTAAAACAACATAGCAATCAATCAGATCCTTGATTCACAGGTAGACCATATTTCCCAAGTGACTGTAAATAATTTTCATGATGGTATGCGCCTTTCATTATACATTGAAAAACTGTAGAATTGAATGGATTGTTGGAAAGAACGTGGTGAAGGCATCTTTAAGCCTGAACAGTTTGCCTTAGTTAAAAGTGAAAACTGAAATAAATTACAGACTCCCCTGGGATGCCTGTTACCCATGTGTGTGAAGGGTGGAGTTTACTCCAGAAGTTATGACAACAGATATACTTCTAATTAGTCCTAGTTCTGCCTCCCAGAATGTATCTGATCTCAACACACACCGAGAACTGTCTTGACGAGCCACCACCCCCCCCACACACACATGTATACCGTACAGACACACAAATGCACACCCCATTTTGTCTTAAGTAGCTTGTGTCAGTGTGCTATTGTTTCAAACCAGAGCTACCTTTTATAAACAGTCATTGGTAATGCGCATATTAACTCAACAATAGAGGCAGGCGGGAAGAGGGAAGTGGCTTTGAAAATGCGTACAAAGAATGAGAACATGGAAAGTGGTGATGGGGCATGCCCCTGTGCTATGGCTCATGGAGTGACTCTAAAGGCGAAGTGGTTTGTTTATATATATATATTAAACTCGAATAGTTTATTGCTTCCCTCTCAGACAGATGTCCTGAGGTGTTTTCTTTAATTCTTTTCATTTAAGAAATCATTAAATGGGCATTTCAACTAACGTGGTTGTGGGAGTTCAGGTTTCTTTGAAAAGTACACAAATTTGGTGGTGTCTAGTTCAATTTCCATCACAATTTCTTTCATTTTAGCCCATTGTGAAGACTGGGAGTGGATTGGATTTGGTGTATGCTGCACGGCTGGGTCCGCCTGTATTTGTAACGCCCAAAAAAGGTCAAGTTCTTAAAGCACCACACAGACGAAGCTTTCGACAGACTTACGAAAGTCTCAACACCTCCTCTCAAGACGGAAGTTACTGCAAGTCCTGATGAGGTCTCTTTGATGTTATGGCTCCTCTTTAAAGTTGGAGAGATATGAAAAACAAGTCAGTGAATTTCAGGATCATTGGAAGCACATTTCTTCAGACGGGACAAGTGGCACTAAACATAAAAGCGTGCCTCTGATCAGGCTAAATCTGCCCGCCACCAGAGACTCCCCCTCGGAGAGACTGCGAGAAGCTGAGACCAGGGTTGAGAAGTAGTCTGAGCTCTTTCAAACACACTTTGTTCTTGAGGAGGACTGAAAGACTGTCTTTTGCATGCCTGTAATCCTCGCATCATGAATCGGTGGAAAGGGCCAAGTAACTTAAAATTAGAAAATTAATTAGTAGGACTGTCAATTTCTCTGGAACACCATTCTTTTTTTTCGGTTTGAGTTGTGGCCTGGTTGTAAAATGTGTAGAAATCTCTCTGAGGATCTGCTTGTGTCTGTGTGGGGTGCACTGGTGTTTGTCTGCACTGACCGAACAAGAACACATTTGCTAGCAAGTATTCAAGGTATTTTAGACCTGCATTAACGGTTTGGAGCCTAAAGCTACACATTTTATGTACTTAAAATGAAAGGCTTTATTTATTCATTTTTAATGAATGAATTACATGTGAAAAGCTCAGTTATTCCATTTGAACCTTCATGAATAAATCACCCAACCAATTACTAGGATTGACAGTTGCCTTACAGACAGGTTGTGCTTCAAAATTAAAGTCACTTTCTACAAATCAAACTATAATGCATGTATTTAAAAAGGAAACCTTGTAACTTTGGGCCCTGTTACTGTAATATGTCCTAAATAAATACTGTCCAAAACTCCAAAGTCCAACCATTGTGTAGAAAGAAGTTAAACTGTAACTAAACTGGACATTACCTTGCAGACTTTCTACCAATTTCCCATTCATTCATGATTAATAATGAACTTGATTCATGGCTAGAGACTAGGATAGACTTTTGGTTTGGAGGTCTTGAAGTATAGGAAAAAAAATTGATTTATTTAATGGGATGTTATCAATAATCTATGTATAAAACGCTATGACTGGCACTGTCTCTTGAACCAAAGTGCCAGCCCAGTATCCAATCTGTCACAAGGCTCAATGAAATATAAAACACAACTTTGCACTGAGCAATAGATTCCTCTTCTTTTTGGGGTCTGGAGAGAGTATAGTTGCTGTTGTGATCTCTTCTGAATCTTTGAAGGATTGTTCTGGGGTGAGAGATGGCAGCATAGCAAAAACACAACAGCAATGACACACTGTTAGTTACAGTAATAATTCAAAGTAAAAAGGCTCTCTCTCTGAAGAACATACTTTTGTACCAATATGTATGGTTAGCATGTGTGCAACGTCAGAGACTGAAAGAGAAGGAGGTTGAATCATTTAGACCTATGAAGTGTTTGTCACTCTACAGTGGGAGTACAACATGTAGCTCATGCCCACTGTTACACTATGAGATAGAGGAGGACAAACACATACTCTCATGTACACGCACATTTGATGTGAGGGGAAAAAATGGTGGAAAATCAGAGTACATCTAGATCCAAACCGAAATCCATAATTTGTTCGTTTCACCGAGCTGTTGGATGGGGAAAACCATTCATTAGAAAGAAAGTAATTTAGCTCAATTACTGGTTAACTCACATTTTCTGAGGCTGGAGAGGAGTGGGTTTGTGTGTGTGAGAGAGAGAGAGAGAGAGAGAGAGAGAGAGAGAGAGAGAGAGAGAGAGAGAGAGAGAGAGAGAGAGAGAGAGAGAGAGAGAGAGAGAGAGAGAGAGAGAGAGAGAGAGAGAGAGAGAGAGAGAGAGAGAGAGAGAGAGAGAGAGAGAGAGAGAAAGAGACAGAGAGGAAGAGACAGAGAGGGAGAGGGAGAGGGGAAGAGAGACAGATAATTAATACCATAAACCTGTACTAACTCATTTCAGTACAGAGGTCAAATTTCATCGACAAAAAGTAGCAGACCTCCAAGTTGAGCTCCAAGGATGTTAGCTAGGCAGTCTGTTGTCTCTGTAGAAAAGAGTATTCTGTAGGCATTCTAGAATTCTCCTGAGACCTGTACTATACAAATATCTGAAAATTTAGAAAGTACCACGGGCAGATCAAGCACATCCATACATCTCTAAAATACATAGAATCCCATCTTAGAATAACAGAAAATGTCATAACTGAAGATAAAGACTGCATACGACTAGAAAATAAAAATGTCCATTCACCAAAAAAAAACGAGGGATTCTGTTGAAGGCAGATACTATCAAATTGGAATGCATGCCTGCTTCAGCTGTACAGCACAAACTGTCTTTCATTTACCATTCATGAGTTGCTTTCATATCTTCTTGACAGAGCATATGCCCTAGTTGGTCTGCTGTGTTTATGCCATGTGGAAGATAGGGTCCATGGTTATCTTGATACAAACAGCATACTTCCATGACTGGCTCCTGAAAAATATCAGCCCTGCGTTCAGAGTCTCTCTAAGACAAACAACACACATGCCTTCCATAAACCATACAATTTGCCTAAGCCCTGTATCAATGCTAATCATAAATCTATATCTTGCATTGTGAATTAATCACTCAAAGACTTCTATGCACCATGCATTGTCACTGAATAATGCATGAGATATGTTTGCTTAAAGGAAAATGTACCTTGTACGATGTCAGACACCACGGTTACAGTGCAAGCCTGCCAAAATCTCCAGGATTACTCTTGTACACGGTATGTAATGGAATGACGTCTCCTTCATCGATGAAAGCTATTTAGAAGCCCTTTTATGAGTGAGTCAATTTGTAGAGGACATTTTTGACCTGTCAGGTGAAAGGGCATAACCCTTTGCGACCTCCTCCATTGACCTTTAAAAGGCAATGTTTACCAAGATGCAACCCTTCATTAGCGCCTATCTCATTAGCATTAGATCAAAGCTACTTTGTGAGAGAATAGCGGTGTTTATGTCAGGGGCACGTCTCCGTGCCTGGCATTGCAGGGTTTATGAGGTGTATAAGACTGTGAGATTGGGATGTTTCTAGACAGGTAATTCGTCATACACTGCTTGCATAGAGACTGGTTGTGTCCTGTGGGGGCGGGAATTGAGTGGAATGCTTGAGAGAGAGAGAGAGAGAGAGAGAGAGAGAGAGAGAGAGAGAGAGAGAGAGAGAGAGAGAGAGAGAGAGAGAGAGAGAGAGAGAGAGAGAGAGAGAGAGAGAGAGAGAGAGAGAGAGAGAGAGAGAGAGAGAGAGAGAGAGAGAGAGAGAGAGAGAGAGAGAGAGAGAGAAATGTTTATTTTTTGTCAGAGGGACTAGGGTGAAAGTAACAAGTGTGAAGAAACAGAGAAAAGGGGAGTGGGAACAGGAACGGAACAGAAGGAGAAGCTCTAGCCCACATCCATGTCTCCCCTGGCACTAGATCAGTCACGGTGGTGTTGGGACACCCAGGTCTGATTCTGTCTCCCCTTATAGAGGACGTTTCCTGCTGGGGCATGATGGACTATCCCAAGACAAGACATTTCTCCATAGTTTTTCCGGCTGATTCTTTCTGTGGGAATAAAACAGTCAGGCGAATGGAAAAATGATGCCAGCTAAAGTACTGTGTAACAAGCTGCCTTAATCCCTGCTTTTTTGCAGGTGGAGGTTAGGGAGGAGCACAGCTGAGGAAGCCACAGTAGATAAGTGTTAGGAAGGAAACAATCCCATGCTATCCTTTCAGCACCAGCAGTGAGCGAGGGAGTTCAGGACCATGGACAGCAACAGCCTTGACAGCCTCTTCCTGCCTTGACCTTTCTGAGCAGAACACTCACATATTCACTGGCTGGTTTTGAATTTGCGAAGTTCATGATTGTTTTTACAGTACATTTTCTCTCTATAAATGAGCAGCCACTGAAAAGGCACTGGCCTCAGTGTTTTTGTCTGCCTTGCAACCTGGGAAACAAACACAGAATACATTTTAGCCTTGGGAAATAAACTGTACGCTTTTATACTAAGATGTGTGTGTGTGTGTGCGCACGTGTGTGTTCGTGTGTGTACCCGTGCGTGTATGTCTGTGTGTTTCAGTTTGTGTCTGTATATGTAATTAAGTTCAAACTGTTCCTTTTTCTTCTCAATGCCAAAATGGGAAAACTACATTAAGTAAATAGATGTGACTTCCAAATCCCCATCAAGGCCATTTCATTTAATCATTCTACTGTCCTCCCCCTTCTACAGCCTTGAGGAGATTCTGAAAATGGAGCCGTGAATGAAGAGTCACATCCTGTACATTGGCCCTCCTACTACATCTTGATCTTACAGGAGAAGATAGTGGGTGTTCAGTGATTCAGAGTTCACTTCCATTATCTGAAAAACTTAGGGCTATATACAGTGTGCAGAATATTGTTGGATCCACCATGTGGTGTGGAATTGAATAATTATGTCATTTAGCTGATCTTTGTAACCTGTATCAGGTGATTGACAGTGTTGTGTGAAAATAATGAGCAACTATGCAAATAGTAAGACAAACTAAATGTAGATATAAAAAAAAAAGATTTGTGGAGACGTCCCCACCAATACTTCCATCTAGTATGGAGAGAGAAGAGCCAGCACAGGCTATCAGTTCATCTTTGTCTCAAGAAAACCTGAGTCATGAAAAACCAGGTTGGGAGTTTGGAGGGATAGAGGCAGGTGTGTACTGTACAAACGACACACTTAATTTCCTGAACTGTAACACTTCTGTTGATAGATGAGCTCATGAGGTTATCGATAAATGTGTAAAACCATCGACATGTGTGTTTAAAATCTACTGGAATGATTAAGGCACTTCAAAAAAGATGTTGTCTCCGGCCTCGAGTCCAGCTCAGCAGGGACTGACAAGGATGGAGCTGTGTTTACACGGCCAGATCTCTCCCATAGCACTGCGGTCAACTCTCACGCACATTAACATGACGTTCATTTCAAAATGGTCTTTCTTGTTCTGTGAACATTCACTTACCAAGTAGGAGACAGAATTTCAGCCCATATAGGCATTTCTCCCTATTGCTTGTGCTGTGGATGCATTAGTTGTTTGACATAAAGCTCTCCATAACGTTACCTGCAGCCCTGCGGCGTCTCTTTTGTCATAGCCAAATGACATTCATTGTACATAGCAATGTTGCACATTCTTGTTGTGTTCAAGTGCACCAACCTGCACAAGTCCACCATTACTATTTCCTATACCTTGATGGTAATAGAAGTTGGGGATTTTCCGTTTCATTGGAAGTCCACCATCATCTGGGTGTACATATGCATTACATATATGCTGTGAACGGAGTGGAGCTAATCTCATACATGACTGATTCCGGACTACTGTACACCTCAGCCTCTTTCAATTGTTTTCGACAGAGTTGTGAGTCAGACACTTGAGTCTGAAAGAACCCTGAGCCCTCAACAGGAGTGTCATAAAAAAGCAGAGGAACAAAACGAAGGATTGCGGGTAAGAGCAAAGAGAACGTCACGCCTGAAGAGGTAGACTCATCTTTGGCAGAGAGGAAAACAGGAGATGGAGGAGATAAAGAGAATGAGACTGACTCTTCAGATCCCAAGTTCTTTTGGAGCAGCCAAAAGAAAAAGACGAGTGAGGAGTAGAACTGAAGAAAAGATTGGCTGCTGGCTGCAACGTGCAGCCAGATCACATGAAGGCACAGTCATTTGAAATTACGAAGCCTGAGGGAAACTTCTTTCAACAACAACCATCTTTGAATGTTCATATTTCATTTTTCAGTTTACTCTACCTGGGTCATCAAAAGTTATTACATCTTGTTTGTCTCCTTACAACATGATAGGAAAGCAACAATGTGAGAAAACACAGTATGTATGGAACTATCGGACCGCTCAGAGGCAGATTTCAATAACAGGCCAGCCGAGGAGGCACCCTTGAGCCCCACTGTGTCTTTGGCATGGCTTGGCTCCAGTCTTTCCGACAATACACATTTTTGGGATTGGTGTCAGATTTGTTCATAGCCTGTGCAAATACAGAATGCAATGAATCCTGAACAAAGATCCCAGTTATGTGTTGTTCCGGTAGTCAGAATATGAGTCTGAAAACTCTCCGTTGGGCTGTGACTATGGGGCGTGTTTCAACCGAACTCGTAAAACAAATGCCTCTTCGCTCAATTGAATAGACCTACAACCAATCAGAGCAACGTAATATGTTGTTTGTTGAAAACAAATTCAATCCAAGGGCTCTTTCGTGACGTTGTTGATTACGTTACTGTTGATCATCTGTCCATCATCGTATAAAGCCCACCCGGGCAATTTCATTGGTCCGTCCTGATCCTGGTTTTATGTAGTTGTTCCCAATACAAGACCCTCCAGACCCAACTTCCCGACCAAATTTTTTTGTGGGCGCGGAGAAGTTGGGCTGGCAGCCAGGCTATTGCCGGATCGATTCCCGGCCGTGCCAAATTACGTTGTGTCCTTGGGCAAGGCACTTCACCCTACTTGCCTCGGGGGAATGTCCCTGTACTTACTCTAAGTCGCTGTGGATAAGAGCCTCTGCTAAATGACAAAAAAATGTAAAAAAATAAATAAATACCCCAAATATCTACAAATTGAAAGAATTAGGCTGAGATTAGAGAAAAATTATTCAATTTGATCAACAAATGCACCTAAAATCTTCTGCATGTTTATTTGGGCACACTAATTGGTTTGGAGAGGGATTGTTGTGTCTGCTGGTAGCAAAGATTCCTCTGTGTGCCCGGCAGGAAATAACTGCATGGCAACATATCATACCGAATATTTGTGGGACATTTCTATATTTGAGATCTGTGCATGTGTGGCGGCGTATGTTTTATTAATGGCTCGATTTTAAAATCCAATTTCTTTGGGACCAATTATTCTGACTGGGTGGACGGTTATGCATACTAACATGTACACAGAGGCCACAAGCTGAAGCTTTGCTGTGCCTGGGAGGAACACACGACTCTCATCCTGAAGGGGAAGCTCATGGCTCCCAGCTTAAATCATCCACCATGAGGAGATCCTCATAGTACTGTTCTCAGAGAGAAAGAGAGAGAGGGAGAGAGAGAGAGATAAATAGATGTTCAGAAAAAGACAGCAGAGAGGCATACAGACAGAGAAAGAGAGAGAGAAAGAGAGAGAGAGAGAGGGAGAGAGAGAGAAGAGAGAGAGAGAGAGAGAGAGAGAGAGAGAGAGAGAGAGAGAGAGAGAGAGAGAGAAAAAGAAAGAAAGAAAGAAAGAAAGAAAGAAAGAAAGAAAGAAAGAGAGATCGACTGACCGAGTGACAGTAAAAGAGAGATAGAAAGCAACAGACTCCCACTCACATCTTGAACCATACAGAGGTACTATACAGTGATACCTCTTCTCATGCATGACTGGATACTTGCGTTATGAAGCAGATAGCGAGTGCTTATTCCACACACTGAGAGGACCAGCGAGTGTACTAAGGGGAGCTACCCCTTGGAGAAAATCACTGACTAAGTGCTGCGTCCTGCGGTTTGAAGGATCCATATGCCCGTGGTGTCTAATTAGGCAGCACAGAAAGAGAGACAACTCTTAGATCACACTTGCAGCATCTGATATGCAAAGGATCCTGTTTTCCACGCAGAGTGAATGAGGCTGCTGTAGAACTACACATGCATTACCAATTCAAATAGCTGTAAGTTTGAGTAAAGTATGCTATTGTTCCACAGACGCAAAGAGACGTTTTAGGTCACAACATCCCCCGACTCGTAAATGTTTTGGAACAAGACTGAAACTTGTTAGTTTTTACTGTCAATGGTTCCCCTTTATAGCAACAAAAGTTACCTTCTGAAGCTTAGGGTTAAGATGACCAACCTAATACAATAACTAACCCATGTTTTATTTGCACACCATCTGTTCAACCTGATCAATTGTATGTGTCATCAAAACACTCCCTCTTTCTGACACTCTTTCTGAACATAAACCCCCCAAAACATTTCGAAATTTAAAATTTGTAAAGCTTAGCCATTATATTGTCAGAAGAATCTCAGAATATGGCCACCCCAATTCCCTCTGCGACACCAAGGACACAAAGAGATGTTCATTTGTCATTTGTCTCCTTTGTTGATTCCTTTGGCTGACAAAAGAGAAAGGATGAGTCACAACAACCTGTTTTCCATCTGTCAAGCTGTATTGTAGAAGGTATGACGTCATTGTCAAAACCAAGTTCAACAAGGACAACGCCACCCTAACCCCTTTCATTTGTAACAGTGTGGCTTTACTGTGAGCTGTCTTAACCCTAATCCTCTTACATCAGTTGCATTTTTTTGTCCTCCGCCCCCCCTTCACAAACTCACCCCCTGCATGAAGGACACACACAATGAACGATGGATGACAAACAATGAGGGACGGATTAATTCAACCGTTGAATTGTTTAGCTGACAGTTGAGTGTGGCATCTTTCCCAGCCTGCTTCATCTGTCAAGTGGCACAGTGCTCAAGATACAAGTGAAGTGTTTAGTCCCAGGTCCACGAAGACAGAGAGCAGAAGATAACAAGATATCATCATCAATGATCAAAGGCTGGTAGACCAGGGAGGAAGCGGAGTTACAGATGACATGGAACATGAAATACAGCTCGGCGTCTCTTCGCGGCTTTCCTGTCTTTACTCCACGCAGCGACGGCGCGTGAGGACAGCCATCAGAGACCGACTGCAAAGAACGCCTCCTTTCAGTGTGACTGCGCTGTTCCTACACACGAACAAGCCCGATTGCCACACAGGTGAACTCAATTAAAGTGAGATGTAGCTGGATGGGACACGCAGACAACAACGTGGAGACGCAAACGTGCACCGAGCAACAAGGGCTTTGCCCACATCGCAGGCGAGTCCTCCGTGCAGTAGGGTACACACAGCACACACATTTGAAGAGAAATACACACGTGCACAAACATTCTCTCTTTGGAAAGTCTCTCACAGCGCAACGTACACGTACACAAACACAGCAGACTCCAAAAGATTCAAATACGGTACGCTTTATTCATCAGTCACGTGAAATCCCCCGCCCGTTGCAGAGTAGGCTTAGAGTCAGAGCACCAGAGGATTGGAAAGATCCACACAAACACAGACATGCCCCCTCAGCAGCTGATCACGGGCTTGTTTATAAATCTTCCCCAAACCTAAGCAAATACCCTGGTGCTTCTCTAGCCAAGGCCTGCAAATAACCAAAAATCATCAGCACAGCCCTGTCTGTATCTTGGCTGGAGGCCAGGGTGCAGACAAGCAGTGGCAACACTGACTGGCAGGAAATGGTCTTCAGTGATTTTATGCATTAGAGATTTTGAAATTGAATGTTACCTCTGCTGGGAATACACGGTGTTGCATATTCAGCACACCCCTGTGCTGTAGATGCACTCCGGGTAATATTACTATGGGATCACAGGTTGTTGAATTCTTGTCAACACACTTTGCTTGCATTAGTACCATTGTGGTGGAGTCAATAGAGTACAAAAATCTCTTCACCATCTCATGGAGGTGGTGAAAGTCATGTACACAGTGCAAATGACTCCCTGAATTTGAGACCTTTAGCACCATCCCATCCTCATTCTGACCCTGTTCCAACCCAAGGACATCCTGTTTATGGTGCTTATATTCAGCTGAAAAGGAAATGACACAAACAGGATTTGAGCAGCTACGTTCACCCTCGCCGCCCACGGCCATTGTCCCCTTTCTCCGTGAGGCTGATTGGACGTGCAGGCCACAATAGGCCAGTACAGACAACAGCTCACTGGAGACGGACATGGGTCATTGAGCTTTTCTAAAGAACCTCTCTACCTCACCACCTCCATGAGCCTGGATTTAGTACTCCATAGAGCAACAACTTGATGAAGAGAATCTCCGACAGGTGCAGCATTCAGAGGTGTTTGGCGGCTTGGAAGACTTCTCCTGCAGTTTGACTTCCCCTTTAATCCCTGCAGGTCACTAAGGGTTTCTGAGTAATCAAGCCTGTTCTTTGTTGAAAGTTAATGCAGGCTTTAATGCTTCACTCCCCTTTAATCGTGGCATACGCAGGTGTGTTAAAGAAAGGGCAAACACGGGCCACCTCGCTCTGCACTGAAACCACGTTCACACGGCTGTGGAACATCATCCTAGTTATGATTAATTTAACAAGAAGAACATTGAGTGTCAGGCCACTTTATCCGCAGACTGAATCCCAAAAGAGGCTCATTTAAATGTGGATCTGTGTGTTGAGAGTTCATTTTGAAAAGAAGGCACCTCGCAGGGAATGAACCAATCCATGTTTATGAGAGATTTCTAGATGACTATCTGCAAGAGCGTTTCTGTTTGGCTTGGAGAAGTGCCAAACATAAATGTGGCCTTTTAGTTCAGAGTCATGTAAAGCGCTTAATCCATCTGAGACTTCAGTGCTGTCACTCACACAATAAATGGCCCGGCATCTGAACAGCGTTGACAAATGAACGCAGATAGCCCTTTGGTCTTTCATCATTCAGTCACAGAGACATTAGGTCTATTAGCAGATGGTGGTAAATATCGTCCAACTGACACATTTCTGCTTTCCTCTCTGAGGTCCACACAAGGACACTGAGGATGTTCCTAATCACTTAGTTGAAGAATTTGACTCTGGCAAAATATCAAAGACTAATGAATTAAACATTCGGACAGAAAGGAGAAACAGGAGACAAACATGAAATAACTTACGATTGGGTTCTTCTAAATATGATTTGCATGTGGTGGGGCCATGATTGGAGCATTGCATTCCAATGTCTTGTGGGCTTGACTGTGTGTGAGTGTGTGTGCGTGTGTGAGTGTGTGTATGTGTATTGTGTGTGGCTGTGTGTGTATTGTGTTTACACAGTGTGACATAGAGCTCTGTGGATGGTCTATGGTGAGCAGAGACTCCACAGGACTTTGGGAGGCAAATATATTTGCTGCTGTTGGATATTTTTTATATACCAGATACCAAAAACTCTGAACATATTAACATGGGACTTTAATTGCTAAATAATCCATGGCCATTTTAGCAGTCACCACATAAAGTTTATGGAACATAAAAAAACATGAAATACAACTTTATGTCAAGCACGACACAAGATATAGAACATAAGCATGACTCTCTTTCTTCCATTTCCTCTTCACAACATGTAGGTAGCATCTCTGTACTACTCACTTTCTGCATCCACATCAACTAGCCATCAGAGAAGAATTACATTTCTTATCTGCTTCTCTCTTATTGTCTATATTGATTACAACTTTACAGTTTCTTAAAGTTGAAATTGTATCCAGTAACATTGTTTGGAGGCAATCTCAGTCGCAAACTCCTGTACTGTTCATCCTCCTCACCAAATCTCTTCCCCTCACCTTATTTTACTCCATTCCATTTCACCCCAGGTGGACTGTGGCCACCTTTAACCTTTCGGTTAACAACCTGCAGGACACACAGCTGCACTGAGTTCTGTTGCCGCGGGGACCTGAGAACAACACTGCCATCAACCGGTGGAGACTGTCCCAAAGGTAAAACAGCTGCTGTGTTGAGGGGGTTAATGAGCCTATTGATATTTTGCGGGTGGGTCGGTGCAGAGGAACTGAGACTGTTATCATAATTCACAACGTTGACAGAAACCTTGTACGAACAATGAACACTACTGTTGGACTATATGGAGGCATGACTAAGTAGTTGTCAGCTTTAGCATCTTGCCTCACGGGAGAGGTTGTAAATCCAGAGGTGTAGATGTTGCGGAACCATTTTGAGAGCTTATCAGGCAAAGGCACACACAAACACACACACAGACACACTCACACACTCACACAAACATACACCCAAATGCATGTGTGCACCACACCCAAATGCACCACACACATGTATTCACCACAATGCACCCACAAGCCCCTTCACACTTACAACTGTCTCTACCCCCACACACATGCACCCACAAACACTCGCATACACAGTCCAACATCTACCTGGCTCTTACTTTCCCCTTCGCCCTCCCCATGTCTGAAGTGGAATCCAATCCTCTCTGACAAAGCAATCACTGCGAGTCCACAATCCAATTTCAAACGCCTCCTTTGTGTGTCAAGATGCAGCACTCCCTAAGTCCAGATTTTCAATTAGATGTTTTATGACATAGCAGCAAGCCATCTGTTTTATCTCTGCAGTCAGCTGGTCACCATAACTCCTTAGTCTGTCTGCCCCAGCCTGTATTACAGAGAAGCTCACTTTGCCAAAGAAAATGGATCATTGAGTCGAGCAAGAATACGTAAGTGTGTTAAAAGTAGATTAGGATAATGCACCTTGAGAAAAATTGCAAATTCCTCTGCTGGAGGATGAAACAGGGGTGTTGTTAGACCCTTTTTCCTGCCCCAGTATAAATCTGCTGTGCCCAGTAAAATATAAAGTTTGAGTTTTAACAATGTACTTTATCAGTCAGTGCATTCATTTAGATTGATTGTTCCAGAAAAAATAAACGTAGTATCCCAATCAACACTTGTAAAATCAAAGTGGTTTAACCGAAAACACAAATGATGCATGCAGAATTCCATGTCAGCCGCTCTTCTGAGCTTGCCAAATAGCCACTGCAGCGTGCACACAGAAGTCCAGGTGTCAAACTCGGCACACAAGTCAGAATTGAGGTAGGCTAAGAAAACATTAGATAGGCCTAAGAAACATAAATGATAGGCCTACCGATCATCTTATTTTTGACTAAAACAATATTACGTAAGCTCAAAAAAACTGTATTTGCGCTCAAATGAATGCAAAAGAAATGTGTGTGCTCGCAATAACTATTGATGTTTCTGCCAAAGCTGATATAACATAAGTCCCTGAGTTTCTATAGCCGAGTAGTGCATGGTGCGCAGCACGTTTGGAAGAAAAAAAATGGATATGAATTAGGGCTTGTGCCCCAGTAGAGTTTTATGTCTAACAACGCCCCTGGGATGAAACAATTTTTGGGGCTTTTCCAAAGGATTACATTCAAAAAAAAAATGTCTTCAAAATGTGTGATGTGGATGCTATGGTCTGAAGGACTGAAGCTTAATACTTAAATGAATCCCCTAGCTTAATTTCAAGAATGAATTTGATTGGATAAAGATGTTCCCTCTCGAAAGATCAGGGTGACTTGATTGTACTGCAGTCAACTTGCATATCGACATTTCAAACGTCTTATAAATAAAGCAAATCGGATAACACTTTTGTGGCCAGCGCTTCGGGAGTTTCCTCGATAGAGCACCCACCATTGTTGTGTGTCAGCAGAATGTGGGTTCACACAGGATAGGGAACAGTCCTTTTCCCTCCTCGTTGTGGCCACTACACATCAACCGACCCTGCGCTAGTTTGACACTCCTTTTACAAACTCCAGTCAATACTCATCTCCTCCCCCCCTTATCTGTCAGATGGTGACAGGGCAGTCCACGGACCAGGGTGAGAGTCTGATGTCAGAGCCCCGGGGCCGTATATCGACTGGCAGTTTAACGGTGCAACATGCCAGGAGAAAGCAGGCGGGATTTACTGCCGTTCCGTAGAGCAGCAAACGGCTGGAGCAACATCTCTCCCTGGCCTCGCTGATTTGTGCACCAGGACAGGCTCTGGCAGTCAGCATATGTTCCTCATTGAACCGGCCTCTCGCCCTACGGTGTGGCTGCCGAGCGGCCATTATGGCTCTGACAAGGGGCTGTGGAGCGGCCATTACGGCTGTGACGTGACAGGCCTCCAGGCGACTGGCTGCCATTTGGGCTCAGGATGGGGCACCAGCTATAGGCCTAATGGTGACCTAGTCCGGCTCCTGTCACACCCCATAAACTTGGACTCGCTTTGAGTATTTCATCTGCGAGCCATGGTAAGACACCAACAAAGTCACACACACACATACACACACAGACATTAGCAACGGGTTCTTGTTTTTTGCTTCAGGCAATTCAATTCTAGGCTGTCTGGAACAGATGTGAATCACAGTTATTATATCGGTGGTGTTTAAAGTGTAACTAAAGCAATGGTTTCCTTTCACCAAGCCTAGGTAGGAGGTGTAACACCTTCAATGTTCCACTCCACTGGGACTCCAAACACCAAAAGAAGTGGAGAATTTACTTTTAAACATAAATGTGAGTGTGCTTGTGTGAGTGTGTGAAGGGGGGGCGGGGGTACCAGAAGACCATAACTGTTTTGAACTTGTGGGGACATTTTATTGGTCCTCACAAGTTCAAGAGCTAGCGTAGGGGTTACAGGGGGGTTCTGGGTAATCAAGGGTTAGGGTTAGTACATACACAGACACTTTCACACACAAAGAAACATCAACCAAGCCTAGAAAATACCTCAGTGGTGGGAAGGTGGAGTCAGATAGACAAGCAGATCACAGAAATGTCCAGCTGATCAAACATGCAGATGCAGACTGGACGATGCAGACTGGACGATGCAGACTGGACGATGCAGACTGGACGATGCAGACTGGACTGCCAATATCAGTAAAGTGCTTAACAGCATAAGGCTTCCCAAGACAGTAACCGCCTCCACCATGGAGTGAGAAACCTCGACCACGGAGCGGCCATCAAGTTGTACATACACAAACACTTTCACACACAAATAAACATCAACCAAGCCTAGAAAATACCTCAGTGGTGGCTCTCTCAGTGGCTCTTCTTCTTCCCTACCTGCTGTAACAAACTTGTCAGAATGACCAAGGACAACAAATCACACACTGGCAGATAAGTGAGTCTGGGGGTGAGAGGTGGTAGAGAGAAGAAGGGGTATGTGGGGGGAGGGCAGGATGATCGGGGGAGTGTGTGAGCAGTAAGTTTTGAGGGCACTTGTGTGACTTGCTAGATTGTGTAAGATGAAAGTCAAGTGTGGGTGTGTGTTTCAGCATGTACACGTTTTTGTGTTGACTTTTATGTACAGAACAAGTGTGTGTGTGTGGGGTGGGGTGGGGGGGCGGGGCGGGGTGCAGCCCCGTGTTAGGATAAACACCTGTATGTGTTTTTGAGAGTCAGTCATGGTGGGCTAATGCAGACCGGTGCCCCTGTCAAGGAGGAGAACACTGTTCTGGTGTCACAGCATATTAGCATTTTCAATGTTTCCTCTGTCCCATAAAGTAAGCCTCCGACACACACACACGCACACACACACACACACACACACACACACACCACTGTCAAAGTATACCTATGGGACTTTTTCACACACTATGGCTCTCTGAGGAACACACACACAGGCACACACACACACCACCACCACATTATGCAGCAGCCTCTCTGGAATTCACTCTCCAGACCTAATTACCAGCCTGTCTCCTGGGACTATAATTGGGGATGGCACTTGTCAGCTGGTTGACTCCGGTACACATCTCTCTGCCAGTCTGCCAGCCATACCAGCTTCTGCCTGCCACCCGACACATTTGTTCACCTTCAACATCCCCTCCTCACCCCCCAACTTTCTACCCTGCAGACTGTGCTTTCACCTTCTGTGCCGACAGCCAGGATATGACCCGCTGTCACTTAGCATGCTTGAAAACCGAATGGAACAACAGCTTATTAATATGAAAGCTTGTGTATTTAATGGACTGAGCCCCTTTGTCAAGCATTACTGCTGGGGATGTCTTTATTCTCTCTGGCAGCGTGCTTTCCGCAGCCAGCTGTGTGTCTGTTATCATCACAAACTGAGCATCGTAGTTGTTGACTCCTGCGGTAAATCTGTGGTCTTACCTCCCATAAATCCTCACTCTAAATAAGAAGGCGCGAGGCTATTATTCCCTGGTTAATTAGCTGTGGTTCACCAAACAATGGCACGCCTCATATTTCAGGTCGGGTTTGTGTTGTCCGTTTGGTTTGTAGGTGGCATTACCGACTGCGCTCTGCTTGGGTACTACTGCTAAGTCAATATGGATTGAAGGTTTAAATTGTTTCATATGGGTTGGATGTAACGATCATCTACAAACTCACAGAACATTTTGAGAGCTTGATGGGTTAGATACAAATGTGTTTATTTGTCAAGAGTTATAGATTCTCCTGTCATTCTTGGCAAAGTCACCTGTTAACTTAATCTGTAGAGGCCCCGTTTAAATTATCTGGAGATGACATCTGGTTGTATTTTCAACTGGACAGTTCAGTCAAATTGACTTTCATAAATTCCAAATTTAATTGAACTGAAATAGAATCGACCAAATCCTAGCTTTCCACATCTTTTTCCAGTGAAGCTTGTGGCTTCATGACTTGTATTGTGATGCTGAGTGGGCTACTGCAAGCTTTCATCTGCACAATTGAAACAGTGGCTCCTGTGGACCCGGAGGAAGTAAACTACGACCAGAATGAGCGACACAAATTCACGAGGCGAAAAGTTAGAAAAGTTAGCAATTTATAATTTGTTTTAAGTTGCAGCAAGTTGCAGTTGCAGCAACTCTGGAAAAACAACAAAACAACCTACTGTAGGCCTACATTGAGTGCTTCTGCTGAATTTGCATTTGCTCACAACCACTAAAAACATTCGAAAAATACAGGTTCCTGTACAGTAAGTGCTCTACCATGACCCTGAAAACGGATTTCCCAATTCGCTAAGCAGTTGAAAGATACTCTCTCTCTTTCTGACCCAGGACTGTAGCACAGCAGTCCCACAACAACACTAATGACTGCCGGAGCAGTACTTTCCGTCTCTGTCCTGAATAGAGCCTTGGCTGCTTTGTCTATTTTCAGTGACACTACCCCATGGGGTCCATCACACGGGCCCACAGTTGATTATCTCGCACTCTGCCGAGAGTCTTTGATTAATGAGTGTTTTGCTCCTGTTCTGCTCTGCCTCGCTCCCCTCCGCCTCTTGGTCCCTGGCAGCTAGCGAGCCTTATCCTGGACGGGCTCCCCGAGGCAGGGCTACTGGAGCCAACTAGCTCCAGCTAGAAGGCGGTGATGTTTCAATAAGTGTCTCTGTGGGACTCCTGCAGCTAAAAGAGTTAGGTGTTTTAATGTGGCCTTTCCCCCCTGTGGGTCCTCGGCTCGTTCGATGCCGGCAAGCGGAGAGAGTGCGGCGGTCACGGCACCATTTCAAGTGTGGATGCAGACACCGTTCTGTGTTTCATGTCTGAGAACCCTAGTGGGCTCAGCAGCTCCTAACCCACAACACGTATGAACAATCCAAATGCAGGCAGGCAGGCAGGAAGGAAGGAAGGAAGGCAGCAATTCAGCACACCATAACCCTACAACAGTAATGACTACGAGATGACTCAAGGTGGATTAGTGTATAGTCTGGCATACTGGACTGGCATACATATTCTTCGGCAGAGTGCTGGTGGAGTTTGTTCTCTTCTTTTCTGCAATGCTGGGCTCTGGGAAAAATATGTATCTTAATACTTTGGCTTTATCTTCTGTCGATGCATTACATATGCCATGTGAGTGTTTTCTGTATATTTGTTGCCCGCCTTTCCTCCCAGGTAAACAAATATGCTGGCTACATCCATCTTGAAGATTTACTTAGGTTTTAACCTTGCCTGAAATGTGTGTGAGAGAGAGAGAGAGAGAGAGAGAGAGAGAGAGAGAGAGAGAGAGAGAGAGAGAGAGAGAGAGAGAGAGAGAGAGAGAGAGAGAGAGAGAGAGAGAGAGAGAGAGAGAGAGAGAGAGAGAGAGAGAGAGAGAGAGAGAGAGAGAGAGAGAGAGAGAGAAAACAAGAAAGGAAGAACAGAGCAAAGTACAGGCATGAAGAGTAAGAAGGAACATTCTATTATGACAATTTAATTTAGAGACCAATTATTTTGCCCCAGTATCGCCAGTCAGGCATCCCCTGGCATACAGGGCCATGAATCACAAAGGGCTTTATAGAGGGCTGAAGAAGAGCCAAAATAGAGGCCTATAGCTCAAGGCTATTCTGCGACTGGCTGTTCAGTGGACACGGCTAACAGAAATCAATCTGCATTTGGGCACATAATGGATGGTCGTTGTGTTCTCTTGACTAGCGTACTGGGTGCTGAGAGGAAAACCTGTGACAGAACCCTGATTGGCTGACTTGGCCCGTGGGGGGTCATTTGTCATGGGCCTAACGTCTGATGGAGATGAGGGGTTACGGTGGGTGATGGGTCGTGGGTTTGTTTGCAAAGGTGGTTCTGTCACCAAGCTATAGAACTGAGATGGCCTGGAAAGGGACACTGCATGCTATTTGTCTTTGAGGTATCGCTTAAAGCATGTTACAAGCAAGTTTAATATTGTTTGAGGACATCATGGCATTTGTTTGAATCTCTGCGAAGTAGGCTTTTCAGTGTCTCATACGGATCGAAGGCTTCTCTAAAAACCTCAGCTGAGAGGAGAGGACTGGACAGGAAAGGAGAGCCGAACTGAGGAGAGGAGGACATGGTCGTTAACAAGGCTTTGTATTTTCCTGAAAATGTCATCATCTGTCATCTTTTAAAAAGTGGCATTATCAGGTGAACGATAACCTTTTGGATTAAGAACATATCACAACTTTCTGTCACTTACCTGTCTCCACTCCAAGATCCAACAACATTGATCGAAGCTTGATTAGAATTTGATCTCTGAGTGGAATAATAGGATATTTTAATGCCAGTCTGAAGCTTTGTCTCAGATTTGGAGACTGGAGGGGGGCAGTAAATTGTGCCCCCATTGCTTGCTCATTTCCGGAGGCTGAAAGGGCAATTTTATGGAGTCTCATGTAAAAACCTGTAAGTCCGGGGGCAAACATAAAACATGGTGGCCATCTGACAGTTTAATAAAGTTAAAAGCTTCCTATGGTTATCAGCAGTGGCAGGTGCTTAAAATATATACTGCAGATTGTCACGGCCAGCCGTAAAGACATCTGTCAGGGTTAAGAAAGGGAGGGTTGGAGAGAGAGAGAGAGAGAGAGAGAGAGAGAGAGAGAGAGAGAGAGAGAGAGAGAGAGAGAGAGAGAGAGAGAGAGAGAGAGAGAGAGAGAGAGAGAGAGAGAGAGAGAGAGAGAGAGAGAGAGAGAGAGAGAGAGAGAGAGAGAGAGAGAGAGAGAGAGAGAGAGAGAGGAAGGCCCAAGCATAATAAATACAGTCTGCATTTGCCTGGGAGAGCTTGGCCACTAAACAGGGTTGATATTATGTGGGTTAAACAATTCTTTGATTCATGCAATCCAAGTCATACAGAGAAGGTCGTTAACCCCAATTTCTCCTTCCCACATATCCTTCACTGCTCTTCTCAAGTGCAAATTCCCTGAATAGGCGCTATCTCTAAGAGCACAAATCTCCATTTCTCTTATCACAACAGAACAAGAGCCTACATTACGGAAAGAGCGTTTTAGAGGAAAGTACACAGAGGGTGAAAACAAAGACTGGCATTATACTTATGTGGAAAAACAGCACCTTGTGGATTAATGAGAGATTATTGAAGAGAGTGATTTTAATTAACACAACATTAATACAGGAGCGTGGTTGATTAATCAAAATTACAATTGTTTGGCTGATCTAAATCCATCACTGTAGCATTCAAATCTTGCAAAGTCCATTAACATCAAATCAACTCCTTGGTCTATTTGAATAACCCAATTATTTTCAGAATTTTTAACTGGGCCTAACCAATTTGGGTTAGCATTTCTGGTCAGGATTACTGTCTAATTAAAAGTTGTTTATGATTAGGAAGTTAAATATAAAACTTGGAAACTGTCACATTTCTTTCTGTAATCAATACAGAGCAGCAGGTTTTAGCTAAGCAAATTTAAGTGGTTTGGTGCATTGAGTAGTGAGACAGCTGTGCCCTCTTATGGTGAACTGGGGTATTGTTTTTTGTTTTTTTCCAAGAAGGAACACTTCAGAGACGCTTAACATGTGTAGAGACACACAGGTACAGTCTTCTGGTCTCCATTTCAGTCCCAGTTCAGAGACACACACACATACTTACACCTGGACACACCCACATACACTCACAGTAAATATCCACAGCATAGAAATAAACTGCAAATTGAATATATTAACAATATTTATTTCACTACAACTTCCAGTGTTAATTTTACATATTTTATATCAACCCAACAGTAAGTACAAGATCTTATTTTACATATGTACAAAAGACTATTGGCAATACAATATAACTTTGTATTTATCTATATACACACACACACACACACAACCTGATGTCGCTATGGCCTTGGCAAATTATGCACCAGTGTATCTTCTTTTTGGCCTGGGATCAGTTCTTCTAGAGTGCTTCAGTAATAAAGATTATGGGTCAGAGAGTAAGATGATAGTTTTGGGGTACTCCTCTCGTCACCATTATTGTCGCTGGGATAGGCGTATTAAACTATCTCATCCCACTCAACTTCAACCTGACACCTGCTAGTGAAATGAGGATGTTGTGGTGATGATGAATGGCTGTGTCTTTCTTGCTTGTGTAGATCTACAGTAGTGTGGACAGCCGCAGGCTTGAGAGAAGCAGATTAACAAATCATAAACATGCATGCTCATTCTTGTAGCTCCATGTAGACATCCCCCAACAAAAGTTGTTGTAGACATAGAGACTTATTACCTGATCCTAGTGAACAGTGTCTCAGCCATGGTTTCGAAATAAATTTGAGATTTAAAAAAACAAACAATCTAGCACAGACTGTACCTTGTTCTGGATTACAGATCCTGTACATCAAATTATTGTTGTCTAATCCAGAAATTGCCTTAATCTGTACTGGGAAATCCCCTCAAAATCGTTGAACAACAAGTAAAATGTGATCGTTCTGTGGCGGTCCATTATTGCTAAAATTATTTAAATATTGAGAGGTCAACAGAGCATTCTTTCCACCAATCATATTGCTTTAGTTAACAAGACTGGATACGCTGTAATGAATTTGTACCAGAGCAAATTTCCATGTACCTCAATTATGTAGTTTATTGAAGCGCATCTATCATTTAATGGCAAACGTAACATTACACTAAAAAACTGTGGGTACACCTTAATGTTAAATTTTTTGGTTATCCTAAGAAATAATAAATGATTGGTATCACACCATTACCATTTGACTTTTTCTCGTGTCAAAGATGTAGTCAAGTATTAAGACTTGCAATACAAAGAACAGAATAGATAATACTGTATTGGAAAGTTCATACAAAAACATAAATTAAAAAATAAGTTTTAGGTTAGGTTTAAAAACTGTCTAGTGATGCCATTCTGAGCCCCAAATCACTGCACTTCCAAGTCTTAAATTACTTTCAAATGTGGAACCTTTAAAGCAGAAGACAGAGGTATTAAACATCAGGGTCTACATCATGCCATTCCAGCTCTGATGAAGTCCCTAAAATGTCTACTTCCAGAGTCTTCTGGATGGACACAAGGTGCCAGTTTGATCTATTGGTAGACTCAGGGCCCAATTGGAATCCGCAAAAAAAAACTGCATACATTTTTTTTATCAAGTGATTTCTTTGTTTGTTTGTTTGGCAGCAAACTTTGGTCAACAACACCTTTTTTTATATTTCTCTAATTGATCAAGGCAAGCTTGATTTAGTCCGAACAAATGGAATGGATCGAACAGTTCCAAAGAGGTGGAGGGCTTCGCTAACTCAATACATCAATGCCATCGACGGAGAAGCATTTGAAAGTAGACAGAAAAGTCCACTCACTGCAGCTCTAACCATACTGGGATAAAGGTGGTCTCACTGGTAGCAGCAAATGGGATGCAGTGTTTAAAGAAAACTGTCAGCAAAGTAAACAACTGTCCGTTCAAACATTACAAGCTATTTAAAGGTTAAAAGTGAAAAGTACATATTTGCCTACTGTTTCTGTTTAAGTTGATGACAACAACTTCACTTTAATGAAATTAATTCTGTTAGCCAGCGGAAACACAGTGGAGCACCTAACCCCTCTCATCAAGAATGGGACAGCAGCCTCTCCAAACAATATCAGTGTCTAACAGGACAGAAAAGAGCAGACCTCTTAAATTAAGACACATGAGATGTAAAATCCATCAGACATCAGACTTTTTTCTTAGATTGACAATCTAGTCTACCAGTAGTAGTTAAAATATTTACAGTATAAAACAGTTAGCCTCTTTCAAGAGCCACCCCTTTCAAATATAGTTTTTTCGTGTCTTATAAAGGATGTATGAACATGTCCCCTGCTGTTCTCTTCAGAGCATCAATGACGTGGGCCAGACTTGGTCACAACAAAGCGACAACATGTACGTATGCAGCACTCACTAACAGCTCTGACTACAAGTACCAAAATGTCTGCATGACTTAAAATGTAGTTTCAAGTTTCAGAACTCCAGGCAAATGTCGTTTTGTGAGAAGTGTTTGTGAAGGAAATGTGCAGTTGCCAGGGCAAGATCTTAATAGAGATTTCTTAATTAACTGTGCCAGAGAAGGTGCTTACAAAACCAGAGTTCAGTGAATGAAGCATTCCTTTACTTCTAGTTTGGTTGACTGTTAGGGTTTGGGTTAACATAGACCAACACATCTAACCCTTTTTGAGATGGAAATGAGCACCATTGTCTTTTCTATCACTCTGTGCCTGCCATTTTGTCATGAGACCATCACATTATATGCGCCGTACAGTGACTTTCTTGAAAGGAGAACAAAATACAATTCCACACCCTTTTTCCCCATTGAAACATTCACTTTCCATCTATATTCTTCTAAGGCCATTTCCAAAAGTCATCTTGATCATTTAAAACAACTGTGAAGACATCAATCTTCTACAGTTTACGCTTAAATCAATATCCAAACAACGGTTATTAAAAGAAACCTAATGCTGCAGTTTTACTTTCATACACATGCACATTCTGAGGGGTGTCCTGGGAGGAGTTAGCAATGACAGAACAAGGAAATAGAAACTTGACACATCTGATGTTCATCACACACACACACACACACACACACAGAAATCACACACTATCACAATGACCCGGTTCTGAGGCTAATGGGACGATCCAGTTTGTCTCCAGTCCCTCCTCTTCTCCTCCTCCTGTGTGATTTTCATTCCACTCATTATCAGTAAAGCATCATGACCACACACGCCACAGAAAAGGATCAATAGGAGCAGAACATCGGATGTTGCTTGAGATTGGGATCCAGTAAGCATGGAGTTGGCATTAAGTGAACTCTGTGAGTTAACCAGTTATATATCAGTTAAAAAGGGATAGAAAGAGATCCTAGTAAAGGGAGGCAGGCTTCTTCATTGAGTCTCAGACAGTGCACAGGGGGGGTTCTCAGAGAGAGTGAGTCCTAAACTGGTTCATAGAGAGTTCGAGGCCCAGGTAGAACATTCTGGAGGGTATAGGTTCAGACCAGCGACCCTGCTCTGCTCTGAGCCGGCACCATGACGGGAACTGCGCCCATGCGCTCCAGCGTGGCCTGGCTCACCGCGTACGAGTGTGTGTGCTGCCCGTGGGAGCCCATGGTTACAGGCTTGAGGCTCACCGAGCCATTACTCCGAACCATGGTGGGAGGGGAAGGGGCGGAGTTGGTGGTGACCACCAGAGTCTTGGGCGGGGGGAGGGTGTGGCTTCCGTTGGAATAGGCCTGGCGGGCGAGAGGGGCGGAACCCGGGGCGGAACCCGGGGCCGTTGTGGTGGCTGGGGGATGGCCTGTGGAGAAGGTCTGGCGGGTGTCACCGTTGTAACGGGTGTAGGAGTTGGTGTCATAGTTGGGCTTGGGGTTGTGCCAGTAGCGGCTGTTGTATGTGTTGGTGGAGGTTAGCGTGTCGTTTTCTGAGGATGAGGCGTCTGCGTGGAAAGCTTTCACAGACGAAGACCTCTTTGGGGGCAGGTCATCTTCCCTGCAGGGACGTGTCAGGGACATGGCAGGGACAGGGCAGAGCAAAGCAGAGGGCAAAGAAGACAGGTCATGGAAGAGCAGACAAGTCTCAATCAGGCACTTTGACATACTGTAGCACACTTCTGTTTGAACAGGTTTGCGGTTAAAAACACATTATTCAATAACACTTTAACATCAATGCCATTTTCATGCTCTTTTGTGATAATCCAATCCAATAGCGCATGACTCATACGCAAAACCTTGAATAAATCATTTGATTAAGCTTTTATATGGTTTGTGCAGTTTTATATATGAAAGCCTATTTGTAATCAAAGTTGGTGCGATAGCCCCAAAAAATTCATCTAAATAAATAAGGAAAGGTATTTGATCATGACTCATGAAACATACAATGGGGTGAGCACTTTCTCTCTCTCTCTCTCTCTCTCTGCCAATTTAAATTAACTTGAGCTGACAGTAATGGAGATACATTTGATTTATGTGAGGTTGTCAATTAAACTGTCTTAAATTATTTACTGTTAACATATAATGATTTGCCCATTAATATTTCAAACTGCTAGAAGGCGCCTTGCAGCAAGAGCAAGACTCTACCGGCTAGGGACCTACAGTCGGTTTCTATCTACTGCTGCACTCAGATCAGCCAGAAGTCTCTTTATGAACGTCGCCCCACAAACTAAAAACTGATTTGAAATAGAATTGAGAGTCCCTAATGTATTTTGCAATCTCCTATCAACTAACTTGAACAACAATTATCCAATGATTGCCTCGAATACAGAGATTAATTTCAAAAAAGTCACGAAAGAATTTAATTCTATTTCAATTATTAATAATTTGCTTTTAAAATAAATACACCAACCATAACTAGCCTACGTTGCTTTAAAATCAAATCCATTGCAAAAGTGTTTCTGTTGTAATAATAAAGTCATGAAGAATATTGACTGGAGTACAGCTTGGCGGTGATCGATTGTGTCTGAGAGAAGATTGTGATGTGTGAAGTGTGTGAAGCCGCCAGCTAGGACATCTGCATGCAGAGATGCAGTCAAGCCCAAAATGAGACAGATGTTATCCATGCAGACGCTCAGGACCGGACTATTTGAACCACGATTTATCTTCCAAACCAATTTATGAGCTAATCTAGGGAGTAATTTGGACCCCATTTTTTACACCATCAGAACTCCCGAAGAGTGTTTGAAATGACAAAGTATGGTTGATATGAGTGAAAGTTTTGGGGGGAACTACAAGTTTGTGTTTTTGGTGGGGGGGGGGGGGGGGGGTTGTACATTTAAAATTCATATGAACATAATCAACTGAGCATAAACCAGACCGACCCGGATGGCTGATTTGTAGTAGGCCTACAGACACCAGTCTGTACACATTTTCAATGAAGACCACAAAGCTTTATGAATGCAAGACACTGGATTGAGAGGATGGATGGATGGATAAAATGCATGAATGGATGAATCACTGAATTACTCCTCTCAAGGTTTTCATTGTTTCTCTCCCTGATAGTTGGGCGTGTCTCCTGAGAGTTTAGGATGGCTTTTGGATCTGTGAAGCCATTTGTGACATTTTATAACAGTCAAATACAATTTGATTTGACGAATGAATGAATGAATGAATGAATTGATGGATAAATGAATGGATGGATGGATTGATGGGAGGAAGGAAGAGCCACCTGATCTCGTTGGGGATCTCCTCCTCCTCGTACTTGTTCTTGTTCTTCCAGTAGAAGAGCGTGACCACCACCAGCAGGGAGCAGATGATGACAGCCAGGATGCCCGTGGCGATGGTGCCTGCTATCAGACCCACACTCTGGGGCTGGGCTGGGGGGACAGTGGACACACAGGTTACAGATACGTTGGTACTGCGGTAGTGGGTGGCTGTTTAAGTGGGTAGCTGTGCACGTCATTCATTCTTTCATTCATTTCGTAAAACTACTGGACACGTTGAAATTGTTGGTGTGGTATATGTTTTTGATATCAGCCATGTTTCCGATGCTGCCTACCTTTCCCCCCCCCCCACCTCTCAATGACAAATGAAAGTCTAAAAATGTCTGTCTGGAACTGGGACTCAGTCGTGATGGTAATACCTCTTTCACAGCAGAAGTACTAAATCCCAGGCCCTGTGCCTGCTGGTCTACAGAGTCACTCCAGGGCTCCTGAGCATTACAACATGAATAAATCATTAAAACGGGTTGAATGGCCACAGCATGCCCACTAGTCTACTCTAGTCTCCAGTCTCCAGTCTCTACAGTCTCCCTCTCCCTCTCCCTCTCCCTCTCCCTCTCCCTCTCCCTCTCCCTCTCCCTCTCCCTCTCCCTCTCCCTCTCCCTCTCCCTCTCTTACTGGATATGGGGAGTGGGTGTGCTAATGGCATCCGACGTACACCAGAAACGTGCACCAGCTGCTTGCAAGTTTGATCAGGTAGCTCCCACTCTGTTACCACTTAAAACACGTCTGTCAGTTGGAGAAGCAAATGATTCAATTTGGTTGAGTGGCTGTCCATGGCATTTCCAACAGGTGGATTTGCACTCCTAAAAATGCTTTTCAGCTAGCCTGGCTGGGATTGCTAGTTTTGGGAAAAATATGTCCGAACAGGAGCTGTTCGGACCAATCAAATTGTCAGGGCGGGCTTTGTACGATGATGGACAGATGATCAACAGTATCGTAATCAACCACGTCACCAAAGAGCGCTTGGGTTGAATTCGTTTTCAACAAACAACATATTACGTTGCTCTGATTGGTTGTTGGTCTATCCAATTCAGCAAAGAGGCATTTTTTTCCGGGTTCGGTTGAAACACGCCCATAGTCACAGCCCAACGGAGGGGTTTCAGACTCATATTCTGACTAGAATTATGAGTATGACAACGTCTGGCTACCTTTTCAGAGCAGATAGAGCCATTTTTGGTTCAAAATAACCCTACATTGTCAAATGGTTCAACACAGTATTCTTTTTATGAAGAGTGTGAGCTGCAGTAAGGCCCTTCTGCAGGTCCAAAAATGTTTCCTTTTATGCTGTTATTATTTACACAATGCCCAGAGCTACTTACGCGCTACCACCTGCAGGTTGAGCAGACAGGTGCTCTTGCCGATGGCGTTTGAGGAGATGCACTGGTACAGTCCAGATGTGCTGGTGCTGATGTTCCTCAGTGTGACTGTCCCTTGCATCTGGTCTGGGGACACACACAGGGAGAGGAAGGGGGGTTAACACACACACACACACACACAGGCATGCACATCCAGGTATGTAAAGCATGCACACATCCTCACACGGACAGACATTCCTGTCCACACACACTGACAGGAACACACACACACGGATAGGAACACACACACACACAAAGAGACAGGTATACAAACACACACACTTAAAAGTAACTTAGAGTAACCATGACTCCATTGTCAATCATTTGCATTATAGTCAACAGTAAACTCTTGGTCATCATCTAGGTCAAAATGAACAGTGCTGCTTCCAGGGTCTTAGTATGACCACTGCAAAAACACACCTTTAGAGGGTGCCAAACTACCACTACACATTGGAGTGGGGATGTTTCTCAGTCCACTGGAACATGAGGTAATATCATGGTTCACAAAATGACCAATATATTCTGTGCATGAGCTGTTACTTTCAAAACATGCTACTGACTTTAAGAACAGCCCACTGTGCCCTGGGAATTTGAGGAGCACATAGTGAGAGTTTTCAAATCCAGATTGCTGACCTAGATTTCTCTACTGCCCCTTCGCTCTCTTTCACTCTTATACTCTCTCTCTTTCTGTCTCTTTTTCCTTGGCATCCTTCTGTGTTGTTTTACAAAGAAATATAGCCATGGAACTGAGCAGCTTAAAGTCTACTGCCCAAAACAAAAGAGTGAGAGTGAGAGAGAGAGAGAGAGAGAGAGAGAGAGAGAGAGAGAGAGAGAGAGAGTGTGAGAGAGAGAGAGAGAGAGAGAGAGAGAGAGAGAGAGAGAGTGTGAGAGAGAGTGAGAGAGAGAGAGAGAGAGAGAGAGAGAGAGAGAGAGAGAGTGTGAGAGAGAGAGAGAGAGAGAGAGAGAGAGAGAGAGAGAGAGAGCGTGAGAGTGAGAGAGAGACAGAGAGAGAGATAGTGAGAGAGAGAGAGAGAGAGAGAGAGAGAGAGAGAGAGAGAGAGAGAGAGAGAGAGAGAGAGAAAGAAAGAGAGAAAAGAGGCTTGAGAAGGAAGTCTGTAAACAGAGATAGCTATCTTTTCAGCAAATCTCAATAAAAAGCTCACATACAGCAGTTTCAGTATTATGTTTTGACAATAGTTTTGTAGAGGGGCTGGAGGTTTAAGCCCTCAAATGTTATCAACAGAAAAGAAAATCATGTTCTTGTGTTTCCAAGTCAATTTATATTCAAATCATTTTCTTGATGCCAAAGGAAATACAAGATCCCTGAAACACCACAACATTGTCAATATATCCCTGAGGGTAGTTGCATTGAGATGAATTTATCAGTAGTGTATGATGGTGAGCCGACCCTGATTCAACAGTATCTGGAATAATTTCACTTGATCTGGGCTTGATTCCATTATGCCCAGTGTAACATAATGAGCAATCCCAGACCTGCAAACTCCACCCATCCAGCACATCAGATAGGATACATCAAATGATCTAAAAGTGGTAAAGAATTCCAGATATTGTCTGAGGGAGGCGTGGAGGTGAAGTGCAGACACTGAGCTGTGTTCACAGCTGGAAAGAAGAGGAGAGACAGTGACCAGCAAACATACTGTCCTCTACCTCTCAGACCCTCCCAACTCTACTGCCCTGAACATCTAGTAGGACATGATAGATCATTTACATTCTATTTTGCCTTTTGATTGGCTGGTATGTTTTACAACAAACTAAGCCTAGCAGATCTTCATAAGAGTTGAGAGGATTTAGAGATAAAAGGTAGGCAAAGTGTACAGCAAGCCCCAAGCATAATCATAACAAACACCATAATTACATAACATACAGACACACACACATACCTACACCCACTGCAGTATAGATGTAAAGTACAATCTCTCTCTCTCTCTCTCTCTCTCTCTCTCTCTCTCTCTCTCTCTCTCTCTCTCTCTCTCTCTCTCTCTCTCTCTCTCTCTCTCTCTCTCTCTCTCTCTCTCTCTCTCTCTCTCTCTCTCTCTCTCTCTCACACACACACAGAAACAATGTCAGAAACAACTTAAACACACACACACACACACACACACACATACTGAGATCACTGAACCGCACAAGTCACACCCTTCAGGATCAGAGTCAGGGTCTGGTGGGCGGGGCATGGTGTGGCAGATGGGCGTGGCCGGGTGTGTGACTCGTAGAAGATGTGATTTACCAGCAAAGGTGGGGCAAAAGGGCACTCCGACGGCCAGGGGTTTAGTACCTTGCATGGCGGTGTGGGGCAGCTTGGGCAGAGACTCCAGCTTCTCCCAGGAGTAGGTGGGCGTGGGAATCCCCTCATCGGAGCTACACATCAGCATGATGTCACTGCCCACATCCAGCGTGCCCTGGACACGACACGCTGGCACCGAGGGGGGCACTGGGAGAGAGGGGGGGGGCGTTGAAGTTAGTGTGACGTTGATATCATCCACATTTGTTCTTCACAGATACATATTCTTTCTCTCTCGCTCTCTAGCGCTCGCTCTCTGATGGTAATGACACTTTCAAGCCTTCATGTGAACTATTTGAACAGAGGGAGAGGAGAGATAGGGATGGATGGAAAGAAGGATAGATGGATATGGGGAGTGGGTGCTAATGGCATCAGACCTACACCAGAAACGTGCACCAGCTGCTTGCAAGTTTAATCAGGTAGCTCCCACTCTGTACCCACTTAAAACACCTCTCTCTCTTTGCATTTTATAAGGACCCTGGAATGCTCTCGCTCTCTCTCTATCTGTCTGTCTGTCTGTCTGTCTCTGCCTCTAAGGTGGGTTTACCCAGCACGGTAAGGCCGATGACCCCGATGTTGCGCCCCCCTCTGTCCGGGAGGTTGTTAACCAGGCACTGGTAGGTCCCTGTGTCCGTCAGCTGGGTGTTGTTGATGAAGATGGAGGCACTTGTGCTGGGCATGGTGGCCACGAAGCCCACCCTGCCATTCAGGTGGTTGGCAAGGCTGAATACCTGCCCACCTTGGTAGATGATCACCTGAAGAAGGAGGGGAGAAGGAGAGAGAGAGAGCGAGAGAGACAGAGCGAGCAAGAGACATGGAGGAAGACAGTTACAACAGGAAGACAAATGCAATCAAGAGTGCAACAACAACTAAACTACAACAATGTCAGTAAAGGAGTCTAACAACTGGATCTACTGACGTAGTTAGCCAACACTAGAGGGCACCCTTGCACTGTAAAAAATCTACTTGATCGGGATTATATATTTTTATATATATATATATATATATACACATATATATACATAATATATGTATATATATATATATTATGTATGTATATATATTATCCCTAACTAGGTAGTTACATGGTTTATAATGTAACCTTTAATCTAACTATGGCCTCATGTTAACTCTTCATGACCAGGACACCAAAACCTGCTTACTTAGTGTGACATAATTACTAGCCTGGTTTTGATCTCCCCTCAAATCTAAAAGCACTGGTTGTACTCAGTGATGTAAACATAATGTCAAAGCATCAAAAAGAAAATTCACATGGCGATTGAACTTGTGTGGGTCGTTTGTGAGAGCAGATTGTTACAAGAGCTTGAGGTGTTTGAAAGCTTCACCCCAGCTTTGAACTTTCCTGAATGAACAACTCATTTGCAGCCCACCCTCCACATGAAGAGTACCTCACCCTCCGAGCTGGCTCACAAAGACACGTTGGCAGGGGGCTTGGTGGGGGGGGGAGGGGAGCGGGTATCAGAGGGGCTATTCACTCGTGTTTAAAAAGAAGCCTCATTGAACTGGCATGTTCAAAGGCCTAGTCAGGCACTGAACCAGAGCTCTATGGTCCCCCTCTCCCCCGCCCCCCATCCACCCACCCGCCCCACTCACTCACACACACATACACACACACACACACACACCCACTACCATCCACTTCACACACACACAAAAAAACACACTTGAACACTGCAGTAGCACACACTGCTGCCTGCTTAACGGTTGTAAATTGCGGTAGCGCAATTTCCTGAGCGTTGTGTGCTTGGTCCCTGTTATGTGCAGATGAATAGGCAGCTCCTCAGCTGTGATAAGATCCCAGAACGCCACTGCAGCCAGAGAGTGTGTGTGTGTGTGTGCGTTTACGCCAGTGTGTTTAGTGTGTTTGGAAACACATTTGGAAAACGCATGTTTGTATTTGTGTGCGAGCATGACTGCATGTGTGTGTGTGCCAGTGTATTTTTTCTCATGTATTTGTAAGCGTGTGTGTGTGCCCACCCATGTACCTATGTGTGTTCATGCCAGTGTGTTAGATGTGTTTGTAAGTGTGCATGCATGTGTGTGTGTTCTTCTTCAGTGAGTCTCTCCAGCAGTCTCCAGAGCCAGACACTGAGTGAGTCTGCTTCTCTGTCCTGATCCTGAGCCTGCAGTAGCTCTACCGGCTGACGTCACCATAGCGACCCGGTTGTACCTCTCCCTCCCGCTTCCAACTCATAACCTGTGACAATAAGCTGCATGTTGTCTGAAAGTGATACAATCACTCACACGCAACTGCATGTGGTGTGTGTGATGCCAGAGTGTGTTCCTGTAATATCCTGTGCCGTGTGTTTTTTGTGCCCGTACATGTCTGAACTTTAGTGTGTGTGTGTGTGTGTGTGAGTGTGTGGGGGGGGGGAGTTTATCCATGTGTGCGTGAGATCACCTTGCCTCTCATGTGACCTCGTTGGCTACGTTGAGCGGCGCAGGAAAAAAAGAGGTCATGGCCCCCGTGCAGATGGCGTCATGACAGAGCGAACACACTGACCTCAGGTCCAACGCTACTTGTTACCACCCTGCTACCTCCACACCCTCATCCCATCCAACCCTCCACACCCTCACCCCATCCAACCCTCCACACCCTCACCTCATCCAACCCTCCACACCTTCCCCCCATCCAAACCTCCACACCCTCACCTCATCCAACCCTCCACACCTTCCCCCCATCCAACCCTCCACACCCTCAACCCATCCAACCCTCAACACCCTCACCCCATCCAACCCTCCACACCCTCACCCCATCCAACCCTCCACACCCTCACCCCATCCAAACCTCCACACCCTCACCTCATCCAACCCTCCACACCCTCACCTCATCCAAACCTCCACACCCTCACCTCATCCAACCCTCCACACCCTCACCTCATCCAACCCTCCACACCCTCACCTCATCCAACCCTCCACACCCTCACCTCATCCAACCCTCCACACCCTCACCCCATCCAACCCTCCACACCTTCCCCCCATCCAACCCTCCACACCTTCCCCCCATCCAACCCTCCACACCCTCACCCCATCCAACCCTCCACACCCTCACCTCATCCAACCCTCCACACCCTCACCCCATCCAACCCTCCACACCTTCCCCCCATCCAACCCTCCACACCTTCCCCCCATCCAACCCTCCACACCCTCACCCCATCCAACCCTCCACACCCTCACCTCATCCAACCCTCCACACCCTCACCTCATCCAAACCTCCACACCCTCACCTCATCCAAACTCCACACCCACACAGTCTTTAAAACCAGACTGCTGCAGTAATTCCCCAATATACCTATGTAACCTTAACTCAAAAATGTACCTGAAATAATTTGTCATATTTATCAAAGTCATGGTATCGGAATAGACTTTAACCCATTACTTTCCCAAGACTGTAATCAGTCTGCATTCCCTCTTAAATATCTCTAAAATATACCCAAACGCTACTCTAGCCAAGCGAAACTACATACTGTCTGGGAAAAAAACACTGGTTAATCCTCTATACCTTCAAAGACCCACTATCTCTCACACTCCTCTCAGTTCCATTCTATATCTTTCACCAATCTCTTCCACCACAACCCTGTTTGAAACAAACCCCCCCCTCTCTCCTCTGTCACCTTCAGTCTACAGTATATCCTTCAACAATTTCTCCCACGGTAACCCTGTTTCAAACACTTGGTCGTGCATCGCAGCCTTCCTTTGGTGATATAACTGAAGCATCTGCTCAATCGCCTGCTCCACCCACCCTGAATTGGTAGGTGGGATACGTGTTTATGTCCACTACCACTGCCATGCCCAGAGCACCTCTCTCCACCCCACACCCCCCCACACCACCTGCCCTTTCCTTACAAATCAACCTTACAGTGTGTTTGAACTCGTTTGCGTGTGGATGGGTGTGCGTGTTTGCGTGCGGACGTATACGTGGGTGCATGTGTATCTGGATTATGTCACACCTAGGGCTCAAGACAACATTTCATTAGTCCAGAGGAGGAAAATTGACAGATTTGTTTCCAGGTCTGCTGTCCGACACAGCGCCTGCCTCTCTATCTGCCTTAATCTGGGATCCACAGGAAAGGATAAACAAACACTAAAGTATTTAGCAGCTTGACTGTGGATCTTAGCATTTAGCAATTGAGGCCGGCTTCATACTGGCGAAGCTGCTGGGAAGGTTGGTTCACGCTTTAAGTGCTCTGACAACAATTACAACACAATAGATGAGGCAGAATAGACAGAGATGGAGGGGGAGGGGTGTAGTGGAAGGGAAGGGTTCACTCTGAAGTTTATTTTGGTACCTTTGAGGGCGTTTAGAATCGGGCGGCACGTCACATGGTAAAGTTTCACCATTCCCCAGAAATAGTTTTGGCCAGGGACTCATGCCAAGGCAGTTAAAGCTTCAGAATGTAACGGAAGGAGGCACAACGCTGCTGATGTCCTCCTTTTGAAACCTGATGCCTGGTATCGAAGATACAGTAAACAACCTGGTGCCGAAATGAATCCCTTCTCCTCCTCATCTCCTCAGAAGGACTACAATCTAAACAGACGGTTGAAGCACCAAGCGGGAAGCCTGCACCGGTACATAAACACTTCAATGGAACTACAGGGAAGGGAGAGAGAGTATAGAGTTCCATCCCGCTCTAGCATGCATACAGTCTTGGTAGGAGGATTGTGGGGTAGGAGTGCTGGGAGTGTCCATACTGCAGGGGAGGGGGACCAAGAGAAGGGATGTTTGAGAGAAAGAGGGAACACGAGTAAGAGAGATAGCTTGTGAGTGTGTGTGTTAGTGTGAGAGCGTAGAGGCTCTGTTCAGTAATTAATAATGGCCTTTTGTCTTTGTCTATAATCCCACACGACAGCTACTTCCTCACACGTGACCTTGACCTTGTATGTGTCAGCATTAGGCAGCAGCACTGAACCGAACTGCTGTCAATGTTTTGGACAGCTAACCAGCTAGGTTCACGCATAGCAGGTGTCCTCACAGCACCTGAAGGAGCTGCGCCTGTCCCTGGGCAGACACTGTGGACCGCAGCCTTCTAATGAGACTGTGACTGTTGGTGGACAGGCGACGTGTGATGTGCCTCAGTTTGGGAGCTAATGACCTGCTAGACTCATGACACGTGTCTGCAGGGATGGAGTGTTGGCAGATGACAATACCCATGCACACAATATGTCGTGCTAGAGAGTGAGTATATGTGCAAAGCAGACATGCATGTGCTGATAACGTGCTAGGCCACTACCTGAGGTATACAATGTGTTTGGTCTTGCTAATCCCCTATGGTAGATACAGTATACACTACACACACACATACACTCATGTGCACAAACATGCACACACACGCATCACATCTGTATCCTGTTGAGAATACATCCGCACCACGTGAATGATGTGAGCGGAATCATTCCTTCCTGCTCGAACCTTCCAGAAACAGCAGCTCACCTTTCCGCTCCCTCCACCTCTCCGCCCCTCGGCCCTTCCACCCCTCCACCCCCACGGCCCATCTCAGTGAAGCATCTCAGTGATGCTTACGTGAACATGTTGCCCGAGCAGGCTTAAAGGAGGTCAGGACTGCCAATAACGTCTCCCTTGTTTCACTGTGGGATGTGTGTGTATCTTGTTTTTTGTACTGCATCTATATGTGTGTGTGTGGTGTAACCTTGCATGTAGGTGTGCTCATGTGCATGGTGCGTGTGTTCTGAATCTGAATCCGTAGATTCCGTCTGGATATTTTCCATTTGGACGCATCCCTACCTATGGGTGTATATTTAGTAAACTGTTTAGAAACTGTGTGTGAGATGTACATGTCTGCAAAACAATGCCACTGTCCGTCCGTGTGTTCGTGTGTATCCGTGTGTGTCTCCGTGCGTGTGTGTGTGTGCATGTATGCGTGTGTTTGTGTGCATGTATTTAGTGCGAACAGCTGCTCTTGTGGGGCCTGTGGTGAGCGCGCGTTAATTAGTGCAGAAGATCATCATGCGTTATGTGGCCGGGGCTGAGAGTGGCGGAGGCAGGTGAGGTTCAGGGGCCCTGCAGCTGCACAGGAAAACTACTCAGATGGAATCAAAGAGGCCAGGAGAGAAACCTGTGCTCTCTCTGTTTGATGGCTACACAGCATACACACCCCCCCCACACACACACACACACACACCTCCATACACACACACACACCATGGCCTCGGTTTGGCCATGGAGCAGCTTGAATTCATCCGGTCCTGGCTGGACTTTCAAAGCCTTGTCTGCACATGCTCCATGGTTGACAGGGAATACTCCAGTAAAGATGATGGTGGGTCAGGTACATAATGAGCTGTACTGGGCAGCCCTCCCCCAGCCCAGAAGGGGGCCTGATGCCTCAGGGCCAGAGTGTTACTGGCTGCCATACAGGTTGGCTTTAAGAGCTCCAATCAATTCTACAGACAGCCAATCCCTACACACTAGGTATCTAATGGACTATGGTAAATCTGAGTTGATGGTAGTTTGATGTTTGTTGAAAGTCTACATAGGCCCTTTAGGGGCCCCTGCAAAATAAAGTAATACCGCGTACAGCTATGGTGCTATACTGGCCCTCTGTATAGCGGGTTAGGTTCTAAGCAGTGTGCCAGAAATAGTGCCCACGTCACGGTAGGAGTGGATGATGCTCGGCGTTACGCTGTGGAACTGGCCTCAAGGTTCTCTTACAGCTTTACTTCATAACAGGCACTTTCCTGGGGTTAGTAACTATCAACCCACGCTCACGTTTGCTTCCTCATCCAACTCTCTATCCCTCATTTTATTTTCATTACCACTTCTTGTATCAGCGCACTGTTCCAAAAGGCTGGTCAAAAAGGCTTTTACAGACATTTGTGTTCGGTTGCATTGGGCGACGCAACATACATTTACATTTAGTCATTTAGCAGACGCTCTTATCGAGAGCGACTTATAGTAAGTACAGGGACATTCCCCAGAGGCAAGTAAGGTGAAGTGCCTTGCCCAAGGACACATCACGAAGGCAGGGAACCGAACCGGCAACCTTCTGATTAATAGCCCAATTCCCTAACCGCTCAGCCATCTGACCCCCTACATACAACACAGTAGGGTGGATCTGTGTACCTGCTCTGGCTGGTTGGCATTGGACAGCGGTATGACCATCCAGATAATGTTGAGGTTGTTGAGAGCAGCACTGGTGGTGAAGGAGCAGGGCAAGATGGCCGCCTGGCCGCGGGCTACCTGAATACTGCTCTGGCTCACGGTCACGTCCAACGCCCTCACAGACACTGCAGAGGAAAACAGAGGAGGAGAGACAGAAAGAGAAAAAAACAAATATTTTATGAGATAACACTGTGTCTAAACTTGAAAGAGACCTCAACAAAGAACATTAAACAACATTTGATATCATGACTTTATTTAAAGAGATTTTAATTCCCTTCTCTTTAAGTTATAAATAAACCAATAACCAAAATAACTACAGTCACAATATTATCCCAGAAAAGTCACACAAACTGCATATTTTAGTAGGGTAGCTTTAGAAAACACTGTAACCACTGTGCATCACTACTATTTTTCACAAGAAAAGGTCATGTCTAATTATACCATGCATCTCTGTTTCAATGCTCACTCAACCATTACATCTATACAGGGTACAAAACATTATTTTTCTAAACTTAGTTGATAACTAGGGTCTTTGTTTAAACTGCTGAATGAACACCACATTAGGAAATATCTCAAACAATATGTTAAGGCTAAATGTAGGAAAAAAAGCTGACTTGTCAAGCATGAATACAAACAATGTTTCTTTTCTAAGCTGCACGTTCACAAGCTAGAATTAGCGACTGCATTTACAAACAACTATATGAATATAGCCTATTGAGTCTAATGATAACCTTTTTAATGCTCTATATCTTGAATGCTTGGTGAAACACATTTTCCGAAACACATTTTCCGAATGAGATGCTATCACCTCTAACCAACAACCCAGTATCCTGCCCAGCTGTCAAAATGTTGCTAACTGTAATAGAAAAATATGTTCGAGCATCCTATTTCTGGAGCAGCTAAGCACATTAAGGCCTAAATTGAGTTATATCTCTCCCACAAACATACGTCTACGTCCCAAACCCGGTGGGGAGCCATCTTATCTCAACACAATACCCGTAATCAAATTAGGAGAAATTGGGCATGTCCTGAGAATTGTCCTTGTAGCTGTTATATGCTCAGACGTAAGAGGGTGATTATGGCATAAGCTGATATATCCTAGGTGGGAGTACAGAAGAATATGGCTGCTGGAGCCAGCTGGTATCTCCCGGCCGACAGACTGCTCTCTGCTCACTGGCTGTCCACAGACACGTCCTACGCTCTCCTCTGGCAAAGGCCCCAGACTGCCAGCCATCAGTCTGCAGCGAAAGCTACGGAGCTGAACTACAGAAATATGAGCATATCATATTACCGCTCATAGTAAACGATCTGTGGGGATCTGTTAGGGAACGTAATACGATTGTAAAGACTTTGTGACTTCCTCTTGTGGAAAAAGACCTGTGAATTAAGAAGTAGCCCCATGGGATAATGTACAATTGCACTAATACTCATCTGTACTAGTTTCTGTTGTGTACTAGACTTCCACATCCCCCTTGGGATATTGGCTGTAAACTCTTAATGTGTGGATGTTGTCTCTGGAGTGTATAATCTTATTCAATCACATCTCAACAGCCTCCTAATCTCCAATATCCTTCTATAGAGAAAGAAAGAATGACTTCCTGTCAGTGAAACAATCTTCTCATGGGAGATTATACTTTTATAGAAGTCTCAGCAATGGCCTGAAGTCACTCTATCACTAACCAACAAGCCTTGAAGGAATTCTTGATATCCAAAGATAGAATATTTAACACAGTGTCTCAAAGCTTCTGTACAGTGTTGACACAACACCCCCCTGCGTGACCCTTGGTACCAAATTCTTCCACACCACCTCAACCTCTGTGAGTTGGAGTCTCTATCTGACTGAGCAGGAGAGTAATCCTGTTTCACACTCAGCAGATAAAGTATGCCAACAAGAGAAAAGGAAGGGTTAGTTGCGAAGGGAGGAGAGAAGGAGTAGGAGCTCCAGGCGGAGAAATCCAAGGCGCATCAGCTTATCCTCCCAAACTCCTCCAAGGCTCCTGCTATGTTCTGCTCTCAGCAGCTGGAGTCTCATTTTTTCCAAACCTGGATTAGAGAAGCGAGCCGCCCAAACTGCCTGTAAGCCCTGCTGACCTCACAACAAACCACAGACGTCTTTGCGAGCTGGGGGGCAACGTGTGTGGATGCCCGTTAGGGACAAACAGAGCAGAAAACAAGAGAATGCACACTGGAAACCATGATACCTTTCTGAGAAGGGATTTGATGTTCATGTCAGTTCTGGATTCTAAAAGTGATATCATTGTTGCAGTGCACTCATTGTCTCAGCAAGAGAAAAATCTGATCATTGCTGGGATTGCCTCATTATTGCACAGCAACGATTTAGCCAATGGCCCTCCTCTCCAGCATGGGATTATGACTGAAGCCCTGCCCATGTTAGTTTACTCCCGACACAAACACATTTCAGTTTGATTTTAGGTTTATGTCAATTGTTCAAATGAACCCATTGTACTAGTGCTGGGCTCAAACAAAAATGGTGCCCTCCTTTATGAGTGGTGAAACCATTTCTGAGGATACAGATGTTTGTGGGACTGGGGGACAGAACAGCCCCTCCTCTGTCACCACTTCCTCTTAACTTAGCCAGGAATCATGGCCTACTCAAGTACTTAGTAGTGCATCTTGAAACTAATGGAATGGTGAGTCACAGCCTGTTAACAGTTGCAGTATCTAACACGTTTCAACCCCACTTTACACACACAGACATACGGTAGGCACACACATACACACACGCACATACTGTTCAGAGACACGCGCACACACACACACATACACACACACACACAGCAACATGCAAAACAACTCCGACAGAAACAGTGGCTAACAGGACAGTTAGGAAGAAAATACAGGTGAAAGGAGACCGTGTATACGTAGATATGAACTTCCAGATCTTCTGAGAATTATCCATTACATGTGTGATTACATGACTCACATTTTCCTAAACCAATAAACACCTCCATCCACACATAGAAAGGTCCATGTTTCTGTGCAGGAAGATGGCAGTGTTGGTGCCCAGCGTTCTCTGCTGCTCAGGGAAGAGCTTCTCATACATAAGTTAGCCCTTTCTTGCTCAGAGACAGAGGTAGCCCTGCCGGTTCCATGTCAGAGAGCTGCGGCTCCATGTCGCTACCACCCCATGGTCCAGCGGAACTGTACTGAACCCCCCCAAGCAGTCCTGTTCTGTTCAGTTCTGTCCTGAGGGGTGTTCCTGTCTCCCAGTCTGTCTGAGGAGAACGCTACTCTGACGAGTCACCCAACCCACCCCACTCCGTTTAGTTTACAGTGCTGGTGCCATTACTATTTTATAAACAAACATTCTCCCCATACTACTGTCTAGCAGCCCTCCAGCCTTGCCTTGGGATGGTGGAGAGTGGCTTGGCCTAACAATATCGACTGGCCTAACTGCTGCACAGTTCCTCCCTAGCCCTGGTTCCCTGGTGGAACCAGGCATGTCTGTGGATCTGACTGGAGTGCACAAGCGTAATGTTAATGCGGTGGTCCTAAGACTTGCGGGCTAGGGAGTTAGTCGGGTATTGAGGTCTTCCTTCCTCTACTTGTGATCTAGAGTATCAATCAGGACCCAACCGTGGGGGGTAAGAGCAAAGGAGAAGGAGGACGTGGGATGAGAGGGGAGAGAGGGAACGGGGAGGTGGAGAGAGGAATCGGGCCGCAGAAAAAGATGTGAGAGGAGGGAAAGAAGGATAGAGAAAGAAACAAAGACAACGGGGGGAAAGATGAAGGAAACACAAAGGAGAGAAAGAAAGAGACAGTAAAGAAAAGCGGGGGGGGGGGGGGGAGGAGGCGTGTGTTTCCAGGGAGCACTAATTGAAAAAGTCACCTTAGGCAGTAGTAGAAGAGCCTTCGGCGAGGCTCCGTTTAAACAGCTTTCTCCTTTCATCCGGGAGCCAAGTGTCAAAATTCCTGTTTATTAATGCATAGAAACCCATACCTCTGAGAGACCACCTCCCTCCCTGCATCTGTGTGTGCGCGTGTGTGTGCATCAGTGTGTGTGTGTGTGTGTGTGCGTGCGTGTGCGTGTGTGTGCATCAGTGTGTGTGTGTCTTTCTTGCTCTCTCCCGAGTTTGTGCTCCCCCTCTATATGACTCTCTGCTCTCATCTACTATCCTCTCTGTGTCATCACAGGCGCACCTATGCCTGAGTAAAACAAGCACTCTCTCTCTTGGATGAGAGAATCATAAACAGGTTTCTCTCTCTCTCCCCCCCCTTCTCTCCTTCTCTCAGCACACCGCCGCATGCTGGTTCATTTGCATCGCAGCCCTGTGCTTTTATTCATAGGGGGGTTCTTTTATTCATGGCCTCACTTTTATTTCTGTTTCAAACAGATGCCTGTGATGCTCTGATGTGACGTGCCTCTGGCTGTGTTGGACCGGGCAGGCAGGCAGGAGGAGGTAAACACACCCGTCTCTCCAGGAGAAGCAACGGCCTGACCACCCCCTAACTAGGATGCGGGCCAGACTGAAATAGACACTTCTTTAATCTGTCTCTCCCACTGGAGCTCACGTCCAGCTGCCAGCCTCCACACGACAGTATCTCCACCCTTCCACCCTACCAGCCTCCCACACCTCCCCACTACCCCCACTCCTAACCCCACACCCACTCTCGGAAAATCACCAATCTCCAATGCTGTGAAACAGCAGCCGATACCATCGAGTGTTGGTGCAGGAGCGAGTTGGAGTTGCCATCTCTTCCGCGTGCACCGCACCACACTGGACCCGGTGGCCTCGATCGGGATGAGCTCACCTCGGGACGCAGACAGGCTCCGCCGGGCCCCGAACAAAGGATTCCCACGCTTTGTAAAAGTGACTTTGAGGGCAGAACCAGGCCCCCTCCATGCCAACACACCGTTGTAAACACAGAAGGTTATTTGTTCTTGTCTTTGTAGGGGGCCCGTGGGCTTCACAGTATGCTGGGTTCACACACTAGGCCCTCTGATGTGTGCGAGGCGTGGGTGGGGGGGGGGACCCGCCCGGCGAGGGTCTGGGGCCCCTGAGTGAATCTCAGGTGGTAGTTGTGTCTGTACCCAGCTGCTCGTTGGCAACTCATCAACCACGAACGCTCACAGCTCAGCCAGGATGCACAAGAACAACAACAGACTACAGCCACCGTCTCTGAGACAGACATTTAGAGTAACGTGTGTCATCTGTTGGAGTCACTGTCGTCTTAGGAGAAACTACCAACTGTTCAATCAGGAAGTCATTGAAATAAAAAAAAATGGTGTCGCTCGCTGTAACTGAAATCGTTTGTCGTCTAGGTTTGCTCTTGCAGTGTGTCCCGTCATGCTAGCTGCTAGGGTATGTACGTGACAGCAAGCGTGACACTGAGGCGGAGGCCCACTCACTGGGATCAGGGGGGCCACATTATAAAAGGCACCTCATTCATTATTCACAAACAAACAAGCTAGCCCTCCCCTCAACACACAGCCTTCTCTATACAGTAGCAGAACTGTAACAAAGGAAAGGCTCTAGCCTAGCCTAGCTGTACTAGCTCTAGTTTAGTCTAGTCTATGCTGACTTGACCTGGCCTGGCCTGGCCTGGTCTGGCCTAGCCTGGCAGACATTGTCTGTCTGCCATGCTGACTCTCCCTGGTTTGTGTGGGTCAGGGTCCTTGGCTGGGGAATTCAGTAGGTCAGCGGACGAGGTCAGCGGACAAGGTCTTAACTGAGGCTACCTTACAATGTAAACAATATTGCTCAAATATAATAATTTAGCAGTCTGAATAGCTTAGCTGCAAATCCTACTGTACAGGGCTGTAGAGATGTGTTGTTTAGACGTTACTGCCCTACACTTGTTGGCCTATGTACAACCATATGAGACCTGAGCCAGCTTCTCAACAGGCTACTGTGGACTGCCGGCTATCTCGCATATGGCACTCGTGCATGAGTCAGAGAACCCACACACGCCATGTGTCCTCTCTCGTTTGATATCACAGAAAACTGTGTGTTTTAAAACGGAGATGCGATTGTTTGAGAGGTGCTAAGTAAATCTTGTGGTGACTGTTGTTATCAGTGTAGGAAGCAAAGAGCAAGAGAGAGGGACAGAGAGAGAGAGAGAGAGAGAGAGAGAGAGAGAGAGAGAGAGAGAGAGAGAGAGAGAGAGATAGAGAGAGAGAGAGAAAGAGAGAAACGCACACTCCACTCAGTGAGTGAGCAGAAAGTTAAAGTAGGCCATGGCCCCTCATGCACAGATTAACCCCAGCACTGGAAGACTGCTAAAGCTGCAAACAGATGGCTCCCCACATGCAAAAACACACACGCGTGTGCACTCACAATTTGCATGTGTCATGCATGCAAACATGGCTGGCTCATGTAACTGTGGGCATGATACAACACTGCCACAGGCTGTGCCCTGTCCATACACCTCGTAGTAACACTGGATCCGGTCACAAGCTGTTTGTTCCTGAAGGCTGGTCAGCAGAGGGACTTTCCTTACCTCAGCACTGGCCAGGTCTGTGCAAGTGAACTACATGCCCTGTAATCTGGATCACTTCACAGTCAGGGAGCTCTCTATCAGCAGAGTAGTAATGCCAATCTACTCCCTCCCTTCCTGGCTGTTGTGTGTGTGTGTGCGGGGGTGTCTGTGGGTTGGTGGGTGTGGTTTTACCATCTCTGTAGGCTTTCAGTGTGTTTGTGTACACGTGTGTGTTTGTTTATGTGTGTGTGTGTGTGTGTGTGGCCTGGCAGCGTCCTGACCTCCTCTGCAGGTGGAGTAAGCCTCTCAGCTAGCCTGACATGACCTGTTGCTGCCTGCCGATCACAGGGCTATTCTAGGACCCAGCATCTTGGCAAAGCAAGCCTGGTATGGCCTGGTATGGCCTGGCATGACATGGCCTTAGTCCCAGGGAGTTCACCCGTCTAACTGGTAACTAAGAAGGAAAACTCATGTATATGAAGACAGCCTCAAAATATGAAAATGAAACAACCTGAGTCGATGCCATTCCCACTTTAAACTGTTCCCCAGTGTGAAATAGGCATTTAATGAATGGTAACCTTGGAGTGAACTTCAGCTCAACTCCCTCAGGCTCACCTCAGCAGGATGAGGGGGTGCCACACGTAAGTCCAGGCCGTGTGAAAAAACTCAATTAAAACCTCAAGTAACAGCATCTCTAGGTTATAAGTGGTGTATTTTAGATCCCTGAGACAGACAAGACACCTCCTGGTCTTAACCAGAACTGAACCATGGGCCATACCAACAGGACAACACTATGAGCTTGCTGAGTCCCCAGGCTGACTAAACGGACCGCTGATTGTAACTCTGAGTCTGTGCTTCATAAATATAAAACCCGTATGAACCAGTCAGGGGAGACACTGCAATGGGAGTCAGGAAGAGGGCAGTTCTGACTATGCTCTCCAGTGGCTGTCAAAAGGGTGCGCTGCTAGGCAAAAGGCGGGTGGATGGACAGGTGATGGGGGTGACTGAGGGGGTGGGGCTGCCTTCACTAAAATATACGTATTTTTCAAAGGGGGGAGAGGAGAGAGGAAAGGCAGTATTTTAGAGGGGAAGTGGTCATAATGCACAGCCTCCCAGCTGGACAGATGAGCACTGTCAGGCCAGTACTGACTGACTGACAGAGGGAGACATTTTAAAAGCCACTGTCAGATCCACCCAGCTGCCACCGCAGTGCAGCCCTCCGAGACGTCCCCCGAGACGTCTTCAAAGCCACCGTCACAACACACACACAACCCCGCTGACCCCTCACCCCACACTTGGTCCAGGTCAGACAGATAGAGGTCAGGGGTCAAGTGACTGGGGTCAGCTTTAACCATGAGCAAAAGGCACTCTAATCTCAACCTGAATGTATTTGTTCATGTTGTCGAGCAATCTCTTTTGATTGTGTTTTTGGGGGATGTTTTTGTTAATGTCCATGTCATCTCGTTACAAAGGTGTAGAACTTTGTGTTCCAGAAAGACAAAATCAACCTGCTTAGCTACAGCAAGGACTGTTCTGTACTCAGCCACAATCATACATCACACTAGCATCTGTCTTCAAACCACCTCTGTAACATTGCCACTATTAGATCACAGCACATTGACAAAAATATCTGCATCTCTGCTTCCATCCTCGGATAGATGTGCATGCACACACACACACACACACACACACACACACACACACGCATATACACAATAATCTAAATGTGTGTTTGCATGTGTGTGTTTGCATGTGTGTGTGTGTATGTGTGTGTTCAAGAGTGTGTGGTTGTATGTGTGTGCGTCAGTGTGTGAGAGAGGATCTGGGTGCTGTATCAGTGCCTTTGATGTGAGTGTGAGTGATGACCACGATGAGGGGGCCCTAGACCCTCTCTGCTACGGGGTCCAGAGAGCCAAACGCTGCCTCAGCAAAAGTTCAGGCAACGCTCTCGTTCGCATTTGCATTTCTTTTCATTCAGCATAAAGTTTACTTATCCAGAGCACCCCGCCACCACCTTTCTTCTCAAGCCCTGTACGTTCACCCAACACCACCCCCCGCTTTAGGATTCAGAAAAATGCACTGCCCTGAAAATCAACAGAAAGGTGCTGACTTAGCTTTCAACAGCACCGTAAGTTGTTTGTCAAAACGCATAAAAACCAGCCCACTGATGGGTCTTGAACACATGAACCTGCAGCGAAGAATTACATCCAATTCATAGTAGCACTGCGTGGCTCCACGGAGACATGTAAAACTCTCTTTACTGGTTGTTTTGTCAATAGCCTTCTCACAAGTTCTTTCATTCTGTTCTGTACACGGTGGGGTGACTTTACACTCCTCACTGCTCCTATTGCTTTAGACGATGCCAATCCCTCTTCCTGGTTTTCTCTGGGAGAGCCTCAAAGGCAGGCGACTGGTAATCAGAGTTCAGACTGAGCCTCAGGGTGATTGGAGCTGTATTGGAGCTCTGTTACAGCCTAGGGAGCAGCACAAGGGGAATGTAGTTTCAGTTTAAGCCTGAGGGGCAGCACTATAGGAGAAGTGATTTATGTGTTAGCTCAAAGGCCCTTATGAAGATGCCATCCGCTGGTCTGAATTTGAAACTGTGGGAAATGTAGTTCTTAACCTGAGAGAGAGCATTGTGGAAGTTGTATTTCCTGCCCAGAGAAGCAGCACAGTGGATAATGTTGTTCTGTCAGCAGTGTGGGAGTTGTACAGTAGTTCCTGTCCAAAGAGCAGTGGGAAATGTTTTAGTTTAGAAACAACTCTTCCTCTGCTTGAAATAAAATAGAACACTAAAACATGCAGTGCACAAAAACAAGAGGACCTGTGCTATTGTAGTTCCTGGCCACAGCGGTGGGAGTTGTAGTTCAGTGCAGCCAGAAAGCTAGTGGTGTGGGAGGTGTAGTTGTTGGCCAGAGAGGCTACAGCGTAGGAGTTGTGGGTTCTGACCCGAAAGCGATGTGGGAGTAGGGATGGCAGAGACACTGTGACCTCTACAGAGGCAGTAACAGGCGTGTGCAAGGCAGAGCAGCCCCACTGTATGGAAGCACATCTGCTTTGGAGCCCCTGGCAGAGCCATATGGCTGGCCAAACAGGCCTCCTCCACCTCCTCCTTCTCCTCGCCCGCAACGAGAGATAGAGAGGGAAAGAAAAGAGAGGGGGGGATGAGAGAGAGGCAAAGAGAGAAAAAGAGCGAGACAAGAAAGAGTGCATGTGAGCGCAATGGAGAAAGCGTTTGACTGAGCATCACAGTCCTCTATTGAAACCAGCTGATGGATTCACACGCAGCGAGACAAACGCTTCCATGATTTCCTGCAATTTGTACTCCGGATGAATCACAAAAGGTGGTCTGAATTACATCTGACACATTCCCCCCAGCCCATCCCGCTCCTCAGGGGCTCCTGCACACACACACACACACACACACACAGATGTGTTCATACATACAGTATATCCCTATCAACTTAAGAGAGGAAAAAGAGGAGGTGAGTATTGACTTTTGCAGCCTCTGCCATTTATTTCACGTGGATTTTTTTACGTGCCCTGATTCAGTATCAATGGTGCTCTCCAGCCCCTTCCCTCCAGCTCCTCCTCCCCCCTTCGTCTCCCAAGCCTGGAGGTAGATGATGAAGACAGGGTTGATGTGAGGAAATCGATACGGTTGCTACTGCTGACGAACGTGGAGGGGGTCTGGGGGTGTGGAGGGTTGGATAAACGTAGGGCTATTGATCTGACCTGGGGTAGATATACAGTATTAAGTGTGTATGTGTGCGCATGTGTGTGTCGAGGTTCCCCGGAGATTTTTCTGACTGACAGGCAGCAAGCTTTTGGATTGAAGCAGGGCTTCATGTGTGTGTAGATATGATTGTATGCAGTAATGATTGTATGCAGTATATCTGTGTGTGTTTGTGATGGAGTGTGGGTGGTGTGTGTGTGTCCGTCTGTGTGTATGTGTGTGTGTATGTGAGAGAAAGAGAGAGAGAGAGAGAGAGAGAGAGAGAGAGAGAGACAGAGAGAGAGAGAGAGAGAGAGAGAGAGAGAGAGAGAGAGAGAGAGAGAGAGAGAGACAGAGAGAGAGAGAGAGAGAGAGAGAGAGAGAGAGAGAGAGAGAGAGAGAGAGAGAGAGAGAGAGAGAGAGAGCTGCTGACATAGGATATTAGGAGACCGGTGGTCCCTGACAAGAAGAAGATCTGGGGCTGAGAATGTCAACCAGTAAAGCTGTGCGCCGATCACCTGCTGATCAGAGGAGAGACAATCCCAGTAACCCGGGGACTCGTGAGGCTGTGTCTAGAGCTTTCATCCATGGGCCGGCATATATACACAGCTTCTGGAGATCTGATCTTCTCTTGAAGGAAAATCCATACCAGGCGTAAATGCTCCTGCTCTCACAGAACTGCTGCAGCTTGTCAGGCATCTGAGAGATACAACGTGTATAAAGGTTGATATGCAGCCTCCCTCAGCTCGGTAAATAAAAGATGGACATAAATGGGAGTGTATGGCTTTCACTACAGTAGCTAGGTAGATCTATATGATGTGATATTGTGAAGTGCACTTGTTCATACAGAAGTGGACCACAGGGTTTATTGTTCACCAATGACCAGTAGAAAGTCCAGTCATTTTTAGGTTAAGGCAACAAAAAAAAATGGGCCTCAAGTTTCCATCTTCCTATCTTTTTTCTCTCCATTTCTCTCCCTTCCTCTCAATAATCAGTTGAGCTATTCACACTACTTGCAGCCCTTGGCTATGGGTGGAATGAACGCATTCATCTGATAATTACCATACACACACTCTCACACTCAATATTCTATTTCTGGTCTCCAGCATCAGCCGCTGGAAACAGAGAAAGCTGTGAGCTTTAAGAAATGTATTTTAGCCCAAACTATCAAATCAGCAGCATATGTTTGACAGTATTCTATACGAGAAGACCAATATCACATCTTTCTTTGTTCTCTAATGATTTGGAACCACCCGGAGTGCTGGAGAGAAGGTTAACTGATGTTACAGCGGTCAAACTGAACATAAAACGCGTCTTCCACATAAAGATAGGCAGGCAGATAACGGCGAGTAGGCGACAGAAAAGGGGCAATCTTTCCCAGGATATTATGATTTAGGTGAAGAGATATGAGAGGTGAAAGCTTTTAATACCAGCTGTTGCACAGGGGGCCGAGAGGAATGGAGATCTCTCTCCAGCCCATCACCATCCTCAGGTAGAATCAATGGATGGAGCTAGTGACAGTTTGTGGTGGAGTATTCAGGATGTCATATCCTGCTGGATTACCGGGATGAGAAGGTGACTCAAACAGTCTGATCAAAGCTCTGGGATTGAAGATGAGATTGGTCACGGAGGAATACACGTCTAATAGGAATGGGAATGAGATGGAGAGGGGGGGGGGGTAGAGACAAAAAAGGGAGTAAGGAAAAAGTTGATTGGCAAGGGCTCAGAGAAAAATGTAAGTGAAGGAAGACCGGGGGGGAGGGGGTGATGGAGGTGATGAGGAGTGTGTCTGTGGGGGAAGGCGGAGCAGAGAACAGAAACAAAGAGACAGGTGATGGAGGTGAAAAGCAAGTTAGCACATAGCCTCAACACAACAACAAAAAGGAAAGAGCTGAAATAAGCAGTAAGTTGAGGGGAGCAAGTGAGGGCAGGGAGGCAAGCGGGGGAGGAGAAGAAGAGGGGAGAGAAAGAGAAGTCCTGAGGGCTAGGTAAGACAGGGTGGGGGTGGTTAAGGGGGGTGGGAGCCTGAGGGGGAAGCAAACAGGAAACAAAATGCTTTGAAGGACTCAACCCCGAGATATTGAAGAAGAAACCACGAAGAACAGACGCTTTTCAGGCAGAGCAGATTCAGAGCCAATATGCTAATCTGAGTGAATATCACATTCCAATAAGAATACAAACTCTAACCAATAAGTTGATGGTTCAAAATGTCCGACTGTAATGTTAAATAAAGTATATAGTACTATGGACAATGCACCTTATCACTATACTATAGCCATTTGCCACTTGCAACCAGGGTTGGCAGTCCAACAGTGGAGTTCAGTTACTTCCCCCATGGCACTCTGATGAGTGCTATCCCTCCCTAGTATTGAGTGAAAATAACAAATTAAGGCCTTACACATTTATTGATTAAGTCATTAACACTTTCTATTGACATATATGGTATGTTATCCTCCATGCTGAAAGGTTCAGTAACCCGATTCAATCTGTTGAATCTCTCGTCTCTAGGTAATGAAACTCTACTGAATCACCGACCTACATGGGTCACTGTACCTCTGGGGAGTAGGGGATGGGGGTAACTCTCCAAGCCTTTCATCAGGAGGACATTTACCTTCCAATTAATTCCATCAAAGGAAAGTTGAATATTTAATGAGGAGCGCGTGCTGGTCACCATCACTCAAGTCTACTACCAGAGAGGTAGAAATGAAGAGAGAGAGAGAGAGAGAGAGAGAGAGAGAGATAGAGAGAGGGAGAGAGAGAGACGAAGGTAGAGAGAGATAGAGAGATAGAGAGATAGATGGATGGATAGATAGATAGATAGATAGATAGATAGATAGATAGATAGATAGATAGATAGATAGATAGATAGATAGAGAGAGAGAGAGAGAGAGAGAGAGAGAGACCCAACTCCCCTCTCACTGAGACCCAAACAACTATAATTCATTCTGATGAGGGCTTAATGTATCCTACAAGCTATAGCTCCATAGCTCGGTTCCTTTCTATACTTGTCACAAAGAATTGTGGCCTCTAAATAATTCATGAGAATGGAGCAAAAGTTATTATGAGCCTTTTTGAGGAATGAAAATTGTCCTCCATGTACGTAACGAGATGTACTTTGATCTGAATAACTACACATTTCCAGGGGTCATTGGGTCAAACTTTAACATGTAATACATTACTGTATGTTTGACCCTTTACATGAAGTTGGATTGTGGGATCATTTTCCGATTGTCTTTACAAATCAGATTATTTTTCATTTTTTTAAATCTGATTTCTGATTAGTTCCTAACAGACCAACGATGTGTGCCTGTATGGTGTTGGTGCTTAGGGGAAGCTGTTCTTGTTCGAATGCTATTGTGATAGTGCAGCATGTCAGAAATGCCGCTAAATAAATCAGTGATTACTTCCCTGTGAAGTTCTACCTTGTTAGTGAATATTCATTATGTAGGCAAATACATCCATGCAAACATGTTCTCATGGGCATTGCAGTTTTTCTCCCTGTGTAGCGCTGGGGCACATCTAAAACAGCTCTAAAGAGAACATCTCCCAACATCAAGACTGTTTATGTGTTTATGTAATGAAATTTGGAGATAAAAGAGTTTGGGTTTCAGCTTTTTGCTTGTTCCATGTGTGTTGTCTCTTTTTGGGGGGGTTGGGGAGAACTGAATGATTCATTTTGCTAGTCTTCACAAAATATTCTTTTTTCCCTCCAATCTCATGTTCTCCTCAATGATCAATGACAGCCAGAGATTGTCAACTGATTGCTATTGACATTCTACCATTGATTGTTTGGTCCCCAGCAGGCCTGTTTGTGTGGCGTGACTCTGTGTCATCTCTGCCTTTCCTTGGTCTCTCTCATATCTGCTGCATTTAGATGAGTGTACTGTAATACCAGCTCTTTCTCCCTCTTTATAACAGTCGCTCTATCAATCCCCTATTCTCACTCTAGCTGTTACTCTCTCTAACTCCCTCCCTCTATTTCTCTCAGGCTCCCTTTCCCTATTTCTTTTTCTTTTTCACTCCCTCGTACCTCCCTCCATCCATCTTTTGCTTTCTCTCACATCCTCGCTCTCCTCATAATGACACATTCTGTCTTATATGTCCGTGCCGTAAGAATGTGGGTTATACTGTATATGCCCCCCCCCCACCCACACACACCCACACACCCATCCCCACTTCAAAGAGACAGATGTGTACAGTATTGTGTGACTGTGTGTGTATGTGAGTATGTCTGTGTGTGTGTGCTTCCCTTAGCATGAGATGCCACGCCACACCATTGATGGCAACTTAGCCCCATGATTACTGTGACTGTAAGAAGCTTAGGTTTGTCCCATCTGGCTGTAGTGTTTACGCCATCATTCACCATTCCTCCCTCCTGCCCCCTTGCTCCCTCCTCCCCCATACCACCCTCCCCAACCGACCTGGGCCAGCAGAGAGCGAGGGTGGAGCCATGGCTCCAATAATCCCTGAGTAAGCCGGGTTTACCAACTATTAAGGTTCCGCGGCATTGTTACATAATGTCATCACTCCGTGTCATCACAATGTGGAAGCGTGCAGTCACCACCTTCTGTAAAGGGAAGCCCATGCATCCTGATCCATGGGGAAACACACACGCATGCAGTCTGGGATCGGGCAGTATGCTGATGATGAACACCTATGACCTGACCAGAGGGCACAGGGTATTTGGATACAACTAATTTGTGTGAAATATAGGGCAAGCCAGGTCACACGAGGCTCTAAACTTCCTTTTGAGTGTTCTTCTTTACCAAAATGCACCGCAATCTTTACTACAAGAAGCTGGGGGCCATGCAGAGTGCATGGAGCTGGTTGGACTTGAGGAAGCAGGCTAGGGTTCACCTCTAGATGATGTATGAGGCTCAAGGTAGAGCTTGTCGCGCTATGGTAGGTCTGCATTAAACAGCGCTAGGTAAGGACACACAAAAAACAGCACTAGAAAAAAAACGAATGTCTCCAGGCAGAGGAAAATGTTCTTACTTCATAACATGGAGATACAGTTGTCAATATCACCTTCTCACTACCCTTCTTATGTATGTATTTATTCTTCTGAGCTGGCTTATTTTCTCGATGCAATAAGGATTCACGTCAAGAACCAGGCGTTCTTTGAGACATACGGATGATAAGGGAGATTAGGAAAGTCTTAATAAAATGTCTATAGGCTACGCTTCTGTTGTTACTCAGCAGATTGCAACAAATCCATGCTGATCTATTTTATATGAATATAACATTGACTCTGTAAAGATGTCATCATTTGGGGGATCTGAGGTACAGACCTGAACTTGGACTGTACACGGTATTCAGGGATCAGATGGCTGAGCAGTTAGGGAGTCTGACTATTAATCAGAAGGTTGTTGGTTCGATACCCGGCCGTGCCAAATGACATTGTGTCCTTGGGAAAGGCACTTTACGTTACTTGCCTCGAGGGGAATGTCCCTGTACTTACTGTAAGTCGCTCTGGATAAGACGCGTGACTAAATGTAAATGTATACGGTAGGGATGCAGGAAAAGGGCTACTATACAATTTCTGTTAATGGTGATGGACATTTAGCATCTATTGTAAAATATAAGCAGCACAGTATCTCCAGTCAGAAAGCTGCCACTGGAGAGGGTGATGGGAAGAGGCCAGATGCCTGCTGAACAGAAAAGAGACGAGCAATTATCAGTCTTTCACTGTTCTTCTCCATCTGTGGGCTTGGATAACAATCAGCCGGCAGACTGGAGAGGAACGCAATTTCCATCTCCATATCGAGCCTATAGCGGACATGGATGCTGGTGCTTCAGAACAAAAACCAAAGAAAAAGGAGCAAAGTGGTGGTTGGGGAGGGTTAGGGTGGTTGGAGAGAGCGAAGGCGGTAAGTGTGTGTGTGTGGGGGGGGGGGTAATTTAAGTTCAGAGGAAATCTTGGATGAATCATTTATGGTGGCATGGTTCAACCATATTCAGAAACATTTGCATCGTTTTTTAATTGGATCCTCTCAGATCCCCATCCGTGTTCACGTGGCTTCTTTCAATTCCACATCAAAGTCAAGAGCTCACATAGAATGCAGCCTACCTCTACGTATTTATCTCATTTATTTGATTGAGACACAGCCGAACCTTGCCACAAAGAAGAGCCGACGGATTCATGACTCACCCTGACATTACATGATGTCAATAAAGATGGATAAACACATCAGCCCAGTCTGATCAGACGATGAAAGAGTAGGTGTATTAAAATATGTTACTTAAGAGACTTAACACAACGTAAAACGCTCAATGATAATTCAACTGACAAAAGTCTAGAACACCCCTATCTTGTCAGGCAACAAACCAATCACCCCAGGTAAAACTCATGGCCTTGGTGATCACAACGAAAGAGGAAACCAATCGCAATACAGTGGGAGTGTTTTGGGCAATGTTCTCTATTCACTGCTCTGTGGTCAAGTATACAGTGTTGTTATTGCACAGTATGGTACATGACAATATGTATGCATTGTCTATTTTTCAGTCCCCTGTAGGACTTATTGACATCTACAGTGTATACAGTCAGCCTGGGATAATTCACCGTCAAGGAGCTGACAGCTGACGGAGCCGCTACACGACAGCTGGAGCTGGTAAAGATAGAGGTGAGAGGTATGGGACAAAGTGAGAAGAAAGTGCTGGGAGACACCGCCATAAATGTAGCAGAGATGGTTCCAAACCACACTCTCTCCAAGAAATAGCTCTCACTTGTTAGCCTGAAAAACTTGTGAGGATATTTCGGGATCTTTGAACGGCTAATGAAGGTGAAGGTGGATTCTAAATATATCGCTGAAGGGAGACCAGGAGAGGTTGTGGAGATATTTAGTGGGTATATAATTCACCTCCACACATCGAGGGGTTAGAGTGAGTGGGTATAGCCAGTATGCCTTGAGACTCTTGACCCATATCTACAACACAGAGCTGTCACAGAGTGGAAATAAATGGGTGACCTTGAAGCCCTTCTAAGAACGTCTTGTCTTGGGGAATAGTCCTAGAAAGAGACTGCAGGAGGGAGGATTGTTAGTGAGAGAGAAGAGTGATCCATTTACTCGCCTGGTCCGGGACTTGCACAGTATGTGCTTTATCCGCCTCCTCTGTATCGCTGAGATGGCATGCTACACGTCTGGCAACACAAAGACAGGCGACACACCAGGCTTGTGGACACCAAAATCGAATAAAAGAAATGCACATGGCGAATGGTTACTGCTCAATGCCACAATGTTCTCGCTTAATTGCTACTATTACTGCCAGTTCCAACCTTTTGCTCCCTTCTCTAAATTGCTGCTAGTAATGGCAACCGACAATCCAGTTTGGGTCCTTAGCTCAACCCAGGATTCTAAATATGGCTAAATATTTCAAGGAGACCTTGTGAATATTGAGTTACACATTTAATTTGAGTGAAAGTTTAACTGTCAGCCATAATGTTGAGTGAGTTCCATGCTAAAGGAACACTTTAATGACAGATGAGGTCCCGCATCTCAATATAAACAACTTCTTACTAGCATCGAATTAACTATTGAAGAAAATAACATTGATGGAAGCCACTATAGATATCTCAGTTTACAGTACCACCGAACCATAAGGATATCCATTAAAGTCCAACATTTAGGGTTTTTGGAGCCCCAGGTAGGGCTGAATTATTATGTAGTTCTAAACCAGCTCAGCTACATAGCAAATACATTCTGGCCCACAAAATAGCACATTAAAGCAACACTGATCTCCCACATGGTTTACTCTATACTTCCCAATGAGCAACTTTTGAACACGGTTGCACAATATGAAGGTGTGAATGATGATGTTAATAAGATACTGCCATGCTCCAATATCCTTTCCGGCAATTTAAAGATTAAAACTAAAACTAAAAAAGTGAAGGGCTCACTTCTCTACTCTGGTCATTCACTACAAGGAATTCCGCAATCAAAAATTCTGCTTAGACAGACAAGAAAAGTTTTTTTTTATTAGTTATCTTATATCGTTTAATGGAAACAGGTTAGCCTAAGGCATGGATATGCAAGTTTAGAATGTTCATTAGCATAATCAGATGTTCTTAAATTCCTTTCTCCAATGATTTGGATAAAAAAAATATTGTATGGTTAATTTCTTTTATCTAAGAAAAAAAAAATTTGAGCTGAAGCTAATGCATTTTGGTTGCGTGGGTGTTGGACAATGGGGCTTCTATTCTCATTTTCAAAGCTAATTGACGTGACAGACCGTACTGAAGACACTACTGTTTTATCAGTGAGATGAGACTGACCCCAGTTCAAATCTCTCTACCATTTTTGTCCGGTAAAAAAAGTCCTCTACCAGCATTTTAATCCATACAACTTCAACTTGTTATGCCATTATAAAAGTCTCACTGAAAACTGTCAATCTTGGCAACCTGAACTACATTTCCTTTGTACTTGACTCTCAGATGCTTGTTGGAAAGTCTGTCTAACTCATACTTTGTTGCTTCACCTTGAAGATGGACATTCAAAGACAGCCCTAACTTAATTAAAGAGGAAACAGAAGCCCACAGAGAGTCTGGTCCGGGGGTATTCCTCACCCACATGACAGTGTTACTGTCCTCTCTTCTTAATGGTGCTCTTGTCTTCATTCATATGATACTAGGGTTGTGACCAGCACATGATTCAGTCTATTGGACAAGGCTATGCTTCCAAGAGGAAAGAGCACTGGGAGAGCGAGGAGGGGGAGGGTTGACAGATTGCATGTACTACAGATCCGCCACCGAAGGCCGTTCGTGATAAATACATACTGTCGTTAAAATGCAACTGGCCGTGGTTTCTTCAAAATTTCATGAGCATTTTATGAGCGCTGAGGGAACAGAAATAATTCAGTACCGCCATGTTTAACCATATTAGTGTATTGTCAAAACATTGTGTATCTCCCCACAAAGGGTGCTTTCTATTTCAGAATCTCAAACATGAACCACCAGCATTTCAGAGCTGGAGGAAGGATAGAGCAAAAACAAACTTAGGGATGGATATAGTGAATTAGTAAGATGAAACCTATACTGTTCCTCCCGTAGTTCAGATCTTAGCCCATTAACAAAGTCTGATTTATCAAAGGGGTGTAAAGTAAAGGTGTGGGTTAAGGGGCTGACAAAGGGACCATTGAAACGACTTCACCAATAATTAGTGTCAGAGCAGGGGTAGCGTTAGCATATTGAGTGATAGAAATGTTTGCTCCCAGCAATGTTCAAACCAAGTTTACCCCTTTGGTGTACATAAAATTCAGGCAAATTGGGGAGCAGCACATCCCTCTACAAAACAGGAGGTTTCCGTGAACAAAATACTGACTCAATTCTCAGGGAGAAATATAAGCTGTCTAACTGCTGGAGATGCTTGATTCAGGCTATGAATATATATTTGATGTAATTTTGATCTCATCCGCAAGATTTCACGCTCATTCTGTGAAAAATCACACTTAAGGGGTTCCAATAAGCACTGGCTTAATTGGCGCTGACGTGAGGTGCATGAAACTACCTTTCCATATGCAGCGTGAACATGCTCTAAAAGTACCAGCACTGCAAAACCTCCTGACTGTACAACCCAGAAGAGAAACTAGGCAGTGAGGTCATAGACTTCAGTCATGAATCAAACCCAATGGATAATGGTAATAAAACAGTCCAACACACAGAATATGAACATAAACAAGGAAAATCACTAGAAATGAATATGAATATGGAGGCTTTATGTGACAACATGTATAAAGACATACAGACATATATTACTGTTTGTATGTCACACAGAGTCTGAGAAACCTGGATCCGTTTCCCAAAATTCTGTTTACATATTTATGGAGGCAGGGTAAAATGATTACATCTGAATTGCTCCATAACCATAATCTCTGACTGACAATGATATTTATAGAATACCTTGATGAGGTTATACAGCGATGTAACCTGTTTATGTATTCATGTTCGAAATCTATCTGATGAACTAGCAAGCTTATTGCTCCTGAGTAGCAATAATCAGTGCTCGTTAGGCCTAACATATTTCACCACTTTATGGGCCTAAAGGAAATGTTGTGGACTAGTAGGGCTACACCTTCATTCTTTGTTAAAGTAAAAACAATCATACACCGTGTACTCTGTGTATGGCGTAACTAAGTGAAACGAGATATTTGTCTTTGCTTCTTCTTGAGTATGAAGTATTAATGAATCTATATTCATATAACTGTTAGTAATTTCTTTATGACACACTTGTGGCATGACAAATTCCAACACCATTTAACACATTTGTGCCGGACCATTTATTGGAAACATTATTCCGACTTAAGGCTTAGAGGGGCCGACATTGCAAGTTTAGGTAACACTTTAGATGAGCTCACCAAATTCATAATTTATTAACCAATTTGTTACTTATAAGTTAACAGTTTATTCACCATTAGTTATTTGTTGTTCATACAAAATGTATCATTAGTAAAGCATTAGTAAAGCTAAACCCTAACCAAAACTTAAACCCTAAACCTAAACCCTAGCCCTAAACCCGAACCCTAACCCTAACTGTGTGAACAAATGCTTTAATAATGATACATTTTGTATAAACAATAAATAACTAATGGTGAACAAACCGTTAACTAATAGGTAACAAATTGGTTAATAAATTATGAATTTGGTGATCTCATCTAAAGTGTTACCCAAGTTTATACTAGAACTTTCTATATCCTGTCATTAGAGAAGACATAGTCAATGAAAAGAAGAACAGACATGGAGTGTGGCTATTCTTATTTTAGAGCCCAACTGATACAACCAAGCCTTCACAACATTTAATTACCATAAACCTTGGTAGTTTTTTTCTTCCACATTTAGAACAAGAGCACCTTGACACTGAGTGATTGACAGCAGTGCTATTTACTGTAAAGAGCTCTCCATGACTGACCCCTTACTGGATCAACATCCCCACCTGCCTCTGATGGTCCTTTACGGAGATCAAGTCTACGGTCCAGCATACCCCCGGAGAAGGGAATCCAAGGGTATGTAACACTGTCTGAAAAAGGGGCTTCAAAATTAGAAGTGGCTCCTTGAGAGACTATCCGTCTTGGTATTTGGACATCACAAAGATGAAACTCTAACCCTGCCTCTTGGAATAGCTGCCTCTTGTGGTTTAGCTACATTGGAAACTCTATCAGCATGGTCCCAGCCTGGTGCATACACACACACACACACACCGGAACATCACACAGAGTTGACGTCTTGGCCGTCCAGTCAGAACCCTAAATAACTGTTGACACGATTTCTCAGTCGTCAGTTCAACATGCCACAGCTGTTGGTGTTTAAAAATACAACTATCTTGAGGTGTCTTGAAAGAAATCATTAGGATCAGTCAAACGTAGAAAGGTGACTGACTGTTATACTGTTTATCTTACTGGGAACTACAGTGGGGGTTAAATACCACATGATCATAGAAATGGAAAAGTGTAGGCGAAAGAGGCTACAAGATTGCAATTGGCTGTATTTGTATTGTAGAAACAGAGATTCACGTTCATACAACAGTAGCAAACCTTGTGAGATGTACATGTAGTTGTCTAAACCATTGCCTAAACTGTGAGACACACAGAGAGCTAAAAAACAACAGTTGATAGTCTAGTGTAAGAGGCTTATTCCTGTCACTGTTATCACAATACAAACGATTGTGATCAAAACCCAACCCAACCCAACAGGTCACACATATGGAAATATGAAAGGCTGACTAAGCTTCAATGCTCCTGTGTGGAGTACAGCAATAACCTGGATGGAGCTGTTAAGACGAGCTTAAAAACAAACAATCAAGCCACGACTGGAACGTAGAGCTGTGGTATTACGTCTGCGGCTGCCGTCCTTGTCTACATAGAATATGTTTAGAGTTGCTGCAATATATAAGCTACAAACATACAGTACATAATCACGTTACATACTATTACACTAAGCCTTGTATGATTCCTACTGCTACTGAATATATATTGGGAAGTCTGACTAAATCAAGTAGCATGTGGAATCAGAAGTGTTACAGTGTGACTAATACTTTTCTGAGTAATCAGTGTGAACTGTTGGGCATATTTGGTTAACGTTCGTCATTAGAGAGAAGAAGCGTTCACTGGTTGACGATGCAGGAGATAAAGAAAGGGCGAGAGAAAGAGAGAGGGTGAGCGGGAGAAAGACATGGATAGAGGTAGGGCTCTAAAACAGTGACAGAGAGAGAGATGTGGAAAGTAATCTCAACCCAAAAGGAGTAAAGAGAGAGATATAGATGGATCATTTTAGCCTGTTTCTATTTTCCATTGAGGTGACAGCTGGTCCACAACTGGACAGGGGGAGGAGCCTGAGCATGGTGGGGGGGGGGGGATCACAGGTCATGTGATCAGCGATGGGTGCCAGAGGTCTTGTGACCTGTGCTGAGCGGCCAGACTGTAGATTACCAGCTTGACCTTTTCCTCCAGATCATCATGACACAGGGCTGGATGGACCACGACCCTGCTGCTCAGGCCTCTAACACACAGATCCACTCACCTCGACTTACGGACACACACAAAAAGACAGAAACATAAAAAGGCCGTACATTGTGTATGATACAGAGTGGTTGTCTGAATATATTGTACATCTCGTCGGGCATTATCCATTAAATGTATGCTATGATACTGTATGGCTCTAAATAAGACTGTTTTGTAACTTCTGAATTAGATTTCAGAACTAATGCGAATTAGCACGTTAGAATGTTCCTCAGGTCATAGGATATATTATGAACAAATTTGAATCTAATTCCATCTACTAATGTAATGTAATCAGAAGTTACTAATCCAGGCTGGGTGTTTTAACCTATAAACCCACTGTCCTTTTAAACTTTTCAATACTAAACTATCCAAAAAGCCTAGGAAGAGTTTGTTCAGTTCAAAATATTTTATTGCTAATAAGCGTGTTCTATTAAACAATTACTCAGTAGGAGAATTGTATAACTTCCTGCTTCAGCGACGCTAAATGACTCCTCAAGGCTTTTCTAACTAGAAAAACAACACCATAAACAGCAGGCTCGTGTTCAAGCCTCTCTCTCTTTCATTTTTCTCTCTCTGCCTATATCCCTCTCTCTCTTTCTCTTTATCTGGCTCTCCCTCCCTCTCGCTCAGACAAACCTCGCAACCTATTTAACTTTAGGCAGTCTAATTGTTTAACACATGAGCCCTGGCCTTTGAAGTGCATTCCAAAGTTAAAATGGATGGCCTGGTAATTCATTCATTATTTGGTTGGTTCCCCAAGTGACTGAGTTCTGTGCAACAGACTGCATGTGAAATTCAGTTTGTGTGTTGGGTTGTTGCCGTGTGTGTGTGTGTGTGTGTGTGTGTGTGTGTGTGTGAGTGTGTGTGTATGTGTGTGAAAGTGTTCAAACTGTGCTACAAGAGCACGGTACAGTACAAATAATCAATTTAAACTTTCAGGTGTAAACGCTTGATTCAGAAAACCACCAGCTCTCTGAAGTGAAAGATTCACAGCCATCCCACGGGTAGGAGTGGGGTTAGGATGGATGAGAAACTGGCTACAAGTATTCTGAAGCATCTGCCTGGGAAAAACTGAGGATGTGCAAAAGCGATTACAGCTCCCAGCTTAACATGGAAATGTTTAAATCCACCGCTGGATAGGAAGATCATGAGACGTCCACAGGCTACACTAAACAAGCCAACATAGGATTCATGATATTCTGACCATTTAACCATGCAATAGCAAACAGTATTCACAGTGTAGACTACTATTTTGAGATGATATAGAGGGGTAGAGTTCCTGTCAAATTCTGCAAAATAAAGGTAGGTGTTGGAGTGGTGATGAGTGGTGATTCAACTGAACCACACGAGAACGCAAGGCGTGAATCTCCTGATGTTATCTGCCAGACACTGCTCAGATGAGGTTATGGGTGAGAACAGTCATGTAAGGTGTGAATGTGTGCGTGCGTGCGTGCTCATGAATCTCTATGTGTCTATATACTTACGTGTACTCAAATTATTTGCCAGATTCAGGAGAAAGTTATTTTGGGGCTCAGTGTTCAACACACTGGAGTCATAAGGGAAGTATAGTCTGGTGGTGTACATCTGAGGAACTAGCCGTCTCCAACCCAGACTAGATGACAAGCACATCCAACCATGCAGAAGAGCCAAAGATGCCTGCAGCGAGACAGCCACTGGTGGAGGGTGATCCCGGGCCCTGACAGGACCGCCAGGAAGATCCTTCACTGCCATGAAAGCACAGACACACATAGGAACAGGAAGTTCCACCAAAAACATGTCAGACCCGAAAAAAAGCAGCTCCACTCAAAAAAACTGAGGACGTCAAATAAATACAGCATTGACTGGAATCAAACAGCAGAGAGAATCATGATGAGCTATTGTAAAATATGATTGTTGAAGTGTGGCACTGCTCTTCCTCTCTCTCTTCCCCCCGTCCCAATTTATTGTGCACAAGGCACCCCTCTCTCTCTCTCTCTCTCCAGCTTTTTCATGAGTGAGTAAACTTGTTAAAGGGAAGCGGTGCGTGTGCTGATGTCAAGCTGACACCAACAAAAACAAAGTTTGGGGGCCTTAGAGCTTAGTGGTCAGCTGAGCCTCGCCTGTCAACTCAGTCTTTCATCTATACGAAGAGAACCAACCGGAAACCAGGACACACCACCTGACGTACCTCTCACCCAGCTGACTCAGCTGACATAACTGCTGGATGCAACCTTTTGTTTGCCTGGGTTATGTGCTTGTGGCCCAAGAATATTTTGGCTTATAAACTACCACAGCATCAAGAATCAGTTAATACATATTTACAATATATTGGCCTCTGACTTGGGTAAACCTAGGGAACTCTGTACACTCCATAGTTAGTCAAATGTATGGCTGTTTTATATCTCAAACAGCCATGCACTGTTTTACAATCCATTTTTTTTGTTTTCTCTCTGCCCCCGCTGTGGTGTCAGAGACAGTAGACACACCCTTGAGCTCTCCTCACAGCCAGCCCTCTCCAACCACGGGAGAGCAACCTGCTTCATTAGATCCACAAACGAGTCCAACGCAACTCAATAAACCGACACGTTTCAGTCTTGTGGGAATAACAGCTCTGACTGAGAGGAGCGACCGCTGTGCTGTTCTCATAGCCTGGCCTCCCCCTGGGTCTGGAGCACGGCTAGGGCTGTTCTCATAGCCTGGCCTCCCCCTGGGTCTGGAGCACGGCTAGGGCTGTTCTCATAGCCTGGCCTCCCCCTGGGTCTGGAGCATGGCTAGGGCTGTTCTCATAGCCTGGCCTCCCCCTGGGTCTGGAGCACGGCTAGGGCTGTTCTCATAGCCTGGCCTCCCCCTGGGTCTGGAGCACGGCTAGGGCTGTTCTCATAGCCTGGCCTCCCCCTGGGTCTGGAGCACGGCTAGGGCTGTTCTCATAGCCTGGCCTCCCCCTGGGTCTGGAGCACGGCTAGGGCTGGGCGCCTCACTGCTGCATTTAGGAAGAGATGGATGGAAAAGTGGCCCAGCTTGGCGTCTGTCTATCATAAATGGTACAATGATGGCACCGTGTTCGAGGTCAACAATGCATACAAAACAAGCTTGGAAGGACTGGAACGAGGGAGCCTATATGGAACTGTGTGAAGCACTGTGCGTCAAGGAATGACCCATTCTTACTACATAATCAGTGATATGATTGTGTTTGGGATTGTGTAGAGTTTCATTGTCTCCAGTGTCACTGCAAGTGAGTAAAAGCATTATGAAGGGGCGGGAGAAAGGGGGAGGGTCTGGTGTGTATTGGCGACTGACATTACCACAGCAACAATGGGACACACACACATACTGCGTGCTCCGGTGGCTCATTGTTTGAGCACCCCCACTGATGCCGTGTTAATGCAGGGCAGGCTCTGGCATCACTCACACACACACACACATGCACACACACACAGACACACACATACACGGTACTTCATCTACTCCTTACCCTCCCCCTTTTTCTCTCTCCTTCTCTCTTTCTCATATCCATCTGATCCAAGGTCTCAATTCATTTCCGAGCATCCTGGGAGGAAGAAGCCTCTGAGTTCATAGACATTGGGATACAGGAATTAATTTTTGCCCCTGATGACCATCAAGTCTATTGGCTCACAAATAACTAGTATCTCATAAGTCTCATAGAAAGACTATGGAGAGATATGTCCGTTTCCACAGGCAGACTCCACTGGATCACAACCTAGTCTTCAGGCACGTCTAATCTGCATGCTAATAGAGTTTACATCAGAGATTACACACCCACTGTGTCCAGTTAAGTGAAGAGAGAGAGAGAGAGAGAGCACACGAGAGAGAGAGAGAGAGAGAGAGAGAGAGAGAGAGAGAGAGAGAGAGCGTTCCTGGGTAATGAGTAGTTGTACCTCCTCAGGAGGTGTTCCGTGTGTCTAGCAGGTGGGAGTGTCACCTTGCCCGCGCCCCGGTGGCCTGTGGGTAGACAATGATTTATGACATGCCAAAGGAGGAGGGATGTAAGGGAGGGTGGGGGTCCGGTGGATGTGGATCTGGGGGCGGTGGGGGTAGTGGGAGTCACAGCAGTGAGATACAAACAGGGATGTACACTCCGGTGCCCTAATGAAGGTAGAGAGATTTGGGACAGAGTTTGAACAGTGTTTCCTCAACAAAGAGAGATTCTCTTAGCAACTTCAAACTGCATTCCTCTTTTTGTTCTTGTTTTGGTTCAGGATGACTAAAAGGAAGACATGGAGGAGACGTGAGAGGAAGTATCCTGACACCAACACTGTACTCCCACTGAAATCAACAGAGACAACAAAAATATGCAGACCTGTTTCTCCTCACTCCCTGAGGAGTGATAGGATGGAGGCGTTGCTATGGAAAAGATAACGACGATGGGTTCAAATACTCAATCATGACTCGTTCAAACGAAAACTAGGACAGATGTCTGCGGGAAAATGAACTCGCACAAAAAGCAGGTTCAGGGCCTGACCCCCCTGAGATGCCTCTGTACTGTACACGCAGGCTGGATCTGAACGGCCGCCGTGAAGCACACAGCAGCATTTTACATTGGCAGTGGTCAGAAAGATAGACCAGGAAGTGCTTTGAGATTGACAGCAATAAATGAACCAGGCTGAGAGTGATCTATTCTCTATCATCCCCTCCGGGCCATTCAGCAGCGGACAGACAGAGCACGTGTGTATGTGCGTACTGTACATACATTGATTCCATCGACGCAAGTCACCAACTCGTGAACTCCGATGAGCCCCGAGTTGCCAGAGACTCGCTCTTGGTGTAATGATTGATGTCAGGATCATTACAGTTAAGGATTGTTGGATGCAGAGGCCTAGCAGATCTATCAAACGGCAGCTATTAAAGCTGTTGGTTGACCTACAATTTCCAGCGTCCCCCCCCGTCCCTCTAATATATGCTCTATTTATTCATACTGTTCCTTTTTTTCTTGTTGTTTGTCTTGTTTGTGCCTCTCCCTGTGGTGTTTGATATGTACAGCATGCATGGTGCCGTGGTAAACATTTCCCCAGGGAATTTGTGTAATTTAAGTCATTTCTTACATTGTGGTGCTTTACGCTGAATATTCTGGAATCCCATCCTATCCTATTCCAGACATGTTCAGATTGTATCACTCCCAAGGAGGTAGACGTCTCAGCAGCTGGAACCCTGGCCAGATATATAAGACTAGCAGGAACGCCCCACATACTAAATAGTAAATGTATACGTCATCCACAATTACTTGAAAAACGGTTCCACAGTGCTCAACGGTTCTTTGGGTAGGCCCCCAAGGGCCACTGAGGAACCTTGTTCCTGTGGCCGACATTCTGGAACTCTCTGGCGACACTCCCAGCTGTGGCGTGTATTCCCGCTCCGTAATGAATCAAATTAAGTGGAATGTCAAAGAGCTGACAGTGCTCCCGTTCTCTCGTGCATGAAAAGGAGTAGTTTCATGTCTTCAATTCGTCTCTTTGGCCTGGCCTGGCCCAGCGTATTCTCACTATCAACAAAGATCCATACAGAATGACTCACTGGGCCTTCTATCCTGGAGGAAGGGGGGAAATCTCATTTGAGATGTAGAAATTGGGTTTTATCTCCAGGACTGGGAGCGGGGCTAGTTATGTACAGCAGTCTTTTACCTTAGTGTGATGCAAATGTAGAAATAACATCAGTTATTCCCCTTGGGGCGTTTTTTCATTTGGTGCCATGGATGCTTGTGAATCTACGTCTTCCTAACAGGCTCCTGGGAGGATTAGTCTATATGGAGAGGCCACAGGCAAATGGGAGAATGGAGTCTCACACTGTTTCTCAACAGAGAGAGGGACATTCCCTAGTGAAATCCCATCCCTATGCAATGTAACTCTGTTTGATTGGGGACAGCATAAAGAGAGAGTGTGTGGGGGGTGGGGGGGGGGGGTATGGATAAGGATAAAGACACACAGAGAGAGAGAGAGAGAGAGAGAGAGAGAGAGAGAGAGAGAGAGAGAGAGAGAGAGAGAGAGAGAGAGAGAGTAAGAGGAGGCTGAGTTAATGAAGAAACATACTGCGCTGTATGCACAAGTCCATGAACATATGCCAGTATTGTACACAGTTTGTAAGCCCCATGTGTTCTGAGACGCCTCTCTCTGCCTGACTCAGTAGAACATGTGTGTTTGTGATGCTGTGAGACACTCAGCAACGTCTCACTCTGGGGTTGAGAGGAACCACATCAGAAAGACACTGATCATTACCGAGGATCAACCACAGGAAGATCAAGTCAACTCTAATAAAAAACAAATCTAAACGAAAACGATTAGTTTTGCCTTCAGACCTGCATGTCAACTTCCCAGATTCCCAGGACTGTTAATATTGTGTGCGATTGTGTTTGTGCACATGTCGAATCACAATTGCATCTCTAAATCGTCTGGACAGAATATATCATGTGTATGTGTCTGTGTGCGTATGTGTGTACAGCATGTCATTCCTAAAAGCCCTCTGTCCTCTCTCCTTCCACTACCCAACAGAGTAGGGTCCAGATGTGATATATGGTTCGGTGTCTTTAAGCTGCTTAGAGAACCATTAAACCCATTTTCCATGAGAGGCCGGCCTTTTCTCCCCTCGCATCATTAAATGACACATTTTCTATTGTTTCTTGAAAAACATTCAGGGTCTGTTTCAACACGAGGGAAATGCAACCTTCAAAATGATTCTGCCATGGTTACTGGACTTTATGTGTGTGTGTGCGCGTTTGTGTATGAGTGACAATGGCTTTAGCTGCATGGTGTCTGTGAGTGTTGTTACATGTTACAGTTCTCAAAGTCTGGTGTGAAGAGTCTTGCTACTGTAACTTATTCAATCTCCCATATCAGACACTGTAGCCCTTAAGGGAACATGGACATTCCAGAGATCTGCTGTCCTTGACTTTATCTCATGGATTTAACTGTTCACATGTTTACCACACTGCTAATAATAAAGGTCCCAAACATGAAAAGTAACACCAATCTTTTCGGGAGTACATTATATATCCTTCAATTCACTGGATAATAGGGTCTTTGTGAGGAGGTTGAGATTATTCAAGGTTATAGCTGCAATCATTACACTTAAATCCATACTTCAGAGTACTTTCCACAGAAGGGGGGCGACAGGGCAAAATCTCTTGTATGGATGGTGGATGTTAGTGTGGAGTGCGGGAAGCAGAGGCCTGCAGGATTCTATAGGATCACTTAGAAGACAAATGGCCATCCACAGCTGTAGGTATGATGTTACAAGCTAGCATCCCAGCAATATGTGTCTCTGGACCGAGACCCCCCCCCCCCACCCTAACCTCCGCCCCCACCACACACCCCTCAAAGGGTGAGTACATTTCACACGTACTCAGAGCGGTGGATCTGGAGCCGGAGTCCTGCACTCTGCTCCATCTAGACAGGAGAGATCAGGTTCGGAAGTGCTGCTCTGAACGTTCTCCACACTGACAGACGAACCCTTAGGTACTAAGACCAGGGATGCCGTGTGGTTAAAACGGCTGGTTTCCACCAGGAATGGTGCAGTCTCTGCTGTTCCCAGAGATGAAAGTCACCATCCAGGGGGTCAGATTAGACAGACACACAGGCAGGAGTCATTACACTCAGGTAAGGCTGAGATGAGAGTGATTTGCATGTAAACCTGAAACGTGTTCAATGACTCGGGGGCAGGCGGAGATGAATCAGCTTCTCTCTATGACACTTCCCTATAAATAGCAGGTGATCTGTCATATTTTTGTCAGGAGAGACAGGGGCTTCAGAAGGAAGAGATTGGAGGGAGAGTTTAGAGGGATGGAGACAAGAAGGTGTTTTTGGTGAGTGATGCTGTATCTTGACAGACACCTCAAATGCCTGTGTAAAACAAATGCATGTCCTCTACACAAAATACAATTTTTAGTGGACCAGAGGTTAAGTTTGAGATGTTCTTTGAGCATCATAGAAAACAATCAGATCATTTCTGACCAGCCACTGCCATGCGGGGGAGTGAGTGAGAGAGGCACACAAGCCATGTCCATAGGACCCTCTGGAGAACTACACAGAGGGCTAATGTTCTCCTGATCTTTAGCGAAGCTCTTGTTCCTAGACAGAGAGTTATTTTCCTTGAGGTCAGCCCCACGCATCTCTCTGAACAGCGAGGGAGAACGGGATGAAAGGTAAAGCAACAGAGGGAATGTGGAGATGAAGAGGGCAAAGGGATAAAAGATAAGAGAGTAATAGGGGGATTGAAGGGTGCGAAGAGAGAGAGAAATAAATGGATGGAATAAGACTGCAGCAAATTTAGCCAGAAGTGTCTCTATCTCTCAGTGCATGATGAGAGAAAGAGAGAGAGAGAGAGAGAGAGAGAGAGAGAGAGAGAGAGAGAGAGAGAGAGAGAGAGAGAGAGAGAGAGAGAGAGAGAGAGAGAGAGAGAGAGAGAGAGAGACAGAGACAGAAAAGTTAGATGAAGAGTAGGATAAGTGTTGGGAACTTGGGAGTTCAAACAGCCACCAAGGGAAAGCTGCATCTCAGTCCTGGGTGGAACTCTAACTAAGTACCATCAGCGCTGAAACCGAAGCTGCATACTCTACTTAAGCTAGTGGATCTCACCCAGCGCAGCCATCCAACCAGTGATCAGGAAGAGGAGGAGGAGAAAAAGAGGAGGAAGAGGATCATTAGAACATCTGTAACATTCATAGACAGTACCTCTCCACCCAGAAATACTGTCTGAATTATTCACAGGGTGTAAATAAAACATGTCCAGTAGCCTTTACCTAAAAATGAACAGGCGGCTGGGCGGCCCTTATGCAACACCAACGGCCCTGCTGAGTGATGAGAATTTGGTTGCCTCAGATCCACCCTCACGGCATGCAGAAGAACCAAAGGGACCCAGTCTGAAATTTGCTGCATTGATATTCAACAGGATGCGTTCCTCCATTTAAAACAGAATATTCCATTAGGTCCCCCCTTTCCGCACAGCGACTTTGACACGTGAAGCACTGCCTCCACAGTGAGATGATAATGAAGCCTTGCAATCATCGGGAGTAACTATTATCAGACCACAATTCTTGGAAAACATGAAACATTGGTCTGGTTTCAGTTCACGGGTGTCTTTCTTTAATATCCTCCAGAATAACAGATGATACAAACGTTTATTGCTTTTCTCCCACTGTGCACTAGAGTCATGCATTATTCATTATACTCCTCTATGCCATGGTCCAAATCATCCCCAAAACAAATTGCCTCATAATTACGGAGTATATCAGTGTCTGTACGTGTGTGCGTGTGCGTGTCTGTGTGTCATCCCCTCAGAGATAACATATGACAGAACATAAAGAGCAGGATTAGCACACACAAGCCCGGTGCTCCTGGCAGGCGGGCGGGCAGGCAGGGAGGAAGAGACGGGCCAGGAGAGAGAACCCAGGGCATGTTGTTTCGCTGCATCATAATGTTGCTCTGCTCGAAGGCTCCAAGGCGTTAACGCAATTATTGAATTTGAGTGACGCTCCCTAACTCCCTCACTGTAACCTCACCCTAACCCAACCTCAAACATCACTCACAAACCCATGTATAACAGACTGATGTTGCTCAGAGTATGTTATTGGACATATTTGTCCTAAAGCATCATCAATGTTGACAGAAAAGGCAGCGGGCCGTCAACCCGTGCAGAAACGTCCTCGCCACCCAACCCCTTCCCCACTCCCTCACTCCCCCTTCTCCGCATCAGCTCTCTGAAGTGGGTCGAGACGTGTTTAGGCAGTTTGTTTACAGATCCTATTACTCTGACGCGGCAGGGTCTAAATTAGCTGTCAGACTCTAATCACTCCCTGAGCCCTGCTAGGGATATACCTCACCTCCACCATTACACTGCCTGGGCCCTTCTAGTAATATACCTCACCTCCACCCATAGGCGTACATTTAGGGTGGGACGGTAGAGACATGTCCCCAACAATGTTGGGAATTGTTTTTATTGTACCCACAAATAATTGCGAGTCTAAACATATTTTTTCATTCTTTTAACGTTTTCTGCTCCACAATTGGTTAACTCTCATGGTCAGCGTTACTCTTGATTGGCAGGAGAGCTCTGATCACAATGTGTAGCCCACCAGCTTGTCAACTAACAGTGGTCAGGTGAGTGTCAAAGCAATACTGTGAGAAGAGATTGGTTGGCTTTTTGGCAGGCAACTCCTGTAAGGTAGATGTTGACATTGAGTGAATAATAAACAACAAATACACTCCTGTAGGCTATATCATTGTTAAAAATGTAGCTCTATAGTGTTTCTAAAGATAACGAGCCTTTGCTCGCTCTGGAACACAACTACGGAATTGTCTGCTTGCTAGCTTACGGACATTCATTTGTCTTGAATGGAGAATATGCCGTAGTTGCGGTCAAAGCTATGCTAGCTAGTAATTACAAACTTTATTTGTTTTGTTTAAAACAAATTTGTAAAAAAATTATTTGTTAAGGATTTGGTAATACAGTGTCCCCACCAATGTTAAAACCAAACCTATGCCCTTGCTTCCACCGTTACACTCCCTGGGCCATTCTAGTAACATACCTCACCTCCACCATCATGCTCATCCAGGCAACTTAACCTGTATGGTCATCTACATCTAAAGGTCAACTAAATAAATTACAAACTTCCCAAAACAGAGCTGTAAAGTCATTAACAGGCTGGTTTTCAATACAACTACATTTTTCAGAAACACTGTCTTTTTTTCTCAACCAGTTTTCTTATATAATCAAATTGTTAGGTGTGATCAGGTACATTCTCATTTGACGAGGTCAGCTGATGATGTTCAGATGATGTTACCATGCCCAAAATCAAATGCTTTGAAGAGAACAGTTATTTATCGTGCCATCAATCATTGGAATAATTGCCCACTGGATATACGTAAAATTAATAGCCAAGTCTCTTTCAGGTACCATCTGAGAATGCACCATTTACAGTAGTGAGGAGGGAATGTACATATTTACTGTATTAATGGAGAAATGAATGTGTGCTGTAATGATTTGTTCTGAGTGATTTCTAGTGATGTTTATAATGATGTCTACAATGTTTCTGCTTTTACATGATCATTGTTAAGTAATTTTTATTTGTTCTCTTTTTGTTGGACCCCAGGAAGATTAGCTTGTCTCACTTGACAGGCCCCACGCAGTGACAGCTACTGGGGATCCTTTTAACAATAAACAACAATAAACATTAAACCTTACCCTCTCCCTAGGCCTTACAGAAAGTGTACACCAGAGAGGCACATGTCCTAAACTGAGAGCTAGACTTTCTTAGTCAGGCCCAGCCTCCATCTCCAGCCCCCGCCCCAGCCTTGAAACTTTAGCTGCAGCCCAAGCCCTCAGCCTCAGCCCCAGCCGAGGCTTCTTGTAAGCAACACAGCAGGCCACATCCACGTAAGTGCTGATTAATGCAAATAGTGATAATGAGGACGTTCTTTCGTTCTACACTTGTCCTATCCCTCTGACATCTGCCCGCTTGTGCTAATTAACATGCTGGCACCACGTGCCAGAGGGAAAAGCCATGCTCATGTATAGCAGGCTAACACTCATTATCCAATACAATAGAACACAACAGTATACAATAGAAACCTTGTCTGAACTTTTATTATGATATAACCAGCAATTTCACCGACCGAACTATCAGTACCAGGTTACATCGGTACAACAAGAACCCAACAGCAGAGGGCCCGCAATCAAAGACTGTGTTTGTCCTGTACTGTTAATACCCATGAGGTGTGGGTTACACATTGCTTTTTAATTGAGTTAAAGGTGCAATCCACAAAACTCTTACAACAACCTTCATGGCACTGGAAGGAGACTGTGAGCCTGCAGTGTGGTTGGGACTGAGAGTCGAGCATGCTGCACCAGTGCATTTTGTTCCAGGACTTTCTAAGGATGTAGAAGAAACCGTCAGCAATGTTCTTCTGTCAGACCTGAGTGCTTGGAGAGGTGATACTTGCCCTGGTCTTATATCTCTCATTCCTCTCATCACTGCCCCCTCTTCCTCCCCCTCCCTCTCTCTCTCTTTCTCCCTCTCACAACAGAGGAGAGCAAAGGAGAAGAGGCCTCAAAAGGGAAAAAGACAAGATTAACTGCTATACCTCCGCTCACTGCAATACTGTACTGTGCTTACAGCAGAGCTAGGTCCCAGAAGAGACCAAAGTACACACACACACACATAGTCACACACACATACTGGAATGACAACAAAAAATATCACAGTTGGAAAACACTTCTTCCATGAAGTCAAATGTTTAACTATGTCAGAGCTGGTATTTATGTAATCGGAGCTGATAATAATAAGATGGAGTCTCTATCTATCAATTTCCGCTATGTCTGTCCAGTGACATTTTTCACTAGAAAGCATGCGTAACACATGAAATATTCTCACCAATCCTTCCAATTAGATGTGTTAAGTAGTGTTAAGGCTCTTCCTACAGCCGTATGAATGGGATTTAGCTCATTATAATGCTGTCTCTCTCCGCCAGCTCCCATTGTCCTGACAGATAAGCTAAATGACATGTGCTTCAAGTGAGCTCTAATTAAGGTTTAATGGGCTTTTCTTCTCCAACAACTTCCATATTAGCATCAATTGTACGTTTCAGCTGATTCACTAGAACTGTCCTTTCAGCATTAAATTAGGTTGATTTAGAAATAGCCAGAAGATTAAAGTGCAGACTTCAATAACACAATAACAACCACATAAACGTGTGGGATAATTCACTTAATGACCTTTGGTAGCTCGTTGTGAGAGGAAGGGAGGGATGTCAAAGCTGAATTGGCCAGTCAAACTGATTTGAGTCGCTTTCAGGTGTAGCTTGGAATGTTTCAGCGCTCTCTTTCTGAGTCTCACCGTATCATATATTTAAACAGTGCCCCCGGATTAATATCTGTCTGCCACAACCTTGCATGTCTGTCTGTCTGCGTGCCTGTCTCTCGACCCTCTCTCAGCCTGGCTACCAGTCAATCTGCCTGCCTGCCTGCCTGCCTGCCTGCCTGCCTGCCTGCCTGCCTTTCTGTCTGTCTGTCTGTCTGTCTGTCTGTCTGTCTGTCTGTCTGTCTGTCCATCTTGTCAATTGTCCCCTACACAGTCAGTCAGCACCTCCCCCCATCCATCCATCCACCCCCCCACCCAACACTAATCCATTCAGGAGGGCTCGTAATCCAGCCGAGCATGCTATGTGGAAGACATGTTATCTAGGTACTGTTGTGCAGCGCGGGGTCTCTCATCACTAGGGACCCATTAAGATGGATAAACCCTGCACATTTATAAGCCAATGTATTTCTACAAGCCATTTGAGTCCATGTCTCGTCTGCCTTTTCAAGCATTCATTGCTCTGACGGCAGATGATGGCTATGCAGAGAGAGTACAGAGCTGCCGTCAAAACCAAATGCGATTGTTTTTTTGTTTGTTTTTTTTTTATCTCAATTTACATCACAAAGTGGTTAAATGATTTAGCTCTACGCGGCTCACTTTCACCACACCCTCTACAACCACATAACAGTTCTGTTTCCTGTCAAATATAACATTAAAATAACATCAGTTCTGTTTTATTTTGAGGGGAAAAACAGGAAGCAGTATCCTGGGTTAGGAGGAGTCCAGATTAGGATTGAGAGGCTGTGCAGAGGGATGTGGGTGGGATAGAGGGATGGAGGGAGTACAGGGAGGGGGGAAGAGGGGGTAGAGTTGGAGTGGAAGTGAGTGAGGATTGAGAGTGTTTGTGCACGCGAGATAGAGAGAAAGGGGGACGGAAAAGAGGAAAAAAAGATGGGAATAGATAGAATGGGAAAGTGTGAGATGGATGGGGAGGGAGAAGGAATGGAAGGCAGGCAGGCAGGCAGGCAGAGAGATAGAGAGAGATAGAGATAGAGATATAGAGAAAGAGAGAGAGAGAGAGAGAGAGAGAGAGAGAGAGAGAGAGAGAGAGAGAGAGAGAGAGAGAGTAAAACGTAGTAAAGTAGACAGCAGATGGTGAGGATTATTTAGGACTAAAATACTCTGCGATCCTCTAAGGGAGGCCAGAGACATAAACCGCAACAAGACCCCATCTGCTAGAAATACCCATAAAAGCACGACCAAGCACCTCAGCTCACAGACAGCCAGCTTGCGGTGACAGCATCCATCCATAAGATATGTTATCCTGCATGCTGACTCATTACAACCGTATATTAGATTTCCCCAACAGTAAAACAGTAGATAATGTTTTAATGTGACGTTGAGAAACAGCTTTGCTCCTTCCTAGGGGGAAGCCTTAGGACAGGGAAGGGGATGGGAGAGAGAGAGGAAGGGGGGGAACCCCCAATAGTGTCATAATGACTGCCCACGTAATCATCAATATTGTCCCGACACACATATTCACTACTATTCACATATATAATTACGGTCCAAATGCACATACCAATAATTACTTTTCACACACACCAGCACAAACACATAACATTCAGAATTGCTCAATCTAAATGCCAAGGACCATTGGACAAAAATCCATCAAAGTTTATCACCTGAAGAGCACACGAGACAGCAATGTGACACGCTCCTAATCAAACAACACACTGGCTGAAAATGTCCCTCCAGAGAATCCCATTTCAATCAGCGCCAGTGACAACAATGTAGTCACATCTGGCCATTGTGGCACTATTGTCAGCTTGACACGCATCTCCTCTTTGCACATCTCCCAATCAATCCGTGCAAGATCCATGACCATCACTGTTCTGTCTCAGAAGAGATGAGATGTGTTTACCTGATCCTGTGTGAAGATCAAATCTTGTACCTACAAGAAGAAAAGAAACAAGACCAAAATGACGAGGTGTTACAGTTGTGTTTTGTCATGAACAATGATATATGTATTATAGAGCTGATACCATTGACAAGCAATTATGCATAAATCGGTACATCTCCAGGAACCTTTAGAAACATTATTGGTTTTCTGCAGGTTCCTCTTAATGGTCACATTAAGTGTGGAAACCACACTAAATGTCATGTTCCATGGTCATTTTCTATTGAACTCAGAAGTTAGTCAAGGGCTTGAATTTCAAATCCCTGGAAAAAGGCAGAGACTAATTGATAGCACACTGGCTGGTTTCTATGCTGTTGACCATGGGGTTGTCAGGGTTCACGTATTGATTTATTCTCCGTACTGTGTGACATGGGACACTTCATTAAAAAACGTCCTGGTACAGTACATAATGTAATTACAGTGCATAGATCTGCCCCCCTGTAGCCAGCCTCTTACACACCCTACACCCACACACCCTGAACATACACACACCAAATCAGATACACACAAACACACACAGAGAGAACTCAAACACACACAAACGACCATCACCACACCCATCCTCCGGATCAGATTGCAAACTGGGGTAGGAGCCTTGCATCATCAGTCCTTTGAGCAAGCCCAGTTTTGGTGGCATTGTCACATGCCAAACCGATCTGATAACACCGTGCCACCATTGACTGTTGTTCCACAAGCTGCCAATACAATGAGCATCCTTATCGTCATGACAATTGGCTGCAATTGACCACATTGGAGTCAGTCGGACCACCAAAGGAAAACAGAGCCTCTGAATCTACTGATCCAGACAAATTACAGTCTGACCAATAATTATATCATAATGCAGGAGTCTATAACTCCTGAAGGGGTTTAGCTAATACAGTACATACCCTCCTAACACTGGTGCTTATTTCACCGAGTGCGTAATAGCAAATATTTTGTACATTAATTTGCATCTTCATCTTGGTAAATGATTAATCACAGAGTTCGAGGGAATTGGCAGATGAATCTTTCATAGGACAGCCAGGAGAGAGAAACCAAGCCAGTTAAATCCAGATCTGAAGCCAGTGTACAGCAGCTCACAAAACTCATATTTTTCCCTGATCCCATATCCCCAAAAATAAGCATATTCACTGGTGAGGTAGATACTTTAAAGTGCTTAATGCCTTCCTACCCGTCTGGGTGTATATAAACCTCAATATCCTGCTTCAACAGATGAATGAAACAGCTGTCTAATAACAAGGTGTCGTATTCTACGTCAGAACCGTTCCAACTGGATTGGGATGGTAATATTTGGTAACTTTGAGTGACGTTTGAGCACAGGAAAAGACCTGGCCCTCAAAGTGATGCGGTTTATTAGGGATCCTTCTTGTGTATCCCTCCAAACATGTCTTGATCAGGTAGACCCTCTGACAGTATCCTAGATCAAGATCAGTACCTCTTAGCTGCTGCCGCAGAACACAGAACATCTTCCCTGTGAGACCTCCTCGATCAGGAGGGGAACTTGGTACCGATGAGACCTGCAGTCATGTACCCACCAGATCAGTCACTGACTCAGTGATCCGCCGGAGATCCATGGCATCTGACTGTTCTGAATGGACCAAACCAGATCCCTCCACTCCATCCTAGTCTGGAGTGAGAGCTGGAAAGATTGTCTTCTTACTGCAGTCAATCTCATTAAAGATTCCTAAACACATTAGCAGTGCCTATTTCATACTTCGCCAACTTTGACAGTATTCTTCATGGTGCACGGTCGGATTACATATAAATGTAAATAATGTGCTACATTGACCATTTGACCAAACCACACTCCTGCACATGAAACTCCAATATGCTATTACAGGCCAAAATACGAACTGAGATACCATTTGAGTCAACACGAACAAACCCAGCTGGAGGACTAGGTTATGATCAGGGTACTTTGATTTCAGTAAAAGATTTCTACAAGTAATGGCCACACTTTAAATTCCCCATTCCACTTTCATGGAAATTGCAATCAACTCTACATAGGCCTTCCACATAAAAACAAGGTATGAGGATGAGGAAAAGCTCAATAATGGACCATGGTTTCTGCCTGAGCTGATGTGGACATGTATCACTGGCTGGTGCTCCTGCTCCTGCATGGATAGCATTTAGCTACTGTGGAGGTGGATGATAATAGAACCTGCTGCTGCTGCTGGAACGCTAAAGTGCTCTCATTCCAGAGACGGGGAGGCAATCATTTCATCAGCTGTCAAGTAGGGCCTGAGAGCCCGGGCTGTCTGGGTAAGTGGGGATGTACAAAGGCTGCAATAGAAAGAATAAAAGGATGATTTATTTTTTCTTCTTAAGATCAACTCTGAAATAGGCTAAAAATAAGCGCGATAAAAATGTTGTATCATCTGAAATCTGTGTCTTCGAAAGAGGCAATTGCATCAACCACGCATTTACATTGAGGGAAGCTGTGAGGGTTTGACTATTGGCATTGCACAAAAGTCATATTTTGGTCTGGCCAATTAAAGTAAATGTTTAAAATCGGGATTTGAATGCAACAGGTGCAATCTTGCAAATATTTATTGCTGGTCATTGACCCATTAGTGTCCACATCCTTTGGAATCTAAGTGAAACCTTTGAGGCGTTTACCATGGTGTGAATTCTGCAAGCTTAACCCAGTCAGGCAGTTACAAGAACAAGACCTCGACAAAGGCTTGGACCTTCAAGAAAAGAAAAAAAAGTGTTACCATGGAGATGACAGAACCCCAACTGTAACCTATGTACAAAGAAAATACAAGAACGAAGAACACTGACTGACAGCACTACTTGTAATCCTTTTTCAGCTGAGTTGAGTGTGTGTGTGCGTGTGCGTCACACTAGCTTGTTGCTTATTCACAAGGGACATATATATATATATATATATATATATATATATATATATATATATAGTGACACAAACTTCAGTGAAATACATTCTCTGTTACTTCTGGATTAAACAAACTGATCCAGTAGTTTGTTCTAGCGTTCCACACAGCAGCTCCCAACAAGAAGAGCTACTGTCTGTAATTCAGCAGATAACAATGTTGATTTGTCCAGTACAGTGTGTTTGTGAATTCAGTACAGAGAACACTTTACAAAAATAAAATCACTCAAGGCCTATTTAGTTTGCCTGAGTTGTCAGGAGCTATTTCCAGAGTGGAAACACAGTTTAAAGAACCGAGTGTTCACACCTGATTTCATGACCCAAGGTGTTAACACCTGACTCTCTTCTCTTCCAGGCATCAATTAACATGTTTTGTTTACTTTTATAGTGTATGTTTTGGATGTGTGTCTGCAGTCAAGCATGCATACGTATGTGTGCATGGGTGGGTTAGGGTGAACCAGTTTAAATGCACCAGTGTATCAGTAAAAAAGCAAGTTAGACCAAAATAATAAAATAATAATTTTTATTCCAAATGTATTGTAGTAAAACACAGGTAATTATGAGTAAATATCTGGGACAGGGAGTGTTAAAACATGTTTTCTTTTATGAAGAATTATTTGTTTGTTTTGTGTTTCAGTTACACTCTCTCTTGGGCCCTAACCTAGATTGCTGCACACAGACTATTAATCATTGATGATCAGACCTTTTAATATTGTTTATATATAATTAATTTGTCACGTAAATTAATGCATACATGTGTATCAAACAAATGTTGTGCTGTTATCTTCTGTGTTGACAGAGTCAAACCTACAACACAGTCCACCCAAAACTACTGTATTGATAACATGATAACATAACCTTCCTCATTGTAATTTCCTAAATTGCTAAATTGCTATTTTGACTATTGAAATAGTCATTATAGTATTAATGCAGACAATTCTTCCTTTATGCAAATATGGACAAATCCGTTTTGAAGAACAAACAGAAAGTTGATGAAATAGAAATTCTCAGAATGGCCTGATTATCAACGAAAATGAGTAGACAATGACCACTTCAAAGTACTGGAGCAGCTACTGTGCAGACTGGACTGATTATGTTGACCGCAATCAGGTTTCCATGGATTGAAGGGCTGAAGATGAAGAAAATGAGAGATGCCTGGGCATGGCACCCCGCAGGAGGCAGGACATGAGCCCTGGAGTCACTCAAGAGTCATCCCTCTCTGGGGATGACTACTGCTGCATCCAGAATGTACTGGAATGGCGTTGACCCCAGACACCGAGGATCTATGGTTTGTGTGTGCGTCTGTGCGTATGAGTGTGTGTGTGTGTGTCGGGTATGGGGGGGATTCTGCAGATGATTAGGATTTAAGAAAGAAAGGTCGAGTAATCAGCTCTGAGCCCCTTTTCACACAGAGCAGCCTCCCTCCAGGGTTAAGGCCCAGCCTCCCTCCAGGGTTAAGGCCCAGCCTCCCTCCAGGGTTAAGGCCCAGCCTCCCTCCAGGGTTAAGGCCCAGCCTCCCTCCAGGGTTAAGGCCCAGCCTCCCTCCAACAGTCTGTCGAGCCCCTGTCTCCAGATACCCACTAATCACTCTGTTACGCATTTGTACCTCGTGAGGCCTACATGCTGGATGTGGAGAGCCAGTGGTCTAGTCTCAGTTGCACCAAACCTGCACGGCGTTTGGAGATGGATCCCACCAATATCCTCACAAATCACTCCCATAGCTTTGAAGAAATGTGTTTAGCGATTCTGCAAACGCTGCATGTGAGATAGTGGTTTACACATGAGAATTTAGAGAGGGCTGTAACATTTTAATCTATTCTCACAACCACACACACACACAAACACACTCCGGAGTGGTCACAGGAGACCTCTGTGCATGGGTTGGAGAGACTCCACCTCTAAGCTATTAGACCTTTAAATTGGTCCCAGTGAAATAGGCCTTATCTGGCTGCAAGTCAACCTTAGCTGTAGCCCTATGTACAGCAGAATTAGTCACTGTCAGAAAGATCAATATCTCCACAGCGGCCTAGAGACCAGCATTCTACACAGAGACCCCATGTAGAATTATTAAGGTTAGCATACAGTAATCATTTCAGCTATTACCACTTGCACCCCCACCATAAAGGCATATTCCAGCATTTTCTGTTTTCAATCAAAGGAAAAAGTATTTATTGGTAACTTAGCATTTTAGCTTTAATGAGACAGTCACAAACCATTCACATCTGTCTGGGACTGCTACAATGGCCAACATGAACCAAACAGTCACAGAGACTGAATGACCATCGAGGGATGGGTCTTTAAGAGAGTGAGATCACATCTACAGGTTGCTGTTTGACTCGGCCTAACAGATGACGCGGCATCAACAGCCATCAAACTGGTGCTGAGACCCGCCGATGGAGAGCCTGGCACCCTGGGGCCTGGCCACCACGACGAGGCTGGGGCCGCTAGAACAGAGCGTCTCTGTTCCGCCTGCCATCCAGGCAGGAAACATGACGTATTCACATGATAATGAGCCAACGGGACAATCACAAACCCCACCGTGTCTGGCACCGAATGCCAGGCTCAATGCCCTATCACCAAGGAGACCGGTTCGAAACGGTTGCCTGGCAGAGGCAGGCAGGCCATTTAGGACCCCATAGAGCTGTGAGCAGGCTTTTCACGACCCCTGTGAGAGGCTGAGAGGGAGAAAAAAATGCACACACACAGTTCTCCTCTCTGGAGCTGCCAGCTCGTCGCCACTGTGAAGAGAGCTTAGGCGAAAACTGGATTGAATACAAATGTGGACTGTGTTTTTGGTTGTTTTTTTGGTCACGCATCTGAGTCAAGGTTCAGGTGATTTTTTTTCAGCAACGTCACTGTCCTTGCTTTCTTTATACACACGCCCCACCTGAGTCCTCACTGGCCTGGGCTGGGGGAGATGCATCCATGCAAATCAACTGTAAAGTACTGAGATGTTTTTCTGTGGCTGCTCCCCGGGTTAGGGAACCTTCTGCCCCTCCCAAATGTCGAGAAGAGGGGGTGGGGGGCAAGATACAAACTTCTTTAAAAGAGTGTTTTGAGTGTTAGGCCAAATGTTTACCAGTCCTGTGCTGAGGAGGAGAGGAGAGTTATCCTTAGTTTGAACTGTGGGTAATACAAAGCCTCGTCTTTCCTCAAGAAAACAGTCATGATCACTCTGGCTGTTCAGTCGGGTGTGAAATATGCACTCTCTCTCACTCTCTCCCCCTTTCACTGTCTGATTCCCTCACGCTCTCACTCTCTCACTCTCTCGCTTCCTTGCTCCCCAACTCTCTCACTCCCTCTGTCTCTCACTCCCTCACTCCCTCACTCCCTCGCTCCCTCGCTCCCTCGCTCACTCTCTCACTCTCTCACTCTCTCACTCTTTCACCCTTTCACTCTTTCACTCTCTCGCTCTCTCGCTCTCTCGCTTCCTTGCCCCCTAACTCTCTCACTCTCTCAATCCCTCACTCCCTCACCATCTCACTCTCGCACTCCCTCACTCCCTCCCCATCTCACTCTCTCACTCCCTCACTCTCTCACTCTCTCACTCTCTCACTCCCTCACTCTCTCGCTTTCTCACTTTCTCACTCTGTCACTCTCTCACTCTCACCCAACCCTTCCCCCCTTCCCCGCACCATGCGAGCAAGTAAGCAAGTGTCTCTAAAGGATTCACTTTGACCTCTCCATCAACAAGTCAACTCGTCTCTCCAGGATTCTCCTGCTGCTTCCAAACCAGTCTACTAAGGGGAGGTCTCTCCTATTGAGCCGCCACTCGTCTCTGTGCTTTCCATGCGGCTAAACCCATCCTCCTGATGGTTTATTAACTATACCCCCATCCCGGCATCAAACCTAATCATCCCATCTGCGTATACGCAAAGTGGGACGAATTTTTCATCTTCATTTACACAAGGATTAATTAAAATCAAAGCTCTTTTTTTATGCACTGCATACCAGTGTAATCAGTTCTACTGACACTGTAGTGGAGGAGATCGGGCATTCCGACCTTTTATCTTCAGCAGCGTTTCGATAACAATGGTGGAAAGCTTCTCTGGGGGCAGAGGGAGCACAATGATGACACTTTCAATGGGGCTCCCTATCGTCAGCTCAACAAAGAGTAATTTTCTATTGTGTCTTCAATAATGCAGCTCTCTCTCTGTCTCTCTCTCTCTTCGTCTCTCTCTCTCTCTCTCTCTGTCTCTCTCTCTCTTCGTCTCTCTCTCTCTCTCTCTCTTGAACCCCACCGACCAAGATGCTACCTACCCCGGCTGCAGCAGCAAGGGAGAATGGGAGGGAAAGATGGAGGGAGAGAGCGTGAGAGAGAGCGCGAGAGAAAGCGAGAGACCTATGATGCCACTGGAATATTGACAACCCTGGTCTAAACAGGCTCAACATCAGCAATAATGCTCATCTTCCATCATCTGGATAGCCATGACATACACACAGCTTAATGTCTGATCTTTCATAAAGGGAAAATGGCACCTCGCTCACGCACCAGACTTGATTGATTACTTGTTATTCGAAAAATGACTCAGTATCAATGAGTTCTGTATCATATCTATGAATTCAAAGGATGCCCGGCTCCTAAAATAAACATTTGAACTGCTGAACTGGTGATATCTGGTAATATCCTACAGATCCTATACACACTGCTGATATCCTAAATTCAAGTTGAAGAGAAGAAATCTATGCCTGTGTCTATAAGCACAACGACAATTAGAGTCAACAAACCATGTAGTGACAGTGCTGTAATTGAATTGCATGATTCTTGTTGGTTTGATGTAATTACAGTTGTGCTCACATGCAGGGTGGAATAGCCTTGATTGTGCACGGATAATTACCCAAATCGACTAGATTGTGGTTAATTGTGCCATAGACGTTATGGGTGCTGTTGTTGTGTCTGCAAGCCATAGCAACAGGAGACACCATTTATTGGAAGAAGCAGAACAGGGGACTCATTTATTCGAGATAATGTCTAGATAATGTCTGTCACAACGTGTACCCAAACAAAGACTAATTGTGACCTTCCTCACACTCAAATCCGGGACAAAATCTCCAAGACCAGATAGGGAGGTGGGAGGCTGAGGGAGAGGAAGGTAGCGCAACAGAAGAGTGACAGAACCCAACAGACTTGGTAGAGCGGAAGAGTGAAGGAGACTGCAAGAAGAGAGAGAATAAAAGAGACGAGATCGAGGGAGTGAGGACAGGAGAGAGAGACGGGAACAAAATGGGGGGTGTGGGATTAGTTCACGTGAGACAGGGCAAAGAGGCTTGTAGCTCTTGGAGTCCAAGTGAACACATAAAGCCAAAGCTATCCATAATCTATAAATCACTGCATAGGGAACAGAGAGTTGTAATCTGCAGAAAAGCCTGTCTTAACAAACGATTTGGGGCAAATAAACAGAGAAGCACTTTAATATTTTACACATTGTCTCACATCTCTCCATCCATCTCACCATCTATCCCTACATCTATCCCTCCATCCATCCAACCATCTATCCCTCCATGGCCTCCATTACATCCAAGCTTACAGACCCTCCAACAAAGCCTTCCTGCTTTGAGTTGGATCACTAATGTGTCACACACACACACACACACACACACACACGTACAGCAACAACACAACAAATATTAGGCCTGATTGATAGATAAGTGTGTATATTACAACATGGCTTCTGTGTTTATCACGTGCGTCATGACAGGAATCTGATAGAAGGTCGGGCCAAGCTGGGCCGGGCAAGGGGCAACCGTCAGAGGGCTAATACCAGGCCAATTGGACTGAGCAGTAGGGGACAGAAAGGGGGCTCTAAAGTGACTAATCTGGGATCAGGGTTCAGAAATCGCTCTGTAGCCTTTGAACATTGTGAAAGTAAAATGCCATTTTCTATAATGGCATTCATTTAAAATCACATTGCAAAGAGTGCAAAGAGTTTGAGGCAGTGGGCATCCCCAACGTCTGACGTGCACTCTGACCTCCAGGGACTCCAACTCTCTGGTCCTGTTGTTCCCACTACAGACCACAGCTCTGGTTCTGTTGTTCCCACTACAGACCACAGCTCTGGTCCTGTTGTTCCCACTACAGACCACAGCTCTGGGTCCTGTTGTTCCCACTACAGACCACAGCTCTGGGTCCTGTTGTTCCCACTACAGACCACAGCTCTGGGTCCTGTTGTTCCCACTACAGACAGCTCTGGGTCCTGTTGTTCCCACTACAGACCACAGCTCTGGGTCCTGTTGTTCCCACTACAGACCACAGCTCTGGGCCCTGTTGGGCCTGTGAAGCCGGCTGGAACGCCACACAGATGGGATCTCCTGCTTCCTGTTTCAAACGTGCAGAACTCTGCCTGGCGCTTTCCTCACACGCTTTACCGCGGCATGCTCATCCATAGGGCTCAGACTCAGCTTCTCTTAGCCTCAGTCCCAGCCAAACCTTCTCAACCCCAGTCTTAGCTAGTCCCAGCCCTGGTGCTAGCCCGCCTCAGCCCTATTCTCAGGTTCAGTCTCAGCTCCAAAATCACACAGACCCAGCCCGTAGACCCAACCGCTTACTGATAAATATTGTAACAGGTAGGGGAAGTGATATATTTCTTTCAGAGCTGTATGCGGACATCCCAACAGGGACCAATCCAGACAGTTTACACACATTTGCAGGAGGTAAAGTGTGTCACAGTCAGAGCAGGTCCCCACACAGTGTTTGTATGTGATGAGAGTGCTCTCTAGGTAACTACTAGATGCTGTTGAAGTTGAACTCATCAAGATAGATAGTACATAGAGAAGTTGACCTAATTACTGTACCATTGATATGTATAGTCTCTGCACAACGGTGACTGACAGCTTTGCTGTTGTTTCTTTTTAATCAGAGAACAATAATATTTTCCTCCCCTTCCCAATCAAACTGCTAATCTTTAATAGCTGTAGGCCTGTTCTAGCTTTGTTTACAAGGACTAATGTAGGATACCATCAAAACTGCTTTTGAGTGACTTAAATGGAATGTAGGCACACCATTTCATTGTACCATAGCTTGACATGATAAGTTTGGAGAGGGGAGAGAGGTATGAAGAGGCCCAATGTTGGTCAGGTTATGAATAACCTATGTCTGTGAAAAGCCTCTGACATGATTAATGCAGGAGAAAATGGCTCAATACAGCACTGATGCTCTGCTGTGTGTCAACACAACATGCGCCAGTTGCAGGTCACCTATTAGCCACATCATAGTTCATACAATCTTTCTCGATCCGAAGATTCCGACCTGTACAAAATGGTGCTTGATCGACAGTGAGTGATTAAATGATTGTCTGCTGTGCAGCTAGATGATGAGTCAAGGGATGCATGGCCAGGTAGCCATCAGAAGCGTTAGTGTGTTTTGAAAAGAAAGTTTTTTGAGTCATTTCAAGCTTGCAACTAAAGCCTTCCTCAGTTTTAATTTGCTACACCCCATGCCAGGACACAAAAGCTCCTTTTTGTAAAATCAAAGAGAAAATACATTTCTATGACATGAAGCACTACCTGAGGTATTCTCCATAGTCACTCCCTTGAACTGGAGAAGTCGCCATTGCAGAAGACGGGGACCACATGCTGAGTGCAACCATGTGCAATTTTCAAAATTACATTCTTCCAGAAAGTGAAATTATCCACAGTGTATTTTTAGAGTGCAGCAATTATCTGGTCAAGACAATTTAGTGGTCTAGTGATTTCACTCCTTCAAAAGGGATATTTGGTTATTTGATCAGAGAGTGGTGGAATTGCACACCCCAGAGATCAAGTGATGACTGAGACTGCGGTTAAAAAAACTTAATCACTAGACCAAAAACACGTCCTTGTGGTCCAAAACTGACCTCATCAGAATGCTGTGTTTCATGAAGAACATCCTGGGACCTTTCGTGGCTAGTGATTGGAGGATTGCAGTGATGCTGCAGTTCTATTACGGCAGTCGAGCTGTTAGACCTCTGGAATGCTCACGACGGTAACCTGCTTACCAGGGGAATTACAGCAGCGTAGCCAACACACGCTAACACATCCATTCTCTTGACCCACTGATTCCTCTGACCCCAAAATAAACAAAAACAATACATAAACAAACAAGCCCTGCTAATGCCTCATGACACATCATAAATATCTGTCAGGATATGATCGAGAGCCGTAATTAGCTACACACCCGGGGAAAAATGTTGGCCTTAAACAAAGCCTGCTAAAATATCAGCAAAATGAAGCTTTAAGGGTAGGATCTATTTAGAAGCCACCATCTCAGGATCTAATACCTAAGGATAATAGTGTAATGTTAACCTTTTTTTGCCAGAATATTTGTATGTGCCTGAGAGGATATCATATTTCATTCCAAAAGTCAATCTGAAAGAAACACTTAAGTGTCTCAGTCTCGCTGATTGGGGACATCTATCATGATTCTCCCTGTCTCACACCACGCCACACAGACAAATCTGAGTCGCTAAGGGACGTCATCACAAATGCAGGAAGGGGGAGAGTTGTGTGCGATGGTACAGGAGGCGGACATCCTTTTAAAACATGTATAAGCAAAGTGTCCCTCAGACCCAGACGGAAGAGACACTCCTTAAAGAGAGGTTAGCACGCGGACGTGCAACACAAAAGTCCCTCTCTTCAACCTCAGAGAAGTCACACCATGAACCTCTTCCCTTCAGGAACTCAGCAGCGGAGAAGAGGTTTCTCTATCGAGTCTGATCCAGGTACCCCAGACACTGACCTTAAACATTTAGTGCAGGAATTTGAAACTGACTTTAGATCAGTAAGTCAAGGGCTATCTTAGAACTAAGAGCTTCTTACACGTTTCTGCTCTCTCTTTGCCCAAGTGAGCATCTTGAATCACAGTTATCTGTGAAGATGTTACCAACCCTAACGGCAAACTAGCCTTCTTCCCACACCTTGGCAGGAGATAGTTCACTCTCATCTGGGCGCACTTCCAACGGCTCTTAAGGGGTCTCACAGAGTGTCCTCAACAGAGTAACGATGTACTACTCTCATTCGTTCGTTTTTCTCTCTTTCTCTCAAATATCTGTCATCATTTATTCATACTCGTCCCCAGAACCATCGCTGGCTGGCGTCGTCTGAAGGCTCGCTGTCTACAGCCTTCTCTCTCTCTCCGTCGCTCAAAGCCCATGCACTTTAGTGAGCAGTCCCAAAGGTCTTTTAATTTTTGAGCATCTATTTTTATCATGAAAAATAATTGAGGTGGAAAGTTCCATCTGTCCAACCAACACTCTTTCCAGCTGCTCCTTTTGAGCTAGGAAATAAATGTGAGCTTCCACATACATTTTTACTGATAAAGCAGTATGTTTGCATTATTAATGTTTGAATCTCATATGAATGTAAATTTTTTTTCAGGTAGGGATTTAGGTTTTTGTTGTTTTTCAGTTTTCTTTGGTCTGAACTTTAAGTATCTAGGTATGTTTAGTTGGAGAGATCCACTCTGAGGTGCAGTGGAGGGTGTGGAGACTAAGAGGGTTTGAACGCATGACTGAACGGCACTGCTCCTTCACTACTCTCCTCTGACCATCTCTTTTCAGAGATTTCCCTGCTGTGTCACTTGTCGGTTGTATTTACTAACTGTACATCTACAGCCTGACCAGGACCTGCAGTAGAGGGGACGGGGTCAACAGGGTCAGTCTTTGTTGTTGTGAGTGATAGGAGGTACAAGCAGGCCAGTTATGAATGCTAGGCCATTAAGGTTATACAGGTAATACAGATTAATGTATTTTATCCAATGTGAAATGTCATAGGATTTTTAAAATTCCTTCCAAATTCAAGACACTCAAATGTACTGCAGCTTTTCTACAGGGATCCACATACAGTACGTATGAGACCAAGAGAATAATTTGCATTGCTGCATTGTATACGCCTTATCTACTAAATTCAGCCTACAAATCAAAGAGTTTGAGTGGAATTTTAAATGAAAAAACACATCATTGGGAGAATAACAACTGGGGAACTAGCCCTGCCCAATTCCTCAGACACTACATTCAGCAACAACTGCTTGAAAAATTCAGGGCCAGCAAACCACCATTGAATGGTGAAAGTTGACTGCTGTACCGGATTGGTCGTCATGCCCTGGGGCATTGTGGGTAAATCGTTAAAGCAGGCTATGGAAAACTGCACTGTTGTTATGACCCGGGGGCCTCATTCTCACAAGCACAACCAATAATTCATCATTTTACTGTCCTGTCTCCGGAACGTTTGATCCAACTTCAAACTTTGTTCTCATTACAACTTTGACTTTTGTCTTTAGACAAGTCTTCTTTTTATCAAGAGGAATGTGCACGACCTGTCCTCGGTCTCCGGTCTCAAAGTCTGACAGACCGGGACCTGCAGTGAACCTGCAGTAAGTAATGATTTGTCCACTGTAGATTCACTTGTTGGAAGTTGTCCTCATGTTGAGACCCCCTCTGTCTCTTTTAGTTTTTTCAGACACATACAAACACACACGTGCATGTGTGCACACAAAGGCACAAACAGACAAGTACACATGGGAGAGAACGTCTGAAACTCCACAGACTTATACTAAGCTAGATAAAACAAATGTATACAAGCCAGTTGAGAATATCATCTCTATCAAAGAGTCACCAGTTTGCTACCTTTTCCACTAAGCAGTTACTGGTTCTAGTAACTTGTGATTGTCTTTCTGGGTCCTGCAGTGCCTTAACATAATTGACCACTGCCGATTTCAAAATGCAATATACTGCATGTACAGAGATATAGGCATATGTGCTGCGTGCAAAGAATGAAAACACATTTCAATTTAAGGTGAACTAGCTAATGTATTTCAATAGGCCTAATGTAAGGTATCTGAGCAAGATAAAACATTTGAGCCTCCGACCGTACTACTAAATTTCTCTAATGCTGAAGAGATACAGGGAGACAGTGAGAGACACTGATTACTAGAGTTGATTTTAAAGGGCTTGGAATGGGAGCACTAGGCTCCGGTGTCCATCTCTCTGTCAAGCCTTGAGTAAAGGTGGCAGTGGACAACAGACACCCATGTCAAAGTCGCCTCCGCCGAATAACTACTCAGGTGAACCCTTTTTGCAATCAGGAAAACCAGATTGAATAGTCCGTTTTGTGCGACAAAGGTCAACGTGCAGTGTTTTGAATCTTGGGATCCATGATGGCGTTGCCGACATGAAACTGATCCAGTTCGATCACAATTTCTCTCAATGCAAACTGTATTCTGAAAACTTCCACAGTGGTTGTGTTCCACAGAGATGACACGGTTTGACACAGTTGACGGCTCGTCACATGGAACTAGTGCATCTAATCGCTTGGATTATCAGTCAGAAACCTTTCCCGTCTGGCTTCTTCTCTATTTCAAATTTAGCCTACGGGCTCTCTGTTGACTTTGCAAAATAATTGTATGCGTATCCTTATTTTAATGAATAAAACCATTAAACAATGACATGACAGATTAACACTAGACAAACTCAAAACGCCTTACAAGATTTTCGACGATGTGCAAGCAATTGAGGGTGCTTTTCGTGCGATTGAAAGCCCACAGCTTTAATAAAGGTCACACCGCACTATCTGAGTTTTCTGTTGAAATTGTGAGGAGTTAGTAAGATCCAAGGGTGGATCAGATAACATACTAAAATTGGCATATTCGTTCATAAGGCTACATCCACAAAACCATTTAAAATCCAAATTCGTTGAATGGTCTTGCAGTACCTCTACACTATTTTACAAACTAACACTTTTTGTCACCTACTTTTACTACAACAATTTAAAGTATCCTACGCCCTATTAACTCAGCAACTTGTCCTTTGGGAAAAATAATAAATGCAAAAAGTTGTAGACCATGGGAAAACTTTGACCAAGTCATGATTAACTTACCTTCCATACAAAATATCACCAGCCAAGCAATCCATAGATCCGAATTATGGAACTTCAGCATGGTGCGTAACTATTTAGCAAGTCGTTTTGTGTATCTTCTGTGCGAAATAAAATCTTCTTTCACAGTTTATTTGAAGGGAAATAACTGTCTCTCGAAACAGCAAACATGAAATCTGCCTGAAATGTTTTACTCAAACAGCTGCGCTTCTTAGAAAAAACTAATTTAAAAATCTGTTCGAGTACAAAATAAAAAACGTTTGCATTTACTTAAAGCCCAAAACATCCGTTTCTTGATAGTTTTATTTAGAAAAGCAGTTTTACTGTTGTTTGTCGCGCCTATGTCCGCGGACAGCATTCAGTATTTTCCCCTCCCAGCAATTCACGCACCGCTTCAAAATCTATCCGCTACACTTGCCAGTGATGGAAACAAAGTCAGAGAACACCTTAGCCAAAACCATTTCTCGGTAGGTGAAATATTCGTATGTGGTCGCTGGTCCATGGCTTGAGTCTCGAACATGCACTCCTTTTCGCTTCAGCATTCTATTTGAAACATTGATTGAGAACTCGCCCGGACTGTTGCCAGGAGACCGCTGACGCCAGTCTAGACTAGAGGTACGAATGCCCCCCTCTGGTGACTATAAAAAGCAACCGCGCTCCTTGGCAATGGCATATCACTCTATGTGAATTACAGTTCCGTTTAAAGTCAGTGCACAGGTTTCATCGTTCTAGGGAAGCAAGGTTGGTTTAGAACAGTACTGAACTTACTCCATCTTAATTGCAGTTTTTATATCCACTCAACCTAAAACCTAGTGACAATGGCATCTCTCTGTTGGTTTTGACTGAATAGTTGATAATTTCATACATGTTTTTGATCAATGTTTAAGCAGTGCATGAGTTCAAAGGTGCAGTTTCGTTATTCCTCCATCATATGAGTTAGTTGTTCTTTGTTAGTCACCATAGAGTGAGCCTTACAACACAACAACCAGCGCTTCAACTGAAGGCTTCAATATGTCCACTTGAAGCATTCTGATCTCACTACTTAGCTCAGCACAAAATCCTGCTTGTATCTTCCCTATTTCCCTGGGCATTTAGCCTGAAAGCTCTTCCTGGCAAAAACATCCAATAAAATTCCAATCCTACACTTTAAAGACAAACATTAACACAAAACTTTTTTTCTTCCTTATTCGACATTTTAGATTTCTAAAGCCATGAGACATGGATGAGAGGGAATGAGAGGGGGTGATGCTGTCTGGACCTGTCCCTGGGGTCTACTATGTGCAGCCTGTGGCGTTTGGCAGACATTCTGAAGAATGTGTCTGTTAGTCCTTCAAACCAAGGTATCCCACCAATACTGCCAAGGATATCAGGGGCCAGTCGCATCACATCCCCTCAACTCAAATACACAAGCACACGTTGTCTGCATTCAACAATGATCAATGAACTATGGATTAAACTCCCATAAATAATTTAGCTTCACCCGTACCCCAAACACAATTTCTTAACCTATACAGAAGCATATGGAGTAGTAAAATAGGAGCAGAATATAGGGATAAAATCCCATACTCTCATGCACTTACAACCTCACATGTCAGACAGACAAAAAACAATCAGTTTTAAAGTGGGCACAATCACAGTAACCTAGATATATTGTTTAAATTATCTCTCCTCTTTTCTCTGGTCTACCATTGGGGACAGGCAGAGTGTGACAAATGAGGCAGACCACTACGCAGCCACGGAAACATCCAAAGACACTTGATTTATTATTGATTCCTTTTGTAAATGCTTTATTTTTATTTTTCCGCCCTATAAAAGATTCAGAAGATGTGAACAAGATCTGCTTTGTTAAATGTTTTAATTCCCCCTTTCCTGACATGCCTAGTTAGAGTTCACTCTGACTATAATATTGATGACAGAAGGAAATGTGTCCTTTGCTGTGTCATGAGTTTTGGACCTCACCATATTTATTATTATAACCTTTATTTAACCAGAAAGACCTCTCTGAGATTATAAATCTATTTTAAAGGTGTGTCCTGGTCAAGATTGGCAGCAGAAGTCAGAAAGATATACACAGCCTAATTTGAATAAACAAAAAACAGAACATTTACAGTATTAAACTATTACAAATCATCAATTCGTCTTTAAGATGGTGAATAATGCATTTGAAATGTTACAAAGACACCACGTTTTGTAGTTTCAGTTCCACTTCAAGAGAATTCCAATCAAACGGGGCTGCGTGAAATCCTTTTTATCTAATTAAATTCGAACGTTGGGAATCGAACGTGGGGAATCTGGATTGCTCTGTTGTTTCCTGAGTGCTGGCTAGTATGAATAAATTCAACCGTGACTCAGCAGCTCAGGTTAGTTCGGTATATGGACAACTTTCCATGCCTCATCTTTTATCCCACCACGCATTCTACTCAAAATACAAAAGATTCAGAAGGAAGCACAGACCTCACGTTCCAGTGAGAGACCTTTTTAGGAGGCTATATGTGATGGAATCGAGGTAACAATTTAAAGTGTTTACATCCATATCTCCAGTATTTTTCAGATATAACTGTAACAATGTTTTAACATCATAATTTAGTATTTAATTGGCAAACATTGCCCTCTTGTGGATGACTGTGACGTACTTAAGTGAAAGGAGACATTTCTACCCGATTCGTCACGAGGAAATGGATGCAAACGTTACATTGTCGAAGCTAAATGTACACAAAACCCATAAATGTAATCAACTCAAAACACATTGATTATCGATTGATTTACTAAGTATAGAAGGTCAGTCCTCGAGTGTGCAGTTATCTATTTTAAGTACTGTGTTCTTTGGTGTAGTTGAGCTTACCGGCGGCAAACTGTCGCTCATTTCCGGAATTTTTGTGACGTAGGGGCGCCAAGGGTGGCCTTGTTCACTGAGTTGTATTTATTATTTTGTGGATATTCTTTGGTACAGCATTCTAAAATGTATACGGAACTATATTGAGTTTATTTTTTAACGATTACATGTGAAGATTTTTGGTATGTAACTTATGATAATTTAATGCCTGCTTGAGCTGTGCATAAATTACATTACATTTAGTCATTTAGCAGACGCTCTTATCCAGAGCGACTTACAGTAAGTACAGGAACATTCTCTCCGAGGCAAGTAGGGTGAAGTGCCTTGCCCAAGGATACAACGTCATTTGGCACAGCCGGGAATCAAACCAACAACCTTCTAATAGCCCGACTGCCTAACCGCTCAGCCATCTGACCCCCCTGCATACATGTTAAAATGACTTGTAGTACTGTAGTTCAGTCCTGAGGAGTGGCTTACCTTGGCTGGAGCCTGTATCATGGGGGTTCAGTTGGGAGGGGGCATGAGTGTGAGACACCAGGGCTGTTTATCAGTTTGGCTGACTCATCAGTTCAGTTTTTGTACTGTGTTTTGCCTCCATGTCCACAGGGCTGCAGTCTTCAATAGCACTTTCTTAATTTGTTTTACTACATCCTAAGTCTCATCTTTATTAGACCCTATGGTACATTACCCTTTGACATGAGACCCTTCACTCAGCAGTGTTATTGTGAGAGTGAAAAACCCACACCAGCCCATGTGTAATCCTTTTTTATTTGGCATTAGTATTCACATTATATCAGCATATATAAATCAGCATAAACAACAAGAAAATAGCGAAGCAAGAACGGCGGCATTGTGGAACTTCTGAGCTTTCAAACTGCAGATGCTCAACTGTGATGAATTCAGCCTTCTGAAATGAGAAGGAACAGTGATTAGGTACAAATTAAAGCATATATAAAGCCTTTTGTGGGTTAGATGCACATCAAATGCAAATGAGCTGGTCCATGAACAATAAGATGTTGCTTATTTTTTCTGCCATGACCATAAAGATACACAAAGTACAGGAGCATGATGGCCACACCAGAGAAGACAGTGTGCATACAGCAGTCAACACCCCTGCATTACCATCCCATCGCTGCTATCTGACTTATACACACCCAATAAATGAGGGTTCGAGTTGTCATTAAGAATGCTCTCCCATCTCGTCACATCTCATGTAACCATGGAGTCAAAAGGCATTTACAAGTGTTCACATGGACAGGTATGTTTATTTAGCAGCTGATAGTGCCACACCCATCAGACTGGAGGGAGCCTTCACCATTATAAAACAAGCAAGACCTGTTCTATTCACCCCACCTCACAATCTGCCCCTACGCCCAAAGGTGAGGGGGCAACCTTTGAACCATTACAAAGCTTTGTGCTTGGGACTGGTTAGGTTACATTCTACACAACTGATAATCTATTTTTAAACCATTGGATTAAGATCTACTTCCAGAATGTGTGTGAGCACTCATTACCACATCACTAGCACACTGGATCAGTGGAAGAAGTCAGCTTACGACTGGTGATGCAAAAAGTATGGTCAAAAGGTCGAGTTGCATGTTCCCCATGTATTTGTTTACCTAATGAGTGACCTGCGTTCAGCATGTTAGTCAAGTCTTTCATTCAACCACGCTTCTCCTTTCAATTCACAATTTTAAAATTGCAGATGTTTCCACAGAGCCCCCAATTACCTAATCACTATCAGAAGAAGAAGTGGAGGAGGAGCTTGAGCCTGAGCCTGACTTGTGTCCTCCTGGTTTGTGCTTCTTGTCCTTCTTCTTGTGATCCTTATCCTTGTGCTCCTTCTTGTGGCCTTTATCCTTGTGCTTCTTGTCCTTATTGCTGTGGTCTTTATCCTTGTGGTCCTTGTCCTTCTTGTCATGGTCCTTGCCTTTGCAGTCACTCTGAATGCAACACAGATGCAGACATAGTGAAGATGTGCAGCCTACGTGTGTAGCGTATGGTTATTAATATTGTATGCATGCATTGTGTCCTCTAACTTAAAGTATCACTGCTACTACATGTAAGAAAACTACATGTACATGTGTTTTCACTGCTGGAATTATGAGTTTTAAAACGCAGTCAAGAGCAAACGTTTTTTATTGACGCTGAAAAGGCATGACACAGTTCTACAGTACCTTGTCCTTGCTCTTGTCTTTGTCCTTCTTCCCAAAGCCGAAGGAGAACTTCTGGTCCTGGCCAGAGGCGTCTTCCTTCTTCACTTCATCCTTTCCCACAGCTGGAAACAGAAGACACCTATTTTACTAGCTAGGTCTCCACATGAAAATAATCCACAAATAGCTTTTCAGTACCGTTTCACAACATTTATTTTTAAATGTGTTAAATAAAATACAAGTTGAAGTAAGATTTAAACATTAGCTAGATGTGTTGTAGGCCTAATTAACATTACTCCATGGGTCAAACTTTTATGTTGACCAAGTAGCTCGACCAGAATGTGTGTTCATAACTTTTACTTCCGTTATACTAGACACCTCATGACCTTAAGTTTGCAGCTGATAATGCTACAATAAGAGCAACAAGCATTTCGTCGTGGTACACAGACAAGAAAACGTACCTGACGCAAGGTCAAAATCCATCGTGTCTCGAAGAATAGCAACTGCTCAGTGTAGTTGTTCAGCGAAAAGTGCAGTAGAGATGACACGGTGAAAGTAAAGTAGGTGTTTATCAAGGACGCGTGATTGCACCTGGCTGACCACACCTTGCTGTTACGTTGGAACGTTAACTAGATGGGTGGGTTCCTAGAAAACAAACCGATGACGTGCGACAGGGTGGTAGACAGGTGGGAGGTAATAGGTTGGAATAGAACGCCCAGTGACAGTTGAAAATGAGTTTACAATTGAGCCTATTACTATATGCTGCTCTGACACGTTGCTTAATTTTTTAAACCCTAATGACCAACAAACTTTTAGAAACCAACAAGAAACAGCACACAATTCGTTTCTTGTTCAATTCTTTATTTTAAGTCTTTTTTATCTCTGACACATTGTTGTGTGTGGCCTACATCAAACTCGAAATGGCAAGTGTTGACTATCTTGCATAACGAGGTCACATTCCCTTCAGTTACAGTACACCGTCCAAAGGATCCTGCCAAGACATTAAGGGTCTTCAACTATAAATGTTGTAGAAGTATGCAATGCATACATTGGATTAATCAGGTTTTTCAGCAATATATTCAGGTAGTTATATTTTGTTATAATTACTTTACAGTTCTCAAACCAATCTATATCAATTTCTAGGCCAAACTTTAACACATTCTGATTAGATTTGTCGACAAATGAAATCCACATTTAACAAACAACCTAAACCATATGTTCCAGGAATGAGATCTCTTTTCACCTTGATACCTCAATATATGCTAATACCTCTGTATAGATATTTGTGTTAAGGCTGATAGGGCTTAGGGCCCCTGAGCAGGTCACTGGACGAGAGCACCGTGCTCCTCCCGGCCACGCCCCCTGCTCCTCTGACCCTGGGGGGATTCCCTATTAGTGACTCCATGGGGCTGCGGGGCCTGGTGGAGGGGCTGCCATCTTTGGGACTGAGGGAGGAAGAGGAGCTCATCAGTGACTCATAACGGGAGTTGGATTTGGGCATAGGCAGTGGGTCCGGAGTAGGTTTGGGCTTGACGGGGGTAACTTCAGGCAGATCACTGGATTTGCCAAACGCACGATAGCTGCTAACAGGACCGCCTGGCAAGTCACACTCTTTCTTCACCTCTCCACCCTTATCAGGGAAGTCCTAGAAGGCAATTTGATTGAAGATATAAATGTACATATGACAGAGGATTTTTTCACCCACGCAAGTGGTTCTCATATATTTTGTCTCCCATCCCAGGACACATTCAGAGGAGAGTCAAACAGACTTGCCCCTCCCTCTACCAACAGATATTCACTTGCTACCTTTTTCGTCTTCTTCATCTTTGTTTCTCCATCTGAGCCACTAGAATGCTGAAAAGAGCAAATTATACTCCAAATGAGACTGTACACTGTCATTTGTGTCTACCAATTCATGTTGAAATATTGATGTATATTCACATAACCATGCAACCAGCCTTACTTTCTTGTTCTTTTTGACCTCATCACTTCCTGAGGAGCAGTCATCCTAGGGGCAAACAAAGAGTATGCTCAGAATCTGATACCCTTTCATGTACTTCGGTACAGCGACAATTTAATGCATGTACCACTGTTGCACTCACCTTTTTCTTTTTCTTATCATCATCACTGCTTGAGGATGAGGAATCCTAAATGGAAAAACAGTGAAACCTTTAATGCTACCATCCTCCCTGATGCCCCAGGTTAGAACATGCATCACTCTACATCCCTCATGTTCAAACATCAGTCTATGTTTAGTCGCTGCTCATAACAAACCTTCATTTAAGATGCTTCTCACCTTATCCTTCTTCTTATCCTTCTTCTTCTTCTTCTTCTTATCCTTCTTCTTATCATTCTTCTTCTTCTTATCCTTCTTGTTCTTGTCCTCCTCACTATCAGATGATGTCTTGGCACAAGAGAACAGTGTTTTGACTTTTTGACCAGCTAAGCCATGCCTACTGTACAAACGAGTTCAATGGTAATTATAATAGTTTCACATGTGATACGGCTAGAAAAATATATATACCTTCTTCTTCTTCTTTTTCTTCTTCTTCTTCTTCTTATCTTCACTGTCAGATGAGCTGGAATCCTACATTCAAGAGGTGGTCATTGATCAAAATATTTTGTACAAGTTTGACCACTCTGGACAACATTGAACAGCCTGACAAACTTATGTGGTGCTCACCTTTTTCTTCTTCTTGCTTCTCTTCTTTTTTTTCATCTTATCCTTCTTTTTCTTCTTCTTCTTCTTCTTCTTGTCTTTTTCACTGTCAGATGAGCTGGAATCCTACATTCAAAAGGTTTCTTAATATTTTATTTGAGATTGAGATTTATCACACTGGGTGTCCAAACAAATGCAGTTGGGACCCACCCTTTTTTTCTTCATCTTTTTCTTCTTCTTTTTCTTCTTTTCTTTCTCGCTATCTGAATCGTCATCTGAATCCTGAGACAGACAAACTTTGATGATGATGAAACACAGACAAAACTAGTTTAACGTATCACAACCCATGTATGTCCTATGGGAGACTTATGGTTCCATGTTTGCTTTGGTCACATACCTTTTTCTTCTTCATCTTCTTTTTCTTCTTTTCTTTCTCGCAATCTGAATCGTCATCTGAATCCTGACACAGACAAACTTTGATGAAATACAGTGAAAACTAAACCACATTACACAACCTATGTATGTCTTGTGGGAGACCTAGGGCCAAGATTTGCTTTAGTCACAAACCTTTTTCTTGATCTTTTTTTTTTTCTTCTTCTTTTTCTTTTTGTCATCCTCACTGTCTGATGAAGAGTCATCCTGATGGACAGAGAGGAGAAGAAGCACGTCACTGTGACATGTTGAATACGCAGTTGCTGAACTACAGTTTTTATGTTCTTCTGGAAATTTCTGATCGAGAATGAGAATCAGTCAAGAGGTTAACATGCCCTGTCTTTCCCCTCCATTCAATCCTCACCTTTTTCCTTTTCTTATCCTTCTTCTTCTTCTTCTTGTCCTCCTTTTTCTTCTTCTTCTTCTTGTCCTCCTTTTTCTTCTTCTTTTTATCTTTCTTCTTGCACTTTGTCTGAGGAAGACCTCTCATAATAAGTCACAAATGGTGCACAAATTACGAGTGATCTGACTAGTCAATCAACATTAAAGACAGGGTAGGTTGGTTTTGCGAAACTGGCCATTTTGGCATTTTGGCAGTTTGAAAGCATCCAACCCAAAATATCCTAACCTCTCCCTTCACTGCCACTCCCCCAAAACACATGAACGTGTTGCCTGGCTACTGCCGGGAGAAAGAAAGGCAAGTAGCCTGTCCAATCAATGCAAATGGTCACATTGCCTTTCAATCATTATATTTGGTCTGAATGCAATGATTGGTCGTGCTTATTACAGTCCTGCGACAGTCACAGATATCAGATTTATTGTATTTACTGTGAGCATATTGATTTATTGATTACTGTCAGGAAGTGAAGTTTATTTTAAAAAATAATAACAAATAAAAACAATTTAACTATAAAATTCAGCAGTGGCCTAACATAACGGATGGAAGATAGTTACCCGGTCATCTTCACTATCTGAAGAAGAGGAGGAGGAAGATGAGGACGATGAGCTGTCATCAGAGGAGCTGGCCTTCTATAGGGGGTTCAGAAAGAAAAGTTCTAAATGAATCACGTCTACACAACCTGATGTCACTCTTTTAAGGGACAAGAAATAAACCTCAGTCAGGTTACTCAATGTCTATCCTTCTAACCTTCTTCTTTTTCTTCTTCTTTTTTTCCTCCTCGCTGTCAGAGGATGATGAAGAGGAAGATGAGGAAGAGGATGATGAGGATGATGAGGAAGAGGATGATGAGGAAGAGGATGATGAGGAAGAGGATGATGAGGAACTGGAATCCTAGGAGTAAAAGAAATCAAAGGAGTGATTGAACTAACGCCAGTTTGGAAATGTTATAACTTAAAGCAAAACAATTTGTTGACTTCTACCTTTTTGTTTTTCTTCTTCTTGCTCTTCTTGCTCTTCTTGTTCTTCTTCTTTGTCTTCTCTTTGTCATCCTCGCTGTCTGAGGAATCACCGTCAGAAACCTACAGCAGAATATGAAGATCGCAAACATCAAACCCTCTTTCAATGCCCACACACATTGTTGACTCACCAGGGTCTGAGACCCTATAAGAACGGACATTTGTACCTTCTTCTTTTTCATCTTCTTTAACTTCTTCTTTTTCTTCTCTTTCACTTTCCCTCCTTCAGCCTCATCATCACTCAGGTGTCCGGCATCGATTCCTACAGGGTAGACCTCAGCTCCTTCCGCCATTGTCACGAGAACAGACACATCCTCTTTGGCTTTGCACTGATATAGCATTACAAATTAGAATGAGTGTTGTCAGATAAAGGATATCATAATATGGTAAAAGTCCTCATTCAAATCAACATATTTATTTTCTAAAATGAGGAACTACGCAATTGCGAGTTGTAGTGGTGGATCTAATTGTTACTATAAGCCGTAAGTGTGACATTTTACCTTGACATCATCATCCTCACCCTCAGAGATACCCACGGAGGAAGAAGCCTGAGAAACAAGAAGAACATAAGGTGCTTTGTCCTTTTTAAATTGAGGTTTTCTTAGAAACAAGGCCGTCATAGAACAAGGGCTTGCTAAAAACATAACTATCCTTTCCATTAGTTCAATGGCCGCACCTTTTTCTTGTCTTTCTTCTTCTTTTTGTCTCCATCTGCTGTCTGTCTCATGGTGTCCAACTCGCCACCGCCCTCATGGTCTCCCTGCTCTCCAACAGAGTGGAATTAGATAGAATATAATGAATAAAAAAGTGTACTGAATTAAGCGAGTGGATGCAGCATATTTGCTTAGGGCTATATGTATAGAATCTATACGAAAACTATATCTGTCAACAAGGAGAGCAAGGAATGAAAACATGCCACTTTTTACAGCAAATTATCTAAGTCTATATATGCTTGACAGTGATACCCTATAGTATAACTTCTGCATCTTGTGGGTCTGGTGTGGTTTGTCCTAATTTTACCATGTCTTTCACTGCTTTATTATGGTGGTTAAATCATCTTTGTTTCAATGCATGTTTCATTTTATTTGTTGTAGATTTAAGGAAAATTTACATTTGTCTCCTTCTTCTTCTTGTCCTTTTTCTTTTCCTTGTCACTGTCACTGTCAGAGGAAGAGGAGGAGGAAGAGGAGGAACTAGAATCCTGTATGAAAAAAAGGGAAAACACACCATGAGATTTGCAAAGAGTTCAATCATGCAAAGGTTCACACAGCTGTCATGTACCTTCTTAGTCTTCTTCTTAGTCTTCTTCTTCTTCTTCTTCTTCTTCTTCTTCTTCTTCTTCTTCTCATCTTCACTGTCTGATGAGGATGAGAAGCTGGAATCCTGAGGGAGAATGAATACGCTTATTAAAAATAATGCAGATACTAATACGTTTCATTAGTATATATTGGACTTGGAAAACTTACTGTACAGCACAATACACAATATTACTGTCAGCTCTGGCATTTCAACATTGCATTACAGTAATAACCTTATTCCTCTAACCCTGTCGTACCCTCTTCCTCTTTGTCTTCTTTTTCTTCTTCTTCTTTTTCTTCTTCTTTTTCTTCTTTTTATCTTCACTATCTGAGCTATCTGATGATGAAGATGATGAAGATGAACAGCTTGAATCCTGAAGCAGAGAAAAAAGAAAATAAATAATTTCAGTCATCTTTTTAACGCCAGTGGTCCTCCAGTGCCACTAGAGGGCCTACTAGACCAAGTGGACATCTTCTAGGTAAAGCATGACACCTCAGAAAGGTCTAAATGTACACATACCTTGCTCTTCTTCATTTTCTTCTTCTTCATCTTTTTCTTCTTGTCTTTTTCACTATCTGACTCCTGTGGACGACAGAGAAGAGAATTATTGTTCCGGTCAAGTTGCATGTTACGATACTCTGAAGTACTCTAACCACTTTGACCAGGCTGAAGTCGGAAGCTCACCTTATCCTTCAGACCTTGCATTGATGTTGAATCTGTGCATCCCTCGACTCCTACAAAGAAAGTAATTTGCTAGATGTGATAATAAACATGACCTAATTTATATTCTTTGGGATGAGATAGTGAGGTAGGGGATGTTTGGGGTTTCACATACCAGTATCTATTATGACACTGTTGTCCCAAACATATTCTTTCCTTTCACCCTCCTTCTTCTTCTTTTTCTTCTTTTTCTTGTCATCCTGCAGAGAACAGTAGGAGTTACTTAAAGTGTGAAGTAAGTTACAAGATCCATCTTTTATTGATTCCCTAATCAATGGAGGACATGCAGAACCAAGCTGTACATGCATGCACACATTTCTGAATGCATGCTTTTTGTGCATTTATTTATGTTGAATTCATGTTATTCATGTACTTCAAGTATTTTTTTATGAACAATTGTCCTCTGGCATATGAAGGTTGCCTCAGCAGAAACAGGAGAAACCAGTCAGTGAGCATGTATTATCATTTCCTCATATTCATGTGTACACACCCACCCACACCCACCCACACCCAGCCAGAGAGAGAGAGAGAGAGACAGAGAGAGACAGAGAGAGAGAGAGAGAGAGAGAGAGAGAGAGAGAGAGAGAGAGAGAGAGAGATTGAGAGAGAGACAGAGAGAGAGAGAGACAGAGAGAAACCCGTATATGATTCTCTTACCCAAGTTATCTGCTGGTTGTCACAGTTTATTGTCAATTGACAATAAATGAACTGTGGCTGACAATACAATCCATTACAACTGCATGTGCAAACTGAACAGTCTGTTTGATTATGGACTTTGTCATGAATACTCCCTATTTTTAGATTCATGCAAACAAATCCTCGCCTTTCCATGAGTGTGTATGATAGCCAACATTGACCTTTTAATCCATCAACACGTTCTATCTATTTTAGATACCACACTTCTTTGATTTTGTTATGATATATTTAGCAAGGAGCTGACTGAACAAGTCACATAGCAGGCTTTTCAGAACCCTTTAATCCAAAACATTTGTTCTTCTATTTTAATGAACTGGGATGATGGGAGTGATTGCAAAAAAGCAAATGTTGGAGATAAATAATCGCTGAGTATGTCACAGACTACCTCTATGAAGTGTATTCTCACCATGACTGGCAATATAATCAGGTGAGATAGGACGATGGCATACATCCAGTTGGCTTAAGAGATCCTGCATGATTTAACACAATAGGTGAGCTCGGCGGCTGTGGATATTGGTTTACCAATGTTGCCAAGATACGTGCTACAAAAAACTAATTTGTTTTTTCTTCTTAATTGGTCCATTTGGGGATTGTAGTTTCACCTTTGCTTAAAACAGATGTTGTCTTGAAGCCTGATCATTCATGTCCATTTACAAGCGTCTTACTAGTCCAGCAGTGACTCAGCAAATGAAAAAAGTAGGTTTAAACACGTGTTTTAACCGGTTTGGCACTTCAGCAGTACACATGGCAGTACACAGGAATGAGACTCCTGTTGGTTTAATGGGTGGAGAGACTGGTTTGTACGGATATCATTGAGTGGTAGTTTAATATAGTTTGTCTCTTCAGTTAATAGTGAATATTGTAATATAACTTTTATGTATAGATATGCTTAGAACGAGAAATGTGCTGTGGAAATGTATTAAGCTTTACTCCTTGATTGCTGTGCAAATGTGCAAGGCCCAGCTACTGAGGGCTAAAAGGGTGTTGTTGGGTAAGATATTGCCTAATGGTGGGGAACAAGAAAACTATGTTTGTGCATCATGTCAGATCAATGCCAACAAATGTTGCCTTTAACCTTGTTTGGAGAAATAGCATAACCCAAGCAATGTGTGCCAACCTCCCACGGTTGTCTTCTGCCCGAAAACAAAAATAAACAACAAAGAAAGAACAAGAAAAGAAAAATAAACAAGTAAAAGCATTTGGAACGCTAAGGCCTTTGGTATGCAAAGGGTTGGTCAAAATGTAAAGTGGTTAGACACTAGAGTGTTTGGATTACCGGAACAGTTGGACTGCCAGTATGAAACTAAACTGAACAAGAGAAAATCCAAACGAATATATAAATAAAACAATTATATATATTTTACTCTGTAGTTATCTTTGATTATTGTCCAAAACATTAACTGTACTGTTGAAGTGCCAAACCGGTTAAAACAATGGGAAAAACAATTAGCAAAAAAGTGAAACCACCAGTGTGCTTAAAGGGGCCTACACAGGTAATGACCAAAAATGAATGTCTGTGCAGTTTAGAGGTACAGTAGACTGGAGCTCTCGCTTAAATTGGAGGGGGACAAAACGGTTCAGGAAGAGAAGAAAGAGAGAGGCTCATGAGAGAAAGCCAAGAAACTCCTTCCTGTTTCCCAGTACATTTCCGTGCACACGCCTGATCTAACTGTCATTGTACTCTCATGCTCTCTCATGCTCTCTCTTCTCACCCACTCTTCCCTAACCTCCAACTTTGTCTCCACATCCAGGCACACCAAGGGGGTTGGATCAAGCTTCGATAGCGAAGGTCTGATCTGCCACACCCAGAGTCCTTGGGTGGACCCTTCATCCAGCAATCCATCATCATCATACAAACATGTCTCATTCTTTCATTCATCATTCTTCAGCAAACCGTTTCCACGCTGACGCATTGCAGTTGTGTGAACAAGTGAACTGCAGTTTTGAGATTATTCTCAGCAACATAAAGCTTACCTCACTGTCCTCACTGTCTGAGGAGCTGCTGGAGGAGAAGGAGGAGGAGGAGGAGGAGGAGGAGGAGGAGGAAGATGATGATGTTGAACTGGAATCCTGAAACAAAAAGCATAGGTTGGTTTCCTCATACCTTTGCTTTCAGGAGTGACAGTTAGAAAACTGTTTATTACAGTGGTCCATGACTGACTACTTTCCGCTTGGCCTGAGGGCACTGAAAGCAGCACTTTGCAGTACATTACTTCTTGTGAAACCTGCAAGTTTGTCTATTCTCTGTAGGTTGTATTTGAGATCCTGTTCTACCACGATCAGACAACATGGGGTGATTTTGCACTGAAGACAAACTTGTTTGGCTCCACTGTGCTATGCAATACTGTAGAGGAGATGTTGTTGTTGCCTAGTTAACATTTAGCACATTAACATTTAGTCATTTAGCAGACGCTCTTATCCAGAGCGACTTACAGTAAGTACAGGAACATTCCCCCCGAGGCAAGTAGGGTGAAGTGCCTTGCCCAAGGACACAACGTCATTTGGCACGGTGGAGAATCGATCCGGCAACCTTCTGATTACTAGCCCGACTCCCTCACTGCTCAGCCACCTGACTCCAGTTAACATATTATTTGTGTTGCACTGTGACTGGTAGTTTGTTTGCATGGTGCTTTGGTATTTACACATCATTCCCTGAATGACCACCAAAATACTGGTAGAACTATACACTTCTGATCCTAGATGTCCAGCTGTACTTTAGGCATGCATTATGTTGCATCGATTAAAGTGCTGAATGGATCAAATGCAAATGTGCATTGAATGTAGCCTAAGAGAATACTGGAAATATGGCATAATACTTTCATAACTAGTATCAGAGAAAAGACTTACAACCAAGGTGAGTTTGCGTAATCTGTCTCACTTCAACATGACATTTGGACTGTTTGCCTAACATTCATTCTATACCCAAGTCCCAACCTGTCATTGCCACAGTACAGTACTTGTCCTGTTTGTCTTTCTGTGTTGGAATTCATTACTACATGGCTCAGCCTACATTATCTATCCGAAGTGACATGTTGAACTATGAATGTGTTTTGGCATTCACCCCCTCCCTGTACATTGGATGTCATCTATGAAAGCACCACCATACACTTTACTTTGGAATACAGATATGGAAACTATAACTTGAAAAACTTGAAATGTGTAACTGGACACCAAGCATGTTTCACTCCTTTCATGTTCAGTTCATTCCACCATGCCGAACACCCCTTACCTGTTAGATACTATGTGTGCTAGTAGGTGAAATGCACACAAAAAAAGAGAATCTGTCTGTTTCATTATATTACTGGGAAAGGGAAGCGTATTCAGAAGTCAAATTATATGTTTGTTCACCTTCTTCTTTCGCTTCTTCAACTTCTTCTTCTTCTTGGACTTCTTGTCCTGGTCCTCATCCTCACTGTCTGAAGACTTGGAGCTATCGAAGGAGTACAGGTCCTGATGGTGGAAAGATGTTGTTGAAAGTGTGAACCAAATGTTGTTGTATTTGACATGTATTGCAAATGTCGTACGTGTTGTGTTCTGACTCTCTCATCTCCGTTTTACCATTCCATCTCTTCCTTTGCAAGTTTTAGAATCAGTCTTGGCTGGGCCTCCTTCACCCAGACCGCCCTGTTTTCCCACACCTCCAGGTCCAAGGTCTCCCTCAGACTGAGGTTTCTCCAGGGGGCTCAGGACCACTGCTCCTGCTCCTGTCCCTGCACCACCTCCAGGATCCCCACCTGGATCCAAACACAAACATAATAGCAACATGATTCATACTCCACAACTGCAGTAACAAACAACAGACGTTCACAAGTTTGAGAAACAACTTTTGATTATGCAACTATACCACAACATTCACCACCTGCCTGCCAACCACAATGTTTCACACACTGCTGCCCATCTGCCAACTGAATTACAACTGTACCATAAATCTTTCAGTAATTGTTTACCTCATAACCAATATGATCTGGGCCAGAAGGTCAGACACAGTGTTATTGAATCTTTATTTTTTATGTTATTAACCCTTACTTACTAGGCTCAATGTGGTGCATGTAATATCTAAAGCACTGTGTTCACTGTATCCCATAGGCTCTATGTTAATTCTCCTAGGTTTCCTGTAATAGCCTAACTGAATTTAGACCAAAAAGGAGTGGATGTGTATGTCCAGAAGACACGGTTTTAGGATTAAACATAACTATAAATTACAACCCATTCAACCCTGTCTTTCGAAAGAGAATACTGAACACTACTGACAAAGGAGTGGCATACGACTGTCCATATTGGACCAATAACTGTATAGACTACAACGCCCCTGTAACCAAAAGAAAGAATTTTTTTACAAACGAAAATACAAAAATGCTGATCCTTTGATTGTCTGCGCAACTTTTGAAGAAATACATGGGCCTAATTAAATTGATATTTTTTTCAGCTTAACATAGCATTGAACTAAACATATACACAATTAACTTTAAATAGCCTACTAAATTACAGTCGGCCACCCCAGAGATAATGAGTTAAAGTCACCAAACCTCTGGGTCGGCAGGACTCCATCGAGTTCCAGGTTTAAGCAAACCAGATTTTTGCTGCCGTTTAGCTTGTCATACAATTGTAATTTTGCACCCCTCCCAACGTAGCCTTTATGACCAAGGTGTTTTCGCTATGATTATGGGTGGCCTGCTGTCATTGGACCATGGGCGTAACAAGCTAAGCAGGTTTTCAGTTACACAAAAATGAACAGAGTTCAATCCACTCTCTAGGCTAGTGTCCAGACTTGTAGGCCAAACTATTGCGATGAAAAAAAATTTTTTCTCTTGTGTGGATGTTTTGGGGCTTTACATTCATCAACGGTCTGTAGGATATCTATCTATAGATATGATCTAGTACGATCATGGTCGTCGAGTCAAATCAAATACATAGGCTATCTCATAAATTCAAACTTAATTTTGGAGTAGCTGGTTATGTTTTTTCTTATCTTTCTGTTTTTTTCCCCTTGTCAAAAGTTCCACTTTTCCATGCATGCAGAAAAGACCCACTGTATTGAGAGGAGGATTGTGAGGATTGTCCGGTCTGTGAACCATGAACCTGTGTGAACCCTTGTGATACTTTGGCGTCACTGTGTGGAAAACTGAGATCACTGCAAACAGCTACCGCAGACGTTTTGCCCTCGCGCGTTTCCGTAGCTCACATTTGGAAGTTCTTATTGTCATGTTGCACGACAACGGTGAAGAGTTCGCCAGAAATAGTAGCAACATTATCAGCAACAGATAACTTACGGGGAACAATGCGAAGTTGTGGAAAGCCAAGAGAGTCCTGAGATTTTAACACATGGACAACCCGCTACTTTATGTTTTAGGCATCCTTACCTAAAATGTGTGCACGCCGTGAGTGGAGACAGCTTTTCTTTAAAAATCAGATAAGTTTGACATGGCAGTGCAGTCTATCAAATGCTCCACACGTTGTTCGGCTGTCGCCAAAGAGATGAGCTCTAACCATACATCACCGCAGAGAACGCCTGAGTGATACCCTGTTCTTTAAAAAGATGTCACCGCCCGTAGTGGCTCTTCTGTTCGCTGTATTCTTGTGTTTGGGACTGGAAGGCGGCGCAGTGTGGCAAGGCTGTGACAGTGGCAAGGTAGGTTGTCTTTGTTTTGCAGTGCTGATACATCCTCCATACTTTTTACTAGCATCTGGTATGCGTAATGGACTCTGATTGAATTAAACGATTGAATGTTTGACATCTGCCTGTCTGTGTGTGCATTTGTGTCACGTGTGTGATAGATCTCGCTAGAGATAGACTTGCCCCCATCTGCCGTGTGGAGTTGTCCGGGGCCTGTCTGGCCAGAGTCCACCCTGGTAACTATACGACTGCACTTCATCCTATTGAACCTATCCTATACTTTAGCTGATGTCACACAGTCTTCAAACTATGGTACTCAAATCAAATTATATGTGACCAGCTCTGTTTACAAGCAGCGTCACACAGTAGATTACAGTCTCTAGGGTATCTACATAATACTTGTAAACACGCATTGCTGAAACCTGTAAGTCTGCCTGAGCATGTCATGTACTTTCTTTTGTTAGCAGAAGAATCTTTCTGGTATTGACACCCTGTATCCTCCACAAGTAAGTAAACATGACTCAGAAACAGACTGCTGTTACAGGGAGATCGTTTAAGCTTCTAGATAATGTAAGGTTCAGGTCAAGGCTTTGAACACTGAGGATTTGCACAAAGGATGTAACACAGATTTCTGATGATATCCCATAACTAAAGTCGGGCATTCTTCTCTAACCCTCCAGCCTGCTAGGCAGGTGTGTGTAGACACACCCATCACCTTTAATCACTCCATTCCCAACAGGTAAGAAGTCCCAATTTTCCATGCTTTATGTTCAAATAGATTCAAAAGCAATGACACTGCTTCATTTATAGGAAATAGAACAAGTGCATGTTTTAGAACAATTAAGAGTCAGTTTAGAAGTGGGAAATTGCCTTGGAAAAACAAAGATGTAAATATGGGGGGGGAGGGGCGGGGGTTTATGTGATATGAGATAATATGAAGCAAAAGTGTCTGCTAAATAAACAAAACCAAAATATGTTGTGGTGCGTTCTCCTGTAGTGGCGCACACAGACCAGTAGGAGGCGAGAGTGGGGAGTATCTTTACTGTCCTCCTCAGCGGTGGCTCAACAACCTGCAGGTATGCCAAACGATTGGCCGACTCATTTCACATTGAAAAGGAACCACTTTCAAAAGGGTTCTGTGTGTGTCCAGCATGGAGCCACTGTGTTGCTGTACCATCCCTGCGCCCCCATCCAGGAGCGGCACCGCCTGGCCGGCCTGGCCCGCTCCTGTCTGTCCAGCTACATCATCACTCCGCACCCTGACCTCAGCAAACACAGGGTGAGAGAACACCTGCCACCTCCTAACCCTCTCACACACTCTCTCTCAATACACAGTTATAGGAAAGGGCCTTTCGGTCAGAACTTACTTACAGATGTAAGCCTGTTTCATGAGCATCTCAATGGGAGTAAGATAATAGAAGAATAATAGAGTGTATAGCCACACTTTCTGAAGGACTCAACCATGGCTTGTTTGGTTCAGTTACAGCATTACTGTGAAATCAGACACCCGGTAGGAAAGCAGCCTCACAATGGCAGTACAGTTAACACCTAAACTGAACTAGAGAATGCCAGCTGAAACTGGACATGACAGTGTTTCTTAGTAGAACAAGGAGTTGCCTCTATGTACGTTTATAAATAAAAGATTAGCTTGGGATACATAACATAGGGGAACTTTGTTTAAAGTTGTTTCTTTGTTGTTAAAATCTGATATGTACAAATATGTGCTGTTAAGCAGGTAATGCCATAATCATTGAGTTTTAGGAACTTTCTTTTGGATACATGTTTTTCATGCCATATCATAACATTTACATGGCAAACTTATGTGACACCTCTAATTAAACGTTTAGGAATTTCCCCACTGTCTTCATTCTCGCTCTCATTCTCTCTGTCGGGAAAATGCATAAATGTAAATGCCTCTCTCTCTTTCTAGATGTTTGCTGTAGTATCATGGGGTCGCACTCTGGAGCTTTCTAGCGTGACGGGCTCGGAGGTCTGTGATTGGCTGGAGGCAACGGCATCCGGCGTCAGCCCTGGTGATGTGGTCATGAGTCAGAGGTACAGTCTGCTGTTGACCCGTCCTGCAGTACTCCACCATGACCACGACCACGGCCGCTCCGGTAGCACTTTGAGACACTGTTGTCTCGAGAGCCTCTCTCTCCGACGAAATGGAGGGATGGTCGGAAAGATGCTCTTCAAAAGGAGAGAGAGGGCCCGCGTGCGTCGAGCCGTCGTTCAGAAGGAGAATAACAGGGAGGAAGTGGACGAGAAGGTGGTGGAGAAAGGGAACAAGTCTATCCTCCCTTTTCCAACCAGCAGCTGGATCAACAGAACTGACCCGAGCGGAACTGAACTCCGCAGAGCCCAGGAGCAGGTCACCACGGCTGCACCTCACCTCACAAGCCCTGGCGCACTGACAGAGACAGCGGCTGGAAGAGTGGAGGTGCAGGAGAGAGAGGTGGAGCCTGAAGACGTCACCCACAGTACAGCCCCTCAGACCCACAAGAAGAAGGTGAAGACGGGGCACCATCACCCGAGACAAGGGCCCCCCCGTGGGGTGACTCACCAGAGGACAGACAGTAAGACCACTGTGCCACCAGAGGGAGCCATTCCAAACGACAGAATGCCCACGGTCAGAACAGACGAGGCGGTGTGGGCGGCAGCGGCGCTGGGGTTCCTGCTGGTTCTGTTGGCACTGTCGGTTCTACATACTCGCCTGTATCGCCACTGGAGAACCACGCCCAGTTTGTACTGGCACAACCCGCAGCAGGACTACGACAATGTGGCAGGTAGGTGATATGTCGGTACGCACGCACTGTGGATCACCGTTATTCGTCGCATTACAAGAATGTGTGTCTGTTTCTGTTTGTGTGCGTGTTTTAGACATCATCCGCAGGAGGCTAAGGGTGGCAGACCGGAGGAGGAAGAGGAGGTGGTCCCTGAGCAGAAGGCAAGAGTGTTCACTCCTACCCAGCTCAAGCACTGACGAGGACCACTAGAAGCTGAACCCTGTGTGACCCCACCCCGGAGGAGGGAGTCTGATCTCACTCTAGATGTTTTACACATCCACCCTCTTTGCCTACTGTTCCCAAGGACTTCCTGGGTGTTTTTCAAAAGACATTCACACTCACAAATACGAAACTTTGTGATGCTAGTAGGATTCAGAAGCTGACATTCTATTGTCATGAGACGGTTTACGAGACTTTGGCTCGGTCGGCTAATACAGTCATGTGGCTCATAGGAGAGCAGAGAACAGACCAATTTACTGAAAATGTACCACTTCACATTTTCATCCACAGAATATCTTTTTACAGCTAGTTTATCTTTTACACTTTTTAAACTGTCAATACTTTTTTAACTGTGACACTGCCACACAGACTGATATGAACTTCAATGAGGTATGTATATTGTCTCTTATGTCCATCAGTTGAAGCTAAAGTTGCTGTTGTAAGCAACATGTTGCCAGGTGCATTACAACCATGGAAGGTACAATATTTGACAATAAGTGGGGTATTTTAAAGAAACTTTGTACTGGGATCACAATCTAAACCAGCGGTCCCCAACCTTTTTTGCGCCACGGACCGGTTTAATGTTGCAATATTTTCACGGACCGGCCTTTAAGGCGTGGCGCATAAATACATAAAATAAAATGATACGACCGGCATACAAACGGTGGCATTTTCTAAATACAATAATAAACGTGAATCCACTGTGTACTCTTATGCAACTTTATTAGCAGCGGCCTCGTAACATCGTGCCAACAACATAACATGAATCCTCTCTGCCCTTATTATGTCCATGTCTCTGCGGCTCTGCCCCGCTCTGCCCCAAACACTCTCTGGTCGCTATGGTAATATTTAAACATGCCTTCAAAATAAGACGCAACACAAAAACAAATATTTAAGGTGCATGAAAAATAAATTTATTTTTATTTTTTATAAAACTGAAATAATGTAATTATTTATTCTTTCTCTGCGGACCGGTACCAAATGACCCACGGACCGGTACCGGTCCGCGGCCCGGGGGTTGGGGACCGCTGATCTAAACGATGAAATAAACACTTTCTTTTTAGTGTAAAGTTGCCCATTTCAGTCAATCTTACTCAATATTGGGTAAGAACCAATTCATTTGACAGTGCGTCTGTAAAGGGTTTTGCTTGCAACAACTATAATTCCTGTACACTTAATGCCTGACAATTTGGAACTGTGTTGTTTATTTAACAGCATCTTAAGTCATTATTGTGTTATGGGTTGTGTTTACACAAAAACAATCCTACCAACCTGGAATACCATTTGCACTGGGGAGATGGGAGGGGTTAAACCAAATGTGTTGGGTGTGTCTGTGTACACATGGAAGAGTGTTGTATGCATGCTGGGCTAAGTATACACATGTAACCTGATGTGGCCTGCACAGCTCATTAATACTCTCTGTGTCCAGTATTCAGACAGTATATCCTGTCAAGTGTCCAGTATTCATACAGTTTATCCTGTCAATCACACTCCAAGTACAGTCAGGACAATCAACTTGTTTTTTTATTTTATTACAAATGTACAGCTTATGAGTTTCAATTACAATTGACCTTTAGTTGTATTTTTTCCTCTACTTTTTACAGTTTTAACTTCAGTCAAAAGGTATTCTCCCATCACCAATCTCCCATGTGTAGAGCTGTGAAGTACACAGTAACAGCAACAGTACAGGCCACAGTGCACTGCCGTTGGCTAAACACCTTCAGGAGTGTGTGTGCAGTGTGTGTGTGTAGTGTTTCACTGAATGTTGTTCATTGTGCATGTACAAGTGGAAGGCTTATGTCACTGGATTTTATAGTTCTGTGTGTGTGTGTACACCCAAGTGTGTTTCACTGTGCGTTGCATTTGGGATGCATGTTCTTGTGAGTGTGTGTGAACAACATGAATACATGAACAGACTGAAGCATCTAACATTCACACTAGAGGCACCCTACACAGTGTCTACTAAGAAGGGGGAAGGGCGTGGCTTTGTGCAGTAAGCCCTCTTCCCTCAGACTGAGATGAGTTTAGTGCTAACCCCTGGAAGGCTCCAGGCCAGGGATGTCTTCGGCCCAGTCCCAAACATACACCCTTGGCCCAGTCCCAAATCCACCCCTATGCCCCTAGTCCCCCACACATCTATAAAGGTGGAAATTCCACTTGGTCTTTGGAAAGAGCAAAACGGTAAAATCCCAAATTCATACCTCAGACTGTTCCTGTCCTCGTGTAGCTGGGGGTAGGGTGTGGATATGGAACAAGGCCTCAGAGCCCCCCCCCCCCCCCCCCCCCATGGCAAACAAAGAAATATATAAATATCTCCCAAACACAGTTCTAACATAGCTTAATGAAAAAATACCATGAAAATATATGTTCATATATATGGCTCTATACTATAATGGCGTGACGATGGGAGGTCAGGGGGTTCAAATGAGCAAACTGTCAGGGTGTGTGTGTGGGAGTTCAGGCCAGACATACCAAACACAATGAGCCAGAACGGCATGAGATGTGCAAAGGCAATCATGATTATTAAAAAGTATTACATTTTTTGACAATCTTTTTGGACCTGATCTGAGACAGGAAGCTAAGCTGCTGTAGCACCTTGTGGGTACACACAGCCTGTCAGACAGACAAACTAACCAGAAGACTGTTGGCCAACATACACAGAGAGCACTAAGAGAGGAACTCTGATAGAAGTGTACACCAATGGAAGAATGAAGGGGAAGGAACATGTCCAGAAGAGGGCAGACACAGGGATCAGATCCAGTATCAGTTTCAGGCCTAGGTTTCTCTAAATTCCTACAATACAATTGAGGTCAATTGAGGTCAATACAATACAATTGAGGTCAATTGTATTGTCCCATATTTCTTTGATGTGACAGGTGAATCTTGCCTGCCCAATGGAGTCGTCTCAGTGGTCGCAAAAATGTGCCCACCTGGTACTCTGTGTAGTTTAAGCGACTGCCTCTGAAGTACATTATTTGAAAGTATGAGGAATGATTTGGACCTAGGTCTGTAAATAGACCAGGTGATTGACAAACAGGAGCAAATAGCATCGCAGGAACTCCGACATCCACATCCTGCGAGGTCTTATGGTCCAAATCCCACAGGTACAACCTGGAACTGTTCGGCACAGTACAATAAAAATAAAAACACCCTCCGCCTCCTATCCCATTCAAAACAAACATACAGTAAGTGCAGTTCAACGTCTCAAACATTTTGTTCCCAAACTGGTTTAGCCTCAAATATAGCTCTATCATTGTTGATCTTGAAACAGGAGTAGGTGTATGGGGCTCCCCCAGAGTGCCACTGAGATGAAAATGTATTTGGTGACTGAAGCAGCCAGCTAACCGCCTTGTCTCAGAGTCTGGCCTTCCAATGACCACTAACCAGCGGAGCCACACCTGGGGCTTAACACAAACCTTTTTCAGATGAGGTGAAGTTGATTTAGCTTCCAGGACTTACCAGCCGGGCAGTGTGTTTGCACCCAAGACGTGCTTCCATAGGTTTCACCTGGACCTCCAGGTAAGCTAAATCAAGGGCACCTCGGGATCTGCAAGTGGTATTTGGAGCCCAGGTCCAGACATGGCCCATCACTACCGCTCTTCCTTTAGGCAGCACTTCAGCCTCTTGGCCACTAACAACATGACAGGTAGAAAAACACTCAAATCAATTAAGAAAACTCAAAATGGACACTGACGGAATAGGAGTGTTCCAGAAGGACCCATTTCACAGATGTGTGTGCTTGTGTGTGTGTGTGTGTGTATGTGTACTACCAAGTCAGATGGCGGATAAGAGCACTCCCACAGTTCTCCCTGTTCCACTGACTGAGAATCATGGATGAAACATCAAAATAAAAAAACGTGGTAAATAACAGTAAATCATACTGACAGACAGTAATACAAATAATCACAATACAACAACCAGAGGCTTACTCATTACAATAATGAATAAAAATAATTCCAGTGTAAGTGTTTCTGTTAAGTCAGTAATTTCAGCCTTTGGGGTACAGACCCACAGATCAGCAACCAAAAAAAGAGAAGAAAGAAAGAAAAACAAACCACCAAGAGGGACGGTCCACGATGACGAGTCATGTTGTACCATGAAGGCCTGAAGGGCCGAGACTGGGAGAGTGTGTGTGAGGGGGGGCAGAGGGAGAGTGTGGGGCAGAGAGAGTGTGTGTGAGGGGGGGCAGAGTGTGTGAAGGTTTGTGGGGGGATGGTTTGTGAGGGTGGGGCAGAGCGAGAGTGTGTGAGGGGGGGGCAGAGAGAGAGAGAGTGAGGTGGGGCAAAGCGAGAGTGTGGGGCAGAGGGAGAGAGAGAGAGTGTGAGGTGGGGCAGAGCGAGAGTGTGTGTGAGGTGGGGCAGAGGGAGAGTGTGGGGCAGAGAGAGTGTGTGTGAGGGTGGGCAGAGGGAGAGTGTGGGGCAGAGAGAGTGTGTGTGAGGGTGGGCAGAGGGAGAGTGTTGGGCAGAGAGAGTGTGTGTGAGGGTGGGCAGAGGGAGAGTGTGGGGCAGAGAGAGTGTGTGTGAGGTGGGGCAGAGGGAGAGTGGAGAAGGTCCCTTTGCCAGACATGACTGGGTAACCCCAGCGCCATCCGTCCTCTGCATTTCTGTCTGGTGGAGGTGATAAGCTTGTGTGAGAGAGAAAGAGAAAAAAGAGAGAGAATGGTGAAGGTGGAGAGAGGGGTTGGCTGGGTACCTACTCTGATGCCCCTTCTCTCTCTCTCTCTCTCCGCAGTGAACTCCAAACCGCAGTGAGGGGATGAGTGAGAGGGACTCAGAGAGGTTGGTAGAGACAAAGCCTACCATGTCGCCTCAGTCCCCGACCCCGTCATCCCTCTCCCTTTCATTTCATTTCTTTCCGTCCTCCGACCTAATCCATTCCTCTCTCTCGGCAAGCACGGTTCCTTTTGTCCTCTGCATTTTCTCACATCGCCCGTCTCTTCTTGTTGTCCTCTCCGCCTCCTTTCCTCCCTACCTCTCTCCCTCTCTCTCTCTCTCTCGGTCAGCCGCTCAGCGGGCCTCCCTCCCTCCCGGTCTCCTCGCGTCCGCCAGTCACTGCTTCTTCTCGCGGGTGGTGATGGTGACCAGCTGCTTGGCAGCCTTGGCGATGTCGTAAGCGCACTGGATGACCTGCTGCGTCAGCAGCTGGTAGTCCACGGCGGGCGCCGAGGGGTCCGAGGGCGCCGCCTTGCGGCACTCCACCTGGAGGCGGGAGGCGCTGGACGCCAGGAGGCGCAGCGAGCAGTGGACGGCGTCGAGCGCCGGGCGCTGGAGGGCAGGGGAGGAGGAGACACACACACACACACGACACCAGGTCAAACCTCACGCTGCTACTCCCTAAGCACAGGAGACACAGAAGCACTCGCTCACAAGCGCACACACACACACACACATACACACACATCCCCAGATCAGACAGAGAGGTACCTTAGGGAAGAGAGAGGCCATCTCAGTGACGGCCGTGTGGATCTTCTCAGAGCAGGGCACGAAGCTGGGTGACGGAACACAGAAACACTCGAGTTACGACCGGAGCGGACGGGACACAACGCTCCCCCCGGTGTAGGTAGACCCGGGGCACATCGACGCCTCACGTGTGTCTACCAGCATGCACCTGTGTCTACCAGCATGCACCTGTGTCTACCAGCATGCACCTGTGTCTACCAGCATGCACCTGTGTATGCACCGCCAGACCAGGTCACCATACCTGTCGTGTTTGAACTCCTGCGCGGCTCTCAGCAGCTCCTGGATGTTCTTGGTCACCTGCTCCGTCTTCAGGATGACGTCCTCCGTGCAGGGCAGGGTGGGGTCGGGCTCCCCCGGCTCCCCCCACCCGCCTCCCCCGTCCTCCCCCTCCCCCCGGCTCTCCTCCTCGCTGCTGCGGCCCATACTGGAACACACACACACACACAGGACAGGGCGGGGCGGGGCCGTCAAGAGACACGCGCAAACAAGTGTGGAAGGCGTAGGGGTGAACACGCGCACACACGCAGTCGGTCAGTCAGACGCGCGCTCACGGGCGAGGGCTCCTGCGCGCCGGCCTACCTTAACGACAGGTCGTACGAGTGCGTGTTGTCATAGTCGCTGTCCGTGCCACTGCCGTGTCGCTCTGCTTTGGAGGTCTGTGGACGAACACACGACATACCGTCAACATGCCACGTCGCATGTGGAAACATCCTCAGCCACGCCCGAGAAGGAGCCCTCTCATGAAGGCCCCGTTGTCCCTCGTCATGCACGCCGACAGGCTGGCCAATGACAGGCTGGCATTACCAGGTCGAATGCTGCTGAGAGAATGAGGTGCGCCGGATTCGTACCATGTATCTACCGCTCTCTGTAGTCGCCGAGAGATGTGACCCCCCGTATGCTGAAGACCCCCCAGGACCCGTTCTCCTTACCTGAGAGAGAGACAAAGAGAAAGAGAGAGACAGGAGGTATAGTGGAGCAAAGGTTTACTGGATGTTGTCCCTCAGTCAATGCTAGTATGTCAGAATGTCACTATTAACTGTGAAGTTGGAATGGTCAGTTCCTTAGTCTTCCACTAGGGGGCTACCAACTGGAACTGAAGGGTCTAGGACAGTCAACCCACACTCTGAACAAAACCACATAAACAGGCCCTTACCAACAGTATCCTGTACAGTGATAAACACAGTACATAATAAACACATTCATGGATAAACAAAAATAATACATACATGTTTTCTTTTTCCTCATTCACCTAATATGGAGTGAGTGTTCAATACAGATGAACACCAGACAGACAGCATGACAGTACAGTATATGTCAAAAGTGCTTACATCTATAGAAGTGGCTGTTCGGCAGCAAGCAACGGACAGACAAACACAAGGACAGATGAATGATGGGATAACAAAAAGATGATGAAGAGCCAGACATTCAGAGAGAAGCCCAGAGGAGCCCCAAGCAGAGGAGAGTCAGTGACTGTGAGGTGAGAGGGAGCCCTGTTCCAGGTCACCTTTATATTCCCCTGAATAACGGAGTGGAGAGGAAACGCACGGCGTGTGTGTGTGTGTGTGTGTGTGTGCAGGCATGGTTGGCTGCGTGTGTGTCAGCACTAGTATATCTACTGTAGCAGGCAGAGAAAGAGAGGGCAATAATAGGTGAAGGGTCAGAGGGTTGAGGTTTCAAAAGGTGAAAAGGTCAGGAGTCAAGGCAGCACGAGGCCAGCCGTCGCCAAGGCAGCAGTGGGCGGGGCAGCCACTTGCCTGCGGGGCTTCGGGCAGCCAGAGGAGCTGTGGAGGGGCGGGGCTAACTTACGCTGGTATGCAGGGGCTGCAGGCGGCTGGTCAGGGAGTCCAGGCCGGGGGGGTGGGGCTTGGGCGTGGCGGCGCCCGGCTCGTACATGGAGAAGGCCTGGCGGTCTCTCCGGTGGGGGCTCACGGAGGAGGACATGGAGGAGGAGACGGCCTTGCCGGGGTGCTCCCCCCTCCTCCACCTCCTCCCCCTCGATTCACTCCCCCAGGCCAGTGTCCTGGCCCGCCCACCCCCCCTCCTCCTCCTCCTCCTCCTCCTCCTCCACCCAGGCTGCCAGCCCCCCCAGCCTGGCCCCCCCGCAACGCACTGTTCTCCGTCTGCATCCGAGAGATCTACAGGAGAGGTGGGGGGGGGGAGAAGGGAAGTAGGGAGGGAGGCGTAGGGGGGAGGGGGGGGGGGGAGTCACCTAAATGTATCAATGTCACACACAAGCATTCTCAACAGACAGGTTAGTGACACAGGAAGTGGTATGGACAGGCTAGAGATCATGGGAGGGAGGACAGACTACAACCAGGGATGTGAGGCTCCCTACTCTGGGGAAGAGGGGGGGGGGGGGGGGGGGGGGGTCAACGTACTACATGGGGCAAGGAAGAGTATTTTCAACCAGGGGAGTAGGAAGACACGCGGGCTCTAGACAGTGTGTGTGTGTGTGTGTGTGTGTGTAGTTGGGAATGGGAGATGGCAAGCAAGAGTGAATCAAAGGCAAGAGTCCATACCAACCTCCAAAAACATCTACACTGCCACTTGTATGTTTGCGTGTGTGTGTGTGTTGATGTGTGCGTTTCTTCTGATCAAGTAAAGCAAACATAAATGACACAGCTTTGCCACACATATGATGGGTGACCAAACATGTCAAAACAGAGAGTGAGAAAATGCAGAAATTGACGGACTGACAGAATAACCAGAGAACTAAAGATGATGTTGCCACACACACACACCAGACAATCCCAGGTCGTTCTGCATGATCTCTCTCTCCAGGAGAACTTCACACACTGACTGACAAGGTACTGGCAACCCAAAAAACACCTCCAGTGTTATGCTAAAAAAAGAAAGATGCATCTTGTAGCATGACACTCTCACTCTCAGAAAGGAACAAAAAGAACATTCTCTCTCTCTTCCTCCTCTTTGGCAGTTCTCTATCTTTCTGCACACACATGCCTCTGTACTAGCATTTCCTTTACTCTCCCCCTCCCCTCCTCCCCCTCCCCTCCTCCCCCTCCCCTCCCCTCCTCCCCCTCCTCCCCCTCCTCCTCTCTCCCCTCCCCCCTCTCCCCTCCCCTCCCCTCCCCTCCCCTCCCCTCCCCTCCCCTCCCCTCCCCTCCCCTCCCCTCCCCTCCCCTCCCCTCCCCTCCCCCTACTCCGCCCCCTCCTCCTCCTCCTCCTCCTCCTCCTCCTCCTCCTCCTCCTCCTCCCCCTCCCCCTCTCCCTCTCCCTCTCCCTCTCCCTCTCCCTCTCCCTCTCCCTCCCCTCCTCTCCCCCTCCCTCTCCCCTCCCCTCCTCTCCCCCTCCTCCTCTCCCCTCCCCTCCCCTCCTTTCCCCCTCCTCTTCTCCCTCTCCCTCTCCCCTCCCCTCCTGTCCCTCTCCTCCTCCTCTCCCTCTCCCCCTCCCCCCTCCTCCCCTCTCCCTCTCCCCTCCTCCTCCCCACCTCTTTCTGCAGGCGCCGTAGCTCCTCGCTCAGGTTGTTGTTGACCTTCATCAGCTGCTGGACCTTGGCCTCTGAAGAGGCCAGGGCCTTCTTCACCTCCAGGTACTCCTGCAGGGTGATGGGCCCGTCTGACAAGTCTGACGAGTCCATACTCTGGAGAGATACACACACACACACAGATCGAGTCAATGTCAGGCACTCGGCGTTCTATAGATACCGCGCACAACATACACACGCGCACACACGCAAGCCTAACCCAAGTCTGAAACACAGAGACTAGGGTGGCCTGTTAACAGAGTCTGAGAGACAAGCCTCAGTTCAAAACACACATGACCCCAGTCTCTGGAAGCCAGTGAGTCTTGGGGGCTGAACAGTATTTAGGCGCCCGCCCCCATTTTTACTGGGTCTCCTGGATGTGGCTGCTGGTCTGGTATTTCCTCCCAGCAGCAGACACAGCGCTCCAGTGTGCTGCTGGGGAACAGCTGACCACACAGTGAAGCTCTCTATTCTCCACGTTCCACTTCCTGTGGCGGGCGGAACACGGTCAAACAGGACTCCTCTCCTCCACGACACTCCCTCAAACTTCCCCCCTCCCTCCCTCCCCCTCCACCTCCCCCTCCCCCTCCCCCCTCCCCCTCTCCCCCTCCCCCTCCCCCCCTCCCCTCTCTCCCTCTCTCCCTCTCTCCCTCTCTCTCTCTCTCTCTCTCTCTCTCTCTCTCTCTCTCTCTCTCTCTCTCTCTCCCTCTCTCTCTCTCTCTCCCTCTCCCTCTCTCCCTCTCTCCCTCTCTCCCTCTCTCCCTCTCTCCCTCTCTCTCTCTCTCTCTCTCTCTCTCTCTCTCTCTCTCTCTCTCTCTCAAACCGCTTGTAAAAGTGCTAATCTTCTCAGCTTTTTTTTTTTCCCTCCCATCTCGGATACGATCACCCTCCACACCTCTGTCACTCCCTCAGATCATGCCTCAGTCTCCCTTTCTCCCGATCTTTCTCTAGTTTTTTTTTCTTCCCTCCGTCTCTTTTCTGCCTCAATCTTCAATGACGGGATCTGTCCCCTCCATTAGTTCTCCTCCCTCTCTCCCTCACCCTTCCCACTGGCTGTATAAGAACAATGCCTGTGTGACTGGTGCCTGGAATAGCTGTGATGTCACTGAAGAGGTATGTGGCAGACTCCACAGCCGATCCCGCAAAGCATGCTGGGACAAGCCAGGAGGGTGGAGTAGGAGAGCTGGTGTAGAGAGGCAAGGCACTAGCTGGCCTAATGAGGCTTGCAGGTTTGAATCTAACTTAGAGAGTGCCAGTCCATATTCGACAATGTGAAAAGATGTATAGGGAAATAACTATGCTCTGCACTAGACCCCCACTAGACCCACTTTCATGTCTGTCGGTGTGATAATAGTCCTTAAGTGTCTGTTTGTGTGTGCTGCAGACCTTGGCGCGGTTGTTGCGGTTGGTGTTGTTGTTGTTGTGCGTGGTCAGCTCGCTGTCCGTGTCCTCGTCGGAGGCTACGCTGTCGTAGTCGTGCTGGTCGTCATCCCCCAGGCCCAGGTCCACAGGGTCTGCTGGAGGGGAGGTGCATGCAGGTAACCTTGCAGCGCTACACTTCCACAATACAGTAATAACACACACACACCTCTAGGGCCACTAACCTCCCTTTCTCCTCTCTAGCCCGTCTGTGTCTGTCTGTCTGTCTGTGTCTGTCTGTCTGTCTCTCTCTGTCTCTCCCTGTCTCTCTTTCCTCCATGCCCTCCATCCACTCAGATTCTGCCCTCTCCTCCCCCCCCCATCTCTCCTCCTCCCCCCATCTCTCCTCCTCCCCCCCCCATCTCTCCTCCCTCCCCCCCTCCTCTCCTCCTTCTCCTCTCACCAGTAGGACTGCCCAGCCCCTTTCCCTGCTGTCTTCTCTTGGCGTCGCTCAGGATGTCGATTATCAGTGTTGCAAACTCTCGGGCGTTGAAGCGAGCCAGTTTCTGGCGGCCCTGGAGAGAGAGAGAGAGAGAGAGAGCGAGAGAGAGCGAGAGAGAGCGAGAGAGAGCGAGAGAGAGAGAGAGAGAGAGAGGGTAGATAGAGGCCGCACAGTTAGTCCCTGACAGCATCCACTAAAAAGATACATTGTTATTCGGATGCTAGACGCTGTGCTGCGTTCTAGCCTTGGCCCTGCCTCTGTGGCCTGTGTGGTCTGGAAAAACAAGCTCACAGGCACTACAGTGGAGACACACACACACACACACACACACCCCCACACACACACACACACCGAGTTGTACCTCGCAATTAGCATGCTTGAGTTTGCATAAGTGGACAAAAGGCCAGTTTTTCGTCCATGTGGTTTCCATTCTAAACACAGTGAAACAGAACCAGGCACCTAGACGTCTACCAGCAGCTGACCACAACGGTCATCACACTAGGCGAGTGTGTGCGAGCGTAAAGGTCAAGGTCTCCACTAATGAGGCACCCAATTGAGCACTACCCAACTGAGCACAGAGAGTAGAGATTAAAGACAAAGCTGGTGGAAACACACACTCTGTAGATCTCTCTCTCCAATACCACACACACACACGTCAGCTGAACATCCCTCCTTTTCCAAGGTAGAAAACATTCATCACTCTCACCGCTGGGCAACTTTCTCTCTCCCTCTCTCTCGCCCTCCCATCCTTCCCTCCTGTCTCTCTCCCTCTCTCTCGCCCTCCCATCCTTCCCTCCTGTCTCTCTCCCTCTCTCTCCCCCTCCCATCCTTCCCTCCTGTCTCTCTCCCTCTCTCTCGCTCTGCTCTCTGTCCCACTGGCCAGACCTCAGACGTCCCATTGCCACTAATTCTATTTATGGAAACCTGCTTTCATCTCTCTCTCTTGCTCTCTCTCCGTCTCAGGCCACACTTCATCTCTGTCCTCGCCCGCCCTTGTGTTCTCCTCTTGTGCCGCGGGGTTTTGGAGGCGTCCTATGGGGGGGCGTCCGGCCCCATCGAGCGGCTTCGTCAGGGACGCTCACGTCTGCTGCCGCTGTCTTCATCCCACCGCATGTGTGTGTGTGTATGTTGTTGTTCCCTGGTTGTGTGTATTCTGGCCTAGTTGTGTGTGAGTGCTTATGTTTGTTGTTGCCCAGTTGTGTGTGTGTGCGTGTGTGTAGTTGACTAGTGGTGCGTGTGTAGTTGAAAAGTTTGTCGTGTGTGTAGGTGAACATGTTGTGCGTTGTTACCTGGTTGCGTGTGGCAGAGTATTCCGGGTTAACAGGCAGGAAGGGCACAGCACTGCGCTCCGTTACCAGAGTGCTGTGGTTCTGAGTCGTCAGCCACACTAGGAGGAAAAGGAAGAAAGACGTATTTATATTTGTGTCTGTGTGGCAAGGTCATTTCAGATGAAACACACACGGCCACACACCCAGTCCAGCCGCCCACACTGCGGAGCAAGAAGCACCAGTAAAATTCACGACCAAGTTCAGACTTTACAATTCCTGTGTTATAAAACCCCCCCTGCTGTACGCTGCCAACCCAACAGCCCCCTCTGTGCGTGCGAGCACGTGTGTGCATCGCTTCGTCTTTCACTCACCTTCTTCTACTACTGAGGAGGAGAGGGAGAAAGAGAGGCAGAGAGAGTGAAGGAGGAGAGACACTCAAGAATTCCTGAGGCACTTCCTCTCACACAACACACACACTCCTCCTTTGTCCCCTCCTCTTTCTCTCTCTCTCCTTTTATTTCTTCACTTTCCCGCTTGTATCTCTCCCGCCGCTTCTTTCCTATTGAACATGTCTGCTCCCCTCTCTCTATACTGTCTTCTCTCTAAATGTTTTCCCATTTTCTTTACGTCTTTCCCTTCTCGGCCTGTGACCTTCGGCCGACAGTGTTTACAAGTGGTTTGTCTTCTTCTAAACACTTCATGTGTGTCTCAGGGAGCAGCATGGACCGAGTCCATGTCTCTAAAAGGCGAAGACGGACATATCTGGAATGACGTGGTGGGGTGGAGGGGGGGTGGAGGGGGGTCCAACCTGCATCGTTTTCCCGGCGGTCAACCTCGTCGTACACGTCCATGGCCAGCTCCTCAAAGAGTCGGTTATTCAGCTGTCTCACACACACACACACACACACAAAACATATGGAACACAGACGTGATAAACGTGCACACAGACCCAGGACAAACATCAGCAATGCAGCAGAGTAAACAACAGCAGAAGAGAAACACAGTCTCACACACGTACCCAAACAGTTAGGCAAACACTGCAGGCTGCCGTAGAAACGCATTACAATGATGTAGAGCAAAGTGGATAAACACGAGGGCTCTGTCTGAGGCCGAAGGCAGGCTCATTCAGCTTATATGAACATGTAAACAACCCCACACAACAACACACAGCTTCCTAACCTCCCCTGTAACCGCCCTAGACTGGAGAGGCCGTGCAGAAGGATTCTAGACCAGTGGAATTCGAACACGACTTACCGCTTGTAGCTTCTTCTTGGCTGCCTTGGCCAATTCTGAGAGGTCCAGACTGCAAGCAGAGAGACACGGCTCAGTCAAAGACCACAGACACCGAGAGGACAGAGAGAAACAGAGGGATGAAGAGATGAAGGGGTGGAGTAGAGGTGAGATTGTCGAGATGGAACAACAACCTCTACAGAGGTCGGGTGAGTGAGAAAGGGTTGGGGGGGACAAGGACAGTGGTGGAGGGGTTTCATTTAACGGAGTGCCTAATGACAGGATTAACAGTAGTACGAATGGATGGGAGGAATAATGGTGAGGGAGAGAGATGAAGAGAGAGATGAAGAGAGAGAGAAGGGGAGATCGAAAGAGAGAGATGAAGAGAGAGAGGGAGATCGAGAGAGAGAGAGATGAAGAGAGAGGGGGAGATCGAGACAGAGAGAGAGAGAGAGAGGGAGATCGAGACAGAGAGAGAGAGAGAGAGAGAGCGGGATCAAGAGAGAGAGAAAGAGAGAGCGAGCATAAAGGAGAGAAGATACCTCTGTGACGGGCACTTAGGACGAGCTCTGGCTCCACAAGCGCAGCAAGATGGAGAGAACAGAAAATGAGTGAGAAAAAAAAGATAAAGAGAAAGAAGGATAGCACACACCCTCCCCGACATCAACACAACTCCTGCCAAGGTTCTGAGAGAGCCTATCCCCAAGAGCACAGGAAAAGCCAGAACAGATGGCTTTCTTTACAAAGTAGGCAACACCCAACAATATGCAGCTTGCCTCTAATATTTGAACTTTGACTAAAGAGAACCTGATTGAAGCACGCTCAGCCCGCCGGGCATGTACCTAGAGCAAATCAAGGGCATCTCACTTCATTCAAATGTCTGAACCCATGTGTATTGAACCCAGCCCCATACAGTAAATTAGTTGAGCAGAAAGACATGCAGCCAGACAGTCAGACAGACAGCCAGTCAGTCAGTCAGTGTTAGTGGGCCAACCAGCTCCAGAGAGTGACACACTCTGACCAATGGCATGGCGCAACCTATTGGTCAAAGCACCGAATTGCAGAAATCCTATTTCCTCCTCACAATGCTCCACATACATTCCATCTAGCATCACTAGTCATCATTGGATCCAAACTGTTGGGAGCCTCACCTGTCGGCCATCTGAGGAATGATGTAATGCCCGTTCTTGTGATCTGGAGGGTAAGACAGGTACAGAATCAACCACAGTCTACAGGGGAGTTGATCTGAAGCAGACAGACTTTGGTGGGGGTCAAGCATACTGGAACCTGGGGGGGAGAGGGGAGGGGTGGACCTACCTGGGCGACGCCCACACAGGTAGAATGCCAGTCTGTCTGTCAGCTCATACTGGCACTCCACCAGTCTCTCTGCCAGCTCCACCTGGCCCGCTTGCCTGAAACACACACCACACCACACACACACACAGGTATGCACTTAACTACCGCTTAAATATATATTTGTGTCAGTGTGTGTGCACTGTATTGTGCTGTGCATAACATTTTGTAGAAACAGCAAAAACACATGACTACACAAGACAAGTGTGTGAGTGTGTGTGTGTGTGTGTGGTACCTGGCGTAATCCATGGGTGTGCGTCCATTGATGTCAGGTGCCCCGGGGTCAGCCCCATACACCACCAGCAGCTCTGCCTGCAGAACCTGCCCCGCTTTGGCTGCTACGTGGAGCGGAGTGGTGCCCTTCTCCTGTGGGCGCAGGAACACACACACACGCCGGTCAGGAAGACAAGGTGTGGTGTGGGGTGTGGCCGTGTGGGTGAGTTCTTCCATAGGCACTCACCGGGTGGAAGAAGTTGGCCTGGGCACCCAAAGACAGCAGTCGTAGACACGTCTCTAAACTCCCTGTTCTCACGCTGGAGTGCAGTTGCTGAGAGAGAGAGAGAGAGAGAGAGAGAGAGAGAGAGAGAGAGAGAGATCGAGAGAGAGAGAGAGATCGAGAGAGAGGAAGAGAAGAGAAGGGAAGAGAAGGGACAAGACGAGAGAGAAGAGAGAGAGAGAGAGAGAGAGACAGAGAGAGAACAAGTCCTTAAACATCTCAATACCTTGTTGATCAGCTTGTTAAAACAGATGGAGACACACACGTTGCTTCGGCGTTACATTTCGCTGCCCTTAAAATAGAAATGGAGCGAAAGAACCCCAAAGGGAGCGAGGAAGAGAGAGAGAGAGTGGGAGGCAAGGGGGCTGACACTGTGTGAATCCTCTCATTAGTGCAGTTCAACAGTCATAGTGGAGCCCATTAGAACTTCCTGTGGTGTCATTAAGTTGCTTCCTGCTGAGAAAGACTCAGGCTGTGAAGGGTCTCGTGTGTGTGTGTGTGTGTGTGTATTTTGTGACACTGCCCTCTAGGAAGCTGTACCAGCCCAGGCTAAAGAGGAAGAACCCCCCCCCTGACCTGTGAACTTTGACCCCTTGAAAGAAGGTGGGATGTAGGGCAGGCTCTCACCTTGCTGAGGTCCTTGGTGGTGATGCCGTCATCGTCACGGCAGGGCAGCTTGTGGACGAAGGAGAGCATCTGGTACTTGGCTCTGATGAACTCGGACTTGGTGGGGCTAGATGTCGCATACATTGTGGGGGGAGGGGGGGGGGGGGTTGCTTGTTAGGTTTGCTATCGCTGAATAGGACTTTGAGAAATGTTTGCACCCGCATACTTTCTTTAACACTCCGGTAGAGTAATAATCACAAGTGTAATTGCATGTACAGGGATGGATAATGTCCTAGGTTGAGTTGTGCACACTCACTGGACTTTGTCCTGAGGGTTAGGTTTCCTGCGTCCACTCTGCACCTGAGCGGGGTCCAGGAGAGAGTGTTCCCAGATGGAGTTGGCCCCATTACTGGCCAGGGTCTGCACCATCTGAAACACAGCAGCAACCTTCAATGGACCAGAACCCTCCATGACACTGCCTTCAGATTCAGCCCCAGCCCTACCACTTGGCTACCCAGGTCCAGCCCCTAGATACCCAGGTCCAGCCCCTAGATACCCAGGTCCAGCCCCTAGATACCCAGGTCGATACACCAGCCCTCTCCCCCCAGTGCCCCCCAGCCCCAGTGCCCCCCAGCCCCAGTGCCCCCCAGCCCCAGTGCCTCCAGCCCCAGTGCCCCCCAGTCCCAGTGCCCCCCAGCCCCAGTGCCCCCCAGCCCCTCTCCTCCAGGGTACCTGCAGCAGTGCTGGGGGCCATCCGCTGTGTCTCAAGTGCTTGACAATGGAGATGTGTCGTCCCAGACTGCGGTGGACAGAACAGCACTCGTCACAGATTAAAACCCCTCGGTTGATACTTGTCCAGCCCGGATCTGATAGAAAAGATCATAAAGAGACAGAGGAGGGGAAAGAGAGGTCAGCATGAGTTATAACGATATTGCGAGAGACCGTAATTTCAGAGTGATAGCTAAAATGCAATGACATGCCTATATTGATAATACATTTAGACATGTAGATATAGTGAAGACAATAATGTGGACAGACACTAAGCAAATTGTGTTTCACTGTAACTCATACTTTAGTCGACAACCTATTGTGATTAAATAGTGCCATAAGCAGCTCTGTACATACCAGAGACTCACGGATTAGTCTTAAGAGTGGGTAAATGACATCACACCAGATCAGGCAAGAGTTCGAAGGTCATACACACAGACAGCCTAAGCCTTAGGCTCTATGGTCTAGTCATGTAGACTAGCTGGAGACTGGGTCAGAGTTAGACCCTAAGGAGCTCTATGATAAGAGTCATCCAAGCATTCACACTTTGCATTAGTCATTTAGACTGGGATAATATTAGCAGGGCCGATAGCACAGCTGAAGCATAGTAATCATCTGATTAACTCACTTAGTCTGTTTGGATCTTGTATACTAGAGTACTGTACATAGATTGGGGTAGGGCTTGGGTCAGAACCATTAGGTTAGGTATGACGTGGTCAGCAAAAAGAACAAGTCACATAAGGGGTGCATTTATTTATGGAAACAGTCAGCCTAGAAAACATTAGCATAGTTAGATCAATAGGCCTACATATACGTCTGATCAATATTAAACAATTTCAAAATGTGACATTCAGGACAAATACCTGGAACAGCCGTTCGGCTAAGAACTGTTTTTTGAAAAATCTCACATACCACTCAATGGTCATCATTAACTTTTTCGATGTTAATTCAGGTTGACAATTGTAGGATATAGCTACAGTGACCCAGAAAATAGCTAAATCAGACTATGAAACAAGGATTATTGGTTAAAGCCAAACACAAGCTTGGCAATGCTGGTTGATGTGTTCTATTGCATGTTTGTAAAGGTCCATTTTGGCTTCTGTTCATTCACACATGAAACAGGGCCCGTCATGTTCTACACAAACCGTTGTGTTGATCCCACTTCATGACCACTCAGCTCCACTTACCACATGATCCAGATGGGATTTCAGACACATGCACCCATCCCCTTATCTACGTAGACGGATGGACAGACAGATGGATCATCCAACACTATGAAATCCCAATAAATCGGATATTAGTTATAAGCTTATTTGTTTTTTTGTCCCCTAATATAAGGTTGTGTCCTCTAATCTAGTGCTGGCCCAGTGTGAGGCCGTGGAGTGCTGAGCTGCAGGGTGGGGCAGACCAGACCAGGGCTGGGCTGTCACCGGCACCGCTGTCAGCAGCTTAGCTACATCCACAAAGTTGGGGAGGGGTCTGCCAGAGACGGCCGGCCTGCAAAGAGCTTCCTGGAGAATATCAGAAAACACTAAATGATGGGGTTGGCAGCAGTGGTATCCTGGTCAAAACAGACCTTTTTGCACTACAGGCTACACGCCTTTTGCTAGTTGCTAGCTCTCTCATGTTTTAGCTAGCAGCAGCTCTTATTGCCATTGTTATAGAAATAGGAATGACAACAATGTTTGTTTGGTATGACAACCACAGTGATGAGGGTTGGTGGTGCAGGAACAGGCCTGGGATGAGCCAGCTAAAAGGAAGGAGAGCCCAGGCAGCCAGGTAACTACAGAGTAGGGAAAAAGGGACGGTCATAAATCAGCTGGAAGGCTTCAGCGGAGGCTGACACACACACACAAGCTCTCCACCCATCTACCTCACAGACACTCTTTCTCAATTTCTCTCTCCCTTTCTCTCCCTCATACACACACATTCCTACAGAGAGCAGCTGTGAGGAAGAGAGCAGCTGCCATAACCCCCCCCCCCCCCCCTCCCCCCCCCATCCTAAACACAAACAGCCCCTCACCCCATCTCCTCCCTAAATATGGGTGCAGGTGGGGCTACATGCCAAGGATATGCCAGCAAGGAAGGAGCCAGGTCAGCCGGGCACTACTTCATGAGCAATAATGATGCAAGAAAAGACGACACATCTATGAGAGAATCCTTTAAATGGAACAATAACGTTAATAGTACTTGCACAAACATAGCTACATACAATATTTCATCATTCATACATTGCTAAAGCTATCAAGTAAATTATTATTCACAATTCCTCTATACTGTATGCCCTATAGCTGTACAGTGCGTAGCTAAGCAGAGTAATATGTTAAACTAATGGAGACTGAATTGTATTTATCTTGCTATTGTTGTTGTGAAGACTGGGGAGGGATTTCCATTTCTGGCTAGCTAGCTAACGCTGGGCTAATATATTAGCTACTGTGGCTAGCTACCTAAAGTTACTTGAGGCTATGCCTGTAGCCATCTAGCCAGTTGAATACATCTGTCAGTTAGTGCTGGCATCTGTGTTGACATCTGTGTTGGAGAAATGTACAAACTCCGTGAAACGAGGTTTCCATTTTCAAACAGCGTGCAAATTAGAATGAACTGAATGGCATACAAAGCTAGCTAGCGTCACAGCGTAGCTAGCCATTAGCGGTTAGCTAGCAGAGCAGAAAGCTACCCAGACAACGTCAGATTGAGCCGACTTATGAAATCAAAACAAATGTCTACTAGCCCAGTAGCCGCTTAATGATCAAGCGAGCAGGCTATCTAGCTATCTCTGTCACTCAAATGTTAACATTATTTGGCCCACTGGCGCTCTCACATTCATTTATCTAAACAGAGTGCTTCGCGATATTAAAGTTAAATAATTAATTCGGACTAGTAGTCAGCCATAGCACGCCTCTTCACTGTTTATAACAGGCCTGGGGACATGGGCCGCTTTCCTGCTCTGCTGATCCCACTGTCCAACAGCAACAGTGACAGCGAACATAGGCCTCCCCGTCCCACTAAATGTCGCTATCCCAACGCATTGTTTAATAGTTTTTGTCGTACCTGGCGCACTGCAGTCGGCGCACACTTCGGTTCTCTGGACCTTTCTTGACATTTTGAAAGGTTCCACTAGAGCCGTGGCGGTGTCGGAGTGGTGTATTGATCCGGATGATGATGCTATTCGCTCTTCCGAAGGCGATGTCTGCTATCTCCCGATGCCGCCCCGAATCCCCGGAAGCCGGCGACGTGCTCCTCGGCTCTTGCGATCTGCCGTAGCCCTTTTCCTGGTCTAATATCCTTATTCCTAAACTCAAAATGAGAATTGTCACAAATTCTGAGGTGAATATATTTTAAGCAAGCTCATATCTAGAGTAGTCTACAACACACTTGGTGCACTGCATTGCCAACAACGAGATCTTCTACCTGTCATTCGCAGCACACTGACTCCCTTCCTTCGCTCAGTTTGGGTCTCTGCAATGCCTGAGGGAATAGGTAGCGCAAGGAAAATTACATTTGAGCAAGCTTGCGATCTTGTTGCCATTCAACACACGTAGGCTACATCGTGGCATATGCATTTTATGACATTTTACTTTGATTACTTTAGGGAAAACGTAGTCATTGCCTGAATTGCGCCTCCAAAACCCGAGATTAGAAAGAAAAGATACAAAAACACAAACTACAAAAACATTTTGAATGAACAGACTGTGAATAAACAATTTGGATTACGAACCACTTGTCAACCACTAATATTCGTATAGGCTATTTGATAGTGGTCCACTATAGCTACACTGAAGTGTAACTATCGCCCAAAACAGCACAATGCTATAATAATAATAATAATAGTTGTATACGTACAATTTGAAATGAATAATATGCATCATCCAATGGATGATGGTCAAATCCATAGCTTATAATATCATAAGGGGCCACATCGCGCTCAGTACCATCCTCCACATCTGATTGGCTAAGGTTTGCTTACATTTCATTGCGGATTGTCATCACTAACTCATCGCAACAGTGCAAGTGCACCTCTCTCACTCATCGGTGCAGAAATGGGAGTAGAGTACATTTGAGACAGTCTATTCAATGGAGAAGAAGAGCCAGAGGTATGATAGGTAGGCTAGATATGAAACGTGCCATTCCGAGTTCGGTTGTATAGTTGCCAATATGCCTTTATTATAATGTTTTTTTTATACATAGCCTATATATTATTGGATGTAAGAGACATGTTAATCCAATTTTCATAGTGCGCCTAGGAAACGTCTTGTCACGATAACGCGACATGAACAAATAGTCAATTTGAAAGTGAGACAAACAACAATAACTGAGTGACGGCGGCGAACTATGAACCGAGGATGATTTCTTCAAAGAAAACTCCGGAAAAGAATCGTTATGTTATCCACTATTTAGTGTGGCACAACAAGCATCGGCAGCTTGAGAAAGAGCTCTCAGCAGACGAGCAGGTGAGGATTAGCCTACACGGCGACATACACACGTCTTTAGGGTGGGTCGTGCCGTATACCAGTGTTCTAGGTTGAGGTTATGGCACCAGCAATGAGTCACAGTTCGAGGACTAGGCTTAAAAGGTGGCATGGAGAGATATTGATGAAGGTATGGGATTGATAATGAAATAGAGCCTGTAAAACACCGATGTTTCTCCACGGTCTGCAGAGGCATCCAAGTATTCGCTGCTGTTTCTTTGAGTTTGAGTCGGAAAATGTTTCTCCCACAGGCTTTGCCATAATTCCATGATGTCATATTGGCAACAGAGCATCCCCAAAACTTACAACGCAGATTTTTGGGAGAGGACTTCTCAGGATGCAGTGATGTCTAAATGAGTCAGTTAGAGGCTAGCATTAATCGAGGGATGGCATTTTTACAATGAGTGTATGAGGTGTGCCTTGTGATTGCGCGCAGTAAAGGCTACAACACTCCAGCCCACCTCATTCCTGAATAAAGAGACAATGCATAAAGCATGTGGGCGATAAATACAATGGGCATGTAGAAGGCTGTGGAATGAGTAGAAATTTTCTCTGAAAATGGTGTGTACATTCATCATTTAAAGAATAAGAACATGCATCTTTATTGTGTAGGAATGTTCTGTTGAATCATGGGATTCTGGCTGTAACATGGGTAAATCATTTTGCTATGTTGCTTCGTATTACATAAGAGAACCTAGCAGTTTCGCAGCCACAAATAGCTCCATGGAGCTGTTGAAGACTTCTCCCAGTGATACTCAAATGCAGTTTCTCAGGTGCATTTGCAAGATTACAAAAATAAGGTTGCCATGATTAGGTGTCTATGATCTGTCTGTGTTCAACTCTTTGTGTAGAAAGACTACAATGTTATAGGCTAGGAATGGGTAGAAAAGGGGTAGTAACGTATAAACATTTTGTAAAGGTGAGTTGGCATTAGATTTAAATATAGGCCTACTTCCAAGTCCCATGTCATATAAACATACAATTGTGTGTGTTTGTGTGTACACCGTGTGTTTGTGTGTACACTGTGTGTTTGTTTCGTATTTCCCTTTTACCTGTTGGGTTTTTGAGTTGATCATTCGATAGACTGAATTCAATTTGCATACTTCCACTGTATATCCAACAGATATCATTCCATATTTACATAAAGTCATTCTCCCAGAAAATAAATAAGTCGCACACATCCTCCACCCACATACCCTTGGTTCTCCATTATATACAGTCTGGTCTGTCCCTACTTGAAGTGTTAATACTGAATCGATTACTTAATCATTCACAATTTGACTGGTTAGACTTATCAAGTAACAGTTATTATAAACCATATTATGCCAATATGTATATTGTTTTTATTTCTGAATGAAACACATATTGAAACATAGTTAACAATTAATTGATTGTTGATTTAAATGGCAAGTTTGTCATATTTGATATATGTCCCTAATCTTTATCATGCTTTGAATAGGGCCCAAATAAATCAACAGTTGGCTATTGGCAGACCCAATAAGTCCTTCTCCCCCCTGACCCTTCCCTGCACCAGTTCCTCCACACCACACCCTGGCCAGACCCAGCTCCACCCTGCCCTACCTAGCCCTGTTCTGCCCAGCCCCATCTTGCATCGTGATATACAGAATGTGTCCAACTGTATACAGTCTGTATAATGCTGGAGATGATTCAGTCCTGGCCTCCCTCCAGTCCTCCACCCTGCCCCAGACAGGGCAGCTCTGCCTGATTGGAGCTATAGAAAGCTCCTCCACTCCACTAGATGTGATTTACTGACTACTGACAGATAAATTCTGCCCTCACTTGGTTCCATCAGCAGGCTTCCAGAAGTGTGTTTACACTTTGGTTTGGGGAGACGCAGGTGGACTACCGTGCTCCCTGATTGCCTGGGCCGCATACGTAAGGTTGCATTGTTCTTGCAGCCGTGTGTAACACAGGTGTGTCAATAAGATGTAGCAGTGGGCTGGTAGATACTGCTCTCCTATATACAGTACACAGCTTGTTGACTCTCACAATACAATGAAGGGCTGTATCTTACATATAAATAGGTATTGTTCCAGATGATAACATTTGTATTAGAACTGATAAGTAGCTGTAACAGAGTTTTATAGACTGGATGGACTTTATAGACTGACTGTGTGCGTGTGCATGTGTGCGTGTGTGTGTGTGTTTGAGGCCATGATCAATGATATTGGACCAACCAGAGAGTTGGTTTGCCAAGAGTGTGAGCACAGTAGAAATGGGGTACAGACTCAGAGCTCTTCTATGTTCTAAGGAAAGATAAATGCTACACCAGCACACACACACAGTGTAATTGTGTATCGGCTATCAATGGAACAACAGTGAGAGAGAGACAAAGCGATGGACGGGGGGGGGGGGGGGGGGGGTGGTATAGAAAGAAAAGGAAAGAGAATGAGATGAGGAAGGGAACAACAAACAAACAAAGTGCAGGGCAACCTATCCATATATCTTGACTCAACTGCAGGGACACAGAAATACAGCCCTGACTTGATTGAAACAGGAACAGACCCTTTTAAAGACTGATAGCCTGTGTCTAGATAGACCTCTCTTCCTCTCTTCGTTCTTCTCTTTGAATTGCTCTCAGCTCTGCGTTAATGTTAACTCAGCAGCTCCAACAGTATGACATCATGCTGGCCAAGAGACAAGAGTCACTAATCACGTTCTAAGTCTTCTCTTGTGTTTCTGCCCCCTGTGTCTGTGTGCTGTACCATCTGTCTGTCCCTGCCTGCAATCTCGTTCCTCAGATCTCAATCTATCCTCGCTTCCACTCCCGTCTCTTCCACTCCTGCCTCATCTATCCAGTCAGAGTTTTCCCTCACCCTCTTTGGGGTGCTCCATCCCTCCATTCCTCCATCCCTCCCTCTCTTTCTCCCTCCCTCCCTCAGTTCTCTCTCCTCCATTCCATGAAACCAAAGACTAATTACAGAGGGGGAGTGTCACCAGGGAAAGGGATAGGGTTGGGTTAGATTCGTTTAACTTGTAGAAAGCTTTTACAGGGAGGGAGAGAGAGAGAGAGAGAGAGAGAGAGAGAGAGAGAGAGAGAGAGAGAGAGAGATTAAACAATACTGTTGAAACAGAGTCTGGGGCTCTTGAGTCGTAGAAAGAGATACCTTAGGGAGAGCGACCGAAAAAGAGAGACAAAAAGAGACAGAAGTATAAACTGGGCGCAGATCCCCTCCCGCCCCTGCCCCAACAACAGAGGAAGAGTGTCCTCCTCCTCCTTCTAGCAAGGAAATAAAATGAGCACAGATGGAGGAGAAGTGCTGTCTGATTTCATTACTGTCTAGTTGCACCGCCACATGAAGGGTTCCATAAACCATTACGCTTCCCGGTACATTACGCAAACAACAAAACAGCAACAACCTTTTCAAAGCTCCTGTTAGTTAACCACAGTCAAACCTTAATATTGTTAGCCGTTACTAAAATCAATCCATATTTTGCTATTCCGACTATGCAACACAATCAGGCAGGTTTCATCCACAGTTTTATTCCCTCTCACTGCTAATTCATGCAAGGTTTCACATTTACACCACCATATTGTTGTGATGCTTTTCAACAAGCCAGCTTTGTGTCACATTTGTTTATGGAAGTGTATGCAGTGTCTGCTAACGTGTGCCACTGTCACTCTGTAACTTAAACAAAAGTGAAAGCAACATGACATCCTCATCACCTCCAGTGCCGGGCTGGAACTCAAACTGGCTCAGTCAGAGACAAACACTGGGGACTAGAGTCAGGCTGTCACTTTCTAGAACATCTGACTGTCTGTCTATATGTCTGTCTGTCTGTCTGTCTGTCTATATGTCTGTCTGATTGTCTGACTGTATATATGTCTTTTCTTCTGTCCGCTCTCCTCATCTCCAGCCTCTCTATTTTCCTTTATTTTACAGACCCACTTCTCCTCTGTTCCATGTCCACCATTGATCACTAGCGAGGAAAGGAGGTGTTCCTTATCGGCTGATGTAGGTCAGCGATTGGGGCATCAGATCTGCAAGCCTGTGGACTATTTTGTATTGACCTTATTTACTTAAACTGCCATGTTGAAGCCGTGTGGAAAACCACGCTGTCCCCTCAAACACTGTGTTCACTCACACAATAAACCATCCTCATCAATCATGGAGCTCTTTTGGAAGATTGGCCAGTCAGTGTGGCTGGGGGAGTGTGGGGGGGAGACAAAGAATAGATGCTCATGTGCAGGGGTGCAAACCTTTTGGATGTGTCTATGAAAGATTGATGCTGGCCTAAGTAGCTGCCAAGTAGTGTTAGCGTAGCCGCACATGCAAAGTCACACGCACACTCGCATGTACAGCGATGCACGTATGCCGTGCACACGTTACACACAAGCACAGATTCACTCCCGCTCTCTCTCGTTCTCTCTCTCTCTCACACACACTCACACACACACACACTTTTCCAGGCAGCTTCAGCCCCAGCAGAGAGAGTGCAGCAGCAGATGCCACAGACAGAGATGTCTATCAATAATGCAGCTTCTACTGAGCAGGCCTCTGAGAGAGGAAGAGAGGAGGGGGAGGGAGGGAGGGAAGGAGGGAGGTTAGAACAGCAAGGACGGATGGGGAGGACTGGGAAGAGCAAAGGAGTCGAGAGCCGAGTGGAGAGACGGGAGGGAGCAGAGTGAGGCAGGTGAGAGTGGGATGGAGAGGAGAGGCAGGGAGGGAGCAGAGTGAGGCAGGTGAGAGTGGGATGGAGAGGAGAGGCAGGGAGGGAGGGAGGGAGCAGAGTGAGGCAGGTGAGAGTGGGATGGAGAGGAGAGGCAGGGAGGGATGGAGAGATCAGAATGAGGCAGGTGAGAGTGGGATGGAGAGGAGAGGCAGGGAGGGAGGGAGGGATCAGAATGAGGCAGGTGAGAGTGGGATGGAGAGGAGAGGCAGGGAGGGAGCAGAGTGAGGCAAGTGAGAGTGGGATGGAGAGGAGAGGCAGGGATGGAGGGAGCTGTGAAAAACATGGAGGGAGGGACTTGAGCTGAGAGAGGGAAGGATAAAGGGAACTGAAAGATACATGGAATGGTGATGGGTGGATGGACAAAGAGAGGGGTGAGAGTAGTAATCTTTTATGGCATGATGCATCTCCAGTCCCACAGATACAGGGCCTAGGGGACATCCATAAGTATAACTCTTTGTGTGTGTCTGTGTGGTTCCATTTTTGATGTTCCAGTGTTGTAGCTCTATAATGGAGAATGTGTGTATTGCTACGTGTCTGTGTGTTTGTCTGATGCACAATGTTTCCATGTGAGTGACTAAGTGTGCCACTGTGTCTTGGGGTTAGTAGTGTGAGCCAGTGTGAACAGAAGATTCAGGGAGGTGTCTGGGAGATCATCTGGACGTGCAGAATAGCTGTTGAGTAACTGCAGGTGTGTGTAACACAGGGTCTTTTCTGACACCATTCTCTCTCTTTCTCTCACTTTCTCTTAGTTCAGTGGACTGTATTGGCATGAAAGAGCACATATTTACTCCGTCCCTCTCTCTCTCTGTGTTTGTGAGTAACCGTCCAGAGTGGCTCCCCTTCCAAAGCTCCTCAGTGTCTTCTGCACCAAGACACCACCACTCCTCCGCTGGCCTCCTTCTGACTGCACAGCCTCCCTCACCCAGCCCCCACCCCATCCTCCCTCTGACTGCACAGCCTCCCTCACCCAGCCCCCACCCCATCCTCCCTCTGACTGCACAGCCTCCCTCACCCAGCCTCTACCCTCCCTCTGACTGCACAGCCTCCCTCACCTAGCCCCCACCCCATCCTCCCTCTGACTGCACAGCCTCCCTCACCCAGCCCCCACCCTCCCTCTGACTGCACAGCCTCCCTCACCCAGCCCCCACCCCATCCTCCCTCTGACTGCACAGCCTCCCTCACCCAGCCCCATCCTCCCTCTGACTGCACAGCCTCCCTCACCCAGCCCCCATCCTCCCTCTGACTGCACAGCCTCCCTCACCCAGCCCCCATCCTCCCTCTGACTGCACAGCCTCCCTCACCCAGCCCCCACCCTCCCTCTGACTGCACAGCCTCCCTCACCCAGCCCCCACCCTCCCTCTGACTGCACAGCCTCCCTCACCCAGCCCCCACCCCATCCTCCCTCTGACTGCACAGCCTCCCTCACCCAGCCCCCATCCTCCCTCTGACTGCACAGCCTCCCTCACCCAGCCCCCACCCCACCCCTCCCCCCTCACCCACACTCCTACACACAGCTGGCAGAAGTGCACTCTCTCGACCCCTCTCCCTTGGTCCCTCTCTCTTTTATCCTCCTCTCTCTCTCTCTTTCTATCTCTCTCTCTTTCTATCTTTCTCCCCCTGTCTCCCTCAGAGACCCCTCCCTCCTTCTCCTTGGTGGTTTCCTCTTGTTGTTCTCTCCTCCCTCACTCCCCCCGGAGGTGTTGCTAAGCAGGGGACAGAGGCGTCGCTATAGCAATGAAGAGGCTGAGGAGAAACCGCTAGGGAGCGAGAGAGGGAGAGGGTGAGAGTGTGAAAGGACATAACTCTCTCATAACAAAACATAACTCAGGACATTATAAAACCAACAACTTCACTAAGCAGCCTAACAGGGTATCGATTATTGGGCTCTGATGATGATGGTGATGGTGATGGAGAGGATGACTGCCATAAGGATAATGGCGAGAAAGACGACAGGAACGAATGAGGATGACACTGATAATGACAATAATGTCTATGATGATGACTATGATGGCTGTATATTGTATCAGAAGGTTACCTAGCACCTTGTGGATGGATTGCCCATGTCACCATGTCTACCTAGAAATGCTCCTCAACATTTTCCTTTCTCCTACCGGTCCCTCCACTTACCCCCACCCTTGCCCCCAATTCCCCTCTCACCCTGTCTCCTGTGGAGTGAAAAACAAAAGAATCCTAACCATGGTACTCTTCCTTACTCTGTCACTAACCAGATGTACACAGTATGTCCGTCATGCATGTCCCTCAGGCCTGCCTTATGACCCTAGGATACCCCACTCTACATCAGGGGGACTCCAGCTATCCAGTCAGCCCGCCAGCCAGTCAGAAAGCCTGTTAGTCAGCCAGCCAGTTAGTTAGTGTCTCTGGGAAAGAGATAGAATTGGTTTGACAAACTCCGTAATAAGAAAAACATCTGACATGCCTCAGATTAACCTGTGAGGCGCAGACGTGCAGATGTGCAGTTGCCATGCCAGTTACAGTAGAACACACAATCACTCAGCGCGCTGTCGGACGGTTGTTATTCATGTGAGGGTGCGATAGCTCAATTATCACCTGTCTCTCTCCCACCTGTCACTCTCTTTCACACCTCCCCGACTTTCCTTCTGCCTCAGCCTCGACACTGCCTCTCTGCCCTTCCAGCAACGACAGAAGAGCAGATGCGCTTTGGGCATCAGATGTGAAATGATCCTGATTCTCTGCCCCCCCCCCATCTGCCCCCCTCCCATCTGCCCCCCTCCCATCTGCCCCCCTCCCATCTGCCCCCCTCCCATCTGCCCCCCCCCATCTGCCCCCCCCCCATCTGCCCCCCTCCCATCTGCCCCCCTCCCATCTGCCCCCCTCCCATCTGCCCCCCTCCCATCTGCCCCCCTCCCATCTGCCCCCCCCCCATCTGCCCCCCTCCCATCTGCCCCCCTCCCATCTGCCCCCCTCCCATCCCTCCCCAGGTGGATCTGGAGGCCCTGGACCCCCGGGGCAGAACTCCCCTGCACCTGGCCGTGACCCTGGGTCACCTGGAGTGCGCCCGTCTGCTTCTCCTGCATGGGGCTGACGTCAGCAAGCAGAACCGCAACGGCTGGACCGGTGAGAGCCCTGCTGGAGGGGAGTGTGTGTGTGTGTGTGTGTCTTTGGGAGGGGTTGTTATTATACTCTTGGTGGGGCGGATGGGAGGGCGGGGGTTGATGTGCTTTTTTCACTACCACCGTCTTTTTTTTGTTGCTTTCACTCACTCATACTCACTCTCGCTGTCTCGTTATATAACTCACTCTTTTTCTCTCTCGCTGTCTCTATCTCTCAGTGCTCCAGGAAGCTGTCAGCACACGTGATCCAGAGCTGGTGCGTCTGGTTCTGCATTACCGTGACTACCAGCGGACTGGCAAGAGGCTGGCAGGGATCCCTGTCCTGCTGGAGAGACTGCGGCAGGTCAGAGGAGGCCTCGCTCAAGAGCTTAACCACAACATTTACATTTGTGTGCATCCTTACCCTTATAAACTCTCTGCATCAGTGTTCTATTATGACCCCCTCTCCTCCTTCTGTGTTTTTGTCTCCACCAGTACCGTCCCTGGTACTGAGACGGAGACGGACACCATCGTTTGTACCGTCACTAATCTACCCACTCAATCCTCCTTTGCTTTTCTTCCTGCCTCTGGGGATGCCTTCACCCACTCTACTCTCCTGTCCTCTCAATCTGTCACCCCCCCCCTCTTTCTCTCTCTCTCTCTCTCTCTCTTACTGTCCCTGTCACCCCCCCCCCCTGCTCTCATGCTCTCTCTCTCTTTCTCTCTCTCTGTGTGTCTCCCCAGGCCCAGGACTTCTATGTAGAGATGAAGTGGGAGTTTACTAGCTGGGGTAAGTCATCTGTTATGTTATTATCTTCCTATTATCAGTGTTTGAAAGCCCTACTCTCTTCCTGTCATACTGCATGGCAGAGGCTTACTAACTTTCTAAATTATATATGGGTGAAGTGGGGGTCATTTGTTAAATTAATGTGTGTGTGTGCGTGTGTGTGTTCGGGACACAGTGCCCTTGGTGTCACGTATCTGCCCCAGCGATACCTACCGAGTGTGGAAGAGTGGCCAGTGCTTGCGTATAGACACCACCTTGATGGGCTTCGAACAGATGACCTGGCAGAGAGGAAACCGCAGCTTCATTTTCCGGGGCCAAGGTCAGAGGTCAAAGGGAGGTTAGGGGGGGGGGGCGGGGGAATTTCAGCGTCCCTCTCTGTTCTCCTGTTTTCACAGGACTTCTTTCCTTCCTACCCGTCCTCCTTTCTTCCTCCTCTCCTTCCGTCCCTGTCATTGTTCAGCCTCCCTATAACTTCCTGTCCTGTGACTGTGTGCCTCGACATCGCTGTGATGTCACTTCCTCCTGCCAGCTTGACTGGCTCCTCTCCGTTTGTTCCTCTCTCCAGCAGATTCCAGTGCGGAGGTCATGGAGGTGGACCATGACAGACAGCTGGTGTTTTGTGAGACCCTGTGTGTGTCCTCGCTCACAGCGCCCTCACCTGGCGGCGGGGGAAGTGGCGGTGGCAGCGGCGGCTGCAGTACCAGCCTTGGCCTGCTGGGGGCACTGCAGCCCAGCGAGGAGCAGGTAGCAGGGCGGCTGTCTGCTGCCGTGGTCACCACCCAGCTGGACACCAAGAACATTGCCTTTGAAAGGTGAGAGAGGGTGGGGGAGGGGAGCAAAGGAAAAGGGAGAGTGGGGGGGCGGTGGGGTACCAGAGTAAAAAAAAAAAGGAGGGAGGAGAGTGTGCCGTGTTGAAGGCGTGTCAAATTGAAAGGAGGTCATGGCAAGTGTGGCCAGCGATAAAGAGGAGGGAGGGAGGGAGGGAGGGAGGGAGGGAGGGAGGGAGGGAGGGAGGGAGGGAGGGAGGGAGGGAGGGAGGGAGGGAGGGAGGGAGGGAGGGAGGGAGGGAGGGAGGGAGGGAGGGAGGGAGGGAGGGAGGGAGGGAGGGAGGGTGACAGAGCAGTGTCGGTGAGGACAGGAGCTGGGCACACCTGAAGCAGCTCAGGTGTCTGGATCAGAGGGTTGAACAGAGAGAGACAGGGGGCAGACAGGAAGAGGGAGAGAAAGGTGTCCATGGGAAGAAGTAAGGGGGGTAGGGGGAGAAGAGCAGAGAGAGAAGGAGAAGTAGGTTTCAGGCGGAGGTGGAAGGAGAGGTTACATTTAGTCATTTTTAGCAGACGCTCTTATCCAGAGCAACTTACAGAAAGTGAGGTTATATGGAGGGAGGGAGGGAGGGAGGGAGGGAGGGAGGGAGGGAGGGAGGGAGGGAGGGAGGGAGGGAGGGAGGGAGGGAGGGAGGGAGGGAGGGATGGGAGGGAGGGAGGGACGGAGGGAGGGGGAGAGGGAGGGAGGGGGAGAGGGAGAGGGAGAGGGAGAGAGAGAGAGAGATGTATAGGGGGTTGTACAATCATCTCTTCCTGCTTATTTAGTGTCACCTCTGTAGCTTTGGCACAGTCAGCTAGCTTGTAGACATGCCAGTAATCCAGTTATGAATACTGAAGTGATACTCTGGTGAATAGAGTCTGCCCTCATATCCAGCTTAGAGAGCTGGAGCTGGCCTGTGTCCAAGTAACCAGTGACAGACAAGGCTCTGATGGACATACATCTGATAGGAACAGCTCCCGGGGTTAGGACCTTTTCTTGCCTCCACCTGGACGCGACAATTCTGCCTGTCTCTGTGGGATATGAATATGCTGTGTGTGTGTGTGTGTGTGCATGTTTATTTGGTGTGTATATGTGGTGTGTGTGGCGGGGGGTGCGGGGTGTGTGTGTCCAGGAATAAGACAGGCATCCTGGGCTGGCGGAGTGAGAAGACTGAGATGGTGAACGGATATGAAGCCAAGGTAGCTCACACGGGACAGGCTGCTGCACATCATTGTCATTTCCGTAGCGTCGCTCTGGCGTGATGGATGAACTTCTGTTCTCCACTAGCCATGACCTTGTTCTCAGTTTATACTCAGCGACATGCCACTTAGTGTGACTGATACTCTTTCTGTTTGTCTTTCTGCCTGTCTGTCTGTGTGTGTCTGTCTGTGTGTCTGTCTGTGTGTCTGTGTGTCTGTCTGTGTGTGTCTGTGTGTCTGTCTGTGTGTCTGTCTGTCTGTCTGTCTGTGTGTCTGTGTGTCTGTCTGTCCTGCTCTGTCCCTCTCGTCCAGGTGTACGGAGCGTCTAACGTGGAGCTGGTCACCAGGACCAGGACTGACCACCTCTCGGACCAGAATAAGGCCAAGCCTAAAGGTGGGTCAGCCTTCAGCTGACCTGTTCATCTTTGAGTCCTGCATATTTTAGAAGTGTGTACCAATATGTAGTGTCAGTGGTGTTGACTCGCTCTATCCCTGTGTGTCTATCTTTATCTCTCTCTCTGTCTCTCTCTGTCTCTCTCTGTCTCTCTCTCTCTCTCTCTCTCTCTCTCTCTCTCTCTCTCTCTCTCTCTCTCTCTCTCTCTCTCTCTCTCTCTCTCTCTCTCTGTCCCTCTCTCTCTCTCTCTCTCTCTCTCTCTCTCTCTCTCTCTCTCTCTCTCTCTCTCTCTCTCTCTCTCTCTCTCTCTCTCTCTCTCTCTCTCTGTCCCTCTCTCTCTCTCTCTCTCTCTCTCTCTCTCTCTCTCTCTCTCTCTCTCTCTCTCTCTCTCTCTCTCTCTCTCTGTCCCTCTCTCTCTCTCTCTCTCTCTCTCTCTCTTTCTCTCTCTCTGTCCCTCTCTCTCTCTCTCTCTCTCTCTCTCTCTCTCTCTCTCTCTCTCTCTCTCTCTCTCTCTCTCTCTCTCTCCCCTACAGGTGGTAAGACTCCTCTGCAGTCCTTCTTAGGAATAGCGGAGCAACATATGGGCCCTAACAACGGGGTGAGTAGGCCCAAAAACCCCACTGATTCTTGTATTATTATTCTCCTCCTCCTCTTCGTCATCACCATCCATACTCTTCATCTCTGTTCCCCACACAGCTGAGATGAAGGCATAACTTGGAGGTCTTTACTGCCGGCTGATATTTACAGGCTGGCCGCGGCAGGCTCCCTGGCTTGGGAGCTGGTCTTTTAAGATGCTGATCACCATTTTAATTGGCTTCCGCCGGCGAACCGTCTCTTCCCTTCCTCCCTCCCTTCGTCTTTTACTCTCTGTCTCCCTCTCTCCCCCTGGCTCACTCCCTGGCTCTCTCAGTCTGTCTCATTGTATCTCTCTCTCTACCACATCTTTTTTTCTCCTCATCAACCTCTCTCTTCTCTTCTAACCCTCGAAGGCCCTGGTGACTCAGATGGCGTGTCCTGCTGTGACCAACCCCACGGCCTTGACGGCTGAGGAGTATTTCAATCCCAGTCTGACCCTGGGCACCAGAGATATCGGCCACCCCTGCCAACTCACCACCAAGACCCAGAGGTGACATTCACACACACACAGAAAGACACACAGAAAGACACAGCTGGGGCTATTTGATACAGATAAATATATCGTTCATTTTATCTACGTGTCTTGATCAATGCTCTATAGACTGATAAATTGCTGGACATCACTGCAACTTTATCTCATACTAATTAGCAGTCATTATTTATGAGTGCAAATAGTAAACATTGATTGGCTGGAGAGAAAACCCGGTCTAAGTGCTTGAGGGACAGTTGTTAAGCTAATATATTCTGGACTGGAGCTATAAAAACTGTGTTTACACCCTGGACTTCTTGTGTCATTATTATTTGGTGATGGAACAAGAATGCTTTTAGGGTGAAACATAAATGTGTGTGTGCGCTGTGTGTGTGTGCGCTGTGTGTGTGTGCGCTGTGTGTGTGTCTTTTCTCAGGTTCAAGGCCAAGTTGTGGCTGTGTGAGTCCCATCCGCTCTCATTGGCTGAGCAAGTGGCACCAATCATTGACCTCATGGCCATATCCAACGCTCTATTTGCCAAGCTCCGTGACTTCATCACCCTGCGTTTGCCACCAGGCTTCCCTGTCAAGATAGGTGAGAGGGGAGATAGAAAGATATACTTATAGAAGGACAGACAGAGAGACTTCAAATGGCTTTGAATGGTCACATTCGTCAACACCCACTTCTGTGCCACGTTTCCGGGAGTCACTTTCCCTTTCTTTTCCATCCCTCCATCCAGAGATCCCCATCTACCACATCCTAAACGCCCGGATCACCTTCGGCAACCTGAACGGCTGTGAGGAGGGGGCGGTGACGGGGCGGGGAGAAGCCGATTCAGAGGGGGAGGGGCAGAAGGACCCCCCCCGGATAGACACGCCCTCCCCGGGCAGCGACTCCTCCAGTGTCTCCAGCTCCAGTTCCACCAGTGAGAACACGCCCACCGCACACACACCCCACACACACCGCACACACACCCCACACACACCGCACACACACCCCACACACACACCACACACACCGCGCACACACCACACACACACCCCACACACACCGCACACACACCGCGCACACACCGCACACACCCCACACACACACCCCACACACACCGCACACACACCCCACACACACCGCACACACACCGCACACACACCGCACACATACCCCACGCTCCCTACAGCGTCCGTATCCCTGACACGGAGCCCACCTCCGCCTGATGTGGTCATGTGTGCCCCCCAGCGTCATGCCGAGGTGGAGAGATTCCCCCCTGCGTGTTCGATCCCCCCCAGGGCTACAGTGTGCTGGGGGGCAAACAGAGGGAGGGCATCCGGGAGGAGGAGGAGGATCTGCTGCAGTTTGCCATCCAGCAGAGTCTCCTTGAAGTGGGGACAGAGTATGACCAGGTAGGATGGTGTCATGGAACACACTCTGCTTCATTCAAAACTCATCTTCTTAACTGGGGGCTGGAGTACAGTGAGTTAGTTATAGAAATGACTCGCTGTCCAGCTTGCTCTGGGCGGGGGGGGGGGGGGGGGGGCTGTCTACCTTTGAACAGTGTTTGTCTGTTCTAGGTGCAAGACTAGAGAGAATGTTCCTGTGTCTTCCTGTTGTGACCCTCCACTTCCTGTCTGTCCTGTCTAGGTGACCATCTGGGAGGCCCTGGCCAATAGCAAGCCAGGAGCACAACCCCTTTCCTGTGACCCCAGTCGTCTGGAACGGTTAGCGTTCGTCCTTTCCCTCCACTTCCTCCTTCCACCTCTTTATTTGTTCTCTCATTATCCCACTTTCCCCCCAAGCCCACTCCTCTCCTTTCCTCTCCTACTCTCTCCATCTAACCATCCACTTCTTTGCCAGTGTTGGTTTTAGGCAGAAATCTCCAGTGTATCAGGGACAAGAGAGCTTCCTGCTTTCACAGCACACAATGTGACTGTTGACTCTGGCTGAGCTAGTCCATCTATCTCTCTGTTGTTTTAGTCACCGCTTTCTTTCTCTCTCATACTGTAAAACGCGTGTGTGTGTGTAACTGTGTGAATATATTTCTCTCCTACACATAACATGTCAACCCTCTATCCCATGCAGGACCCCCCAGCACAAGCCCCGCCCACCCAGCCGGTGCTCCACCCCCACCAAGAAGACTCCCTCCAGCTATGACGAGCAGCTCCGCATTGCCATGGAGATATCGGCGCGCGAGCAGGAAGAGGCGGATCAGCGCAGGAGGCAGGAAGAGGAGGAGCTACAGCGTATCATCCAGCTGTCACTCATGGAAAAATGAGAGGCTATTGGTCCATGTGGGGTCGAGGGGAGGGGAAGGGAGGGAGGGAAGGGTGAGGATGAATGAGCCAGAGGACCCTAACCCTCCCCAGATTATGCCAACATCCCTCCCTTGACTACAACCATGTCCAGCTGCCTAAATTGTTGTTCTGTATGTCTGTCTGTCCATCGGTTTGACTGACAATCAGCCTGTCTGTCTGTCTTTCTGTCTGTCCATCTGTCTGTCTGTCTGTCTGTCTGTCCATCTGTCTGTCTGTCTGTCTGTCTGTCTGTCGACCATACATTGCTGGTCTGACAGACCCCTCTGTGGTGCTGGCCTGCTACCCTCCCCACCACAAGACTAAAGAAATATCTCATCATAATGGAATGAATGTCTCACCGACTGCCCACTCCAGTTGTGCTAGCTCGGTTGCGTGTGCACATGTATGTAGGTGGGGGGGGGGGGGGGGAGCATACATGTTGGATGTCTGTGTTGCGTCTCCAGCCGTCCCAGAGTGTTCAACACCAGGTTGACCGACTCCGGTCCTGCAAGGGTAGGCAGACTAGTCCAGCCCAGCCATAACCCTCCTGGATCAAACAATCAGCCCAGGCAGGTGTGTGTTAGTGCTGGGCTGGGGTAGAAATCTGCTCGCACACGAGTTAACTGTCCAGGACCGGAGATAATGACCCCTCTTCACAGAGGGTTAATAGAGGAGGGCGGATTTGGAGGAATTGTAATCAAGGAAACGTCTTGTTCTGAACAGACTGCTACGTTTGTTTTAGCACAAAAATGAAGATGTACTGCACTAAGAGTGTGGGTGGGCTGTAATTGACTGTTTAAGGGTTCTAGTTAACGCTTGTTTCTTAACAAGTCTGAGTAGACCTGCAGACAAGTTTAGGTCTCAGAGTGTTTTCAATCCAGCATTTGATTTAACTTGCATCAACAGAACTGAATGGGGACAAATGGAAATCAGGTGTGTTTCCTAAATGCTTTGCAGGGCTTCCTGTTGTGGTACTTAGAGAGGGGTTAGAGAGCTGCAGATATACAGGGAACTCACCCACTTTATCAACACTAGAACATTACTGAGCACATATGTGAATAGGAAAGAGGAAGCAGGTCTCTCTGTCACTGTAGTCAGGGTACAATGTATTTGATGTAAGCTTGAGCGGTTGGTGTTCTGTCTGAAAAGCTCCTTCAGAAAAATTCTGCAGAAACAAGAGGGTTAAACCGTGTTTTAGTGTTCTGCTTGGGGGGGGGGTGGGGGGGGGGGTGTCTGGGTGGGTGTATGCGCTGTATGCTGTGGTCCTGGTATACCATAGTTTACACCTGTCTGACAAAGCGATTTTCGATCTGAGCCAAACTTTGAACCATGTTTTGATTTTGGTAGGGGGGGGGGGGTGTCACAGTGTCACAAACTGCTTGATTTTTTATGACCTGAAAAGAAACTGACGGACACATCAGCACAAGTCAGGAGCTAGCCTCAGCCTCCTCCTTCCTGTTTAGCTTGCCTGAACTCATTTCTGTTTTTTACTTTTGAAAGTGGTTGTTTTTTCTCAAAGGACAAGAGCTGCAGATGCAGCAGCATATAAACAAAAAAAGTAAATAAAAACAATTACTAAGCATCTGTGGCATTCTCCTGTGTCTACTTATGTTCTGGTGATTGACACTTCTGCAGAAAGAACTGTAACTAATTCCTCAAATGAGTTTATTTGGTTGTTATTCAAGAAGAGCAATGAGTATTAATAACATCTCAGCTACAGTAAGCACAGCCCGGTACCCAGGACCAGTTTCTGAGAGAATCTGTAGTCCTCTGCAACTCCTATTGCAGGGCTGGGTGAGTCACTCAACCCCAATGAATAGCATTAAAACCTTGAGAGCGTGAGGGGTGTGTAGTGTGTGTGTGTGTGTGTGTGTGTGTGTGTGTGTGTAGAATCTCCAGGGAGCCGTAGGTAGATGACCTACATCTCAGCATCAGTATGCAGAGGAGGAGGAAGATGAACTGGTGCAGCCACACCCAAGCACCAGATGGACACCTCACTTCCTCTCTGTCAACAAAATCATTTTGTTCAAGGAAAAACCGCCATGCGGTTCCCGTGTGGTTTATACCAAATGTTGAGCCTTTTTAATGAGGGCACATTGTTATTGGTCCCATACCATTATTATTAGAAGTATTTCTAGTTATTCTTTCATCATTTCAGGGGAGGACATGTATCTGGAGAGCTCTCCAAGGAGACCCAATGATCTGACTGAAGTGTAGAAGTGTCTGATGTGGTGAACGGTGGTGTTCTACATCTCATGTGGTAATTACTGTACTCTGAGATGTCATCTTTAAACGAGCCTCAGAGCCTGAGAGGGAACCATCCGGAAGGAGACGCCACACGCCACACTCTCAGATCTGACGTCTCACTCACTGGGTAGGCCTGCTGTGTCGGAATCCTGGCGCCTTTTATCTGTTGAATCTTTCCAGATTTACTTCTGACTGCATAAGCTATGCTTGAGGATAATTCTGAAATAGTGATAGTGTAAACAAGCCAGAGCATGGGGGGGGGAGGAGTGTCCAACCTGCAGTTTCTACTCTGTCCACCAAGAGGCAGTAAAGGAGAATGCAAGGCAGTTCTACGGGAGTGTTTACATCTCAAATAAAGGAAGAAGGAGAACTAACGGATGAGTGTTTTCAATATATTAGAATGAACACATACACCTACAAGTCTGGAGGTATGCCATTTAGTTTCTTCAACAGTCACAGCTAAACACAGAATACAAAAATCATATGTTCGTCCAGTTCAGAACAAGAATAAGGACATAAAACTTTACAGTTCTGTGCAAAACAGAACACACACATATATCTCTATATGTCTATATCTCTATATGTATACAGTATATACACACAGACAGTCAAACTACGATTCAGTGCAAAAGAAAACACTCCCGGGTACAAACAAAATGAATTTTATGAATAAAAAAGAAATTTAAAAACGGAAACAAACCTAATCTAAATGAGAAAGTAAAGTGCATGTTTACAGAAAACAACCCTCTCATTTGACCTTAAAAAAATGTTTATAAACCATAAACAGGTTGTGTGTGTGTGTGTGTGTGGGTGGGGGGGGGGCAGGGTGAATGATGGAACACACACAAACATATACACACAGTATGTGACTATACTTACATAGCATCCAGTATTACCCATTCATCTTAACATACATGACCACATATATACTCACACCCACAGGCTTGGAATACAAACATCCAAAGATACATCCATCAAACACTTCTAACTACACTAGGTGACTACAAGGCAGTCCTAATTATAGGGCATATATAACACATGCACGTGTGAACGTGCTCTCAAACGAACACACACACACGCAGAGAGGCTGGCGCCCATGAGGTCACATGGTGTTGTAGAGCACAGTGTTAGTCCGTTTCTTGTCGGCGGCCTTGCGGAGCCTCCGCGCCGGGTGGCCCTTCCCCTGCTGGCGCCCTGAGGTCACGGCGGGTGCCGGGGCGCTTTGGGAGGCCTGCCAGGAGTCCGGGGAGCCTTCCTCTCCCCCTCCCCCTTGCTGGGGAGGTCGGGGTGGGGGAGAGGGAGGGTGAGGGAACCCCCCCTGGTGCGGCACCACTCCCCCCTCGGCCCTGACAGTCTGGCTCCTGAGGCAGCGGCGGGGGCTCCGGGACAGCACGCGCTGCTTCTTCCACACGTCGTCAGGGCTGGGGTGGGGGTGGGCCGCGGAGGGGGGGTCCTGAGGGGCTGAGGAGGAGGCAGAGTGGAGGTAAGGGCCGGGGCAGAGCTCCCAGTCGCTCAGGTCGTTGGTGGAGAGCTCCAGGCAGTCCAGCTTGGCCAGGGAGGCGGAGCGCTTCATCAGGGAGGGTGGCGTGAGGCCCGCCTGGCGGATCCGAGCCTCAATCTCCATGGCCCTCTGCCACACCGGGGGCTCCCTGGGGGGCCGCCTCGGACCAGGACCCTGACCCCGCTCCGGCTCACTGTCCGGCCCCACCCTCTGGGCCCTTTCAGCCTGCACCAAGTCCTGCTCCAGGCTCTCTGGGGCCCACGCCGGACCCCCGGCCTCATAGAGGAAGGCCTGAAGCTCCCTCAGAGTCTCCTGGACCCTCTCCAGCTCTTGGCTGCCTGGTGCCAGTCTGGCCAGGGGGTCGCAGGGGGGGTCCGGGTCGGTCTCAGAGTCCAGGAACGTCACACCCTCCAGCCACAGCAGGGCCCCTGGGGAGCCCAGGGGCTTGGGGTGGGGATCCAGGGATGGCTGGGGGATGATGGGCGAAGGCTCCAGGTGAGGATCGGGGAGGGTGTCCATGTCTGAGAAGCCGCTGACGCCTCTCTTGGAGTCTGTGGTCGTCGCCTCTCCATTTCTGGGTGGAGACGGCTGGCTGGGGCACGGCTGAGTTCCATGAGTGGCTCCGGTGGAGATGGGCAGAGTGGGCTGAGAGGGGCAGTCCGTGTTGGGTGTGTGAGCAGGGAGGCTGGGGGAGGGCAGGGGCGAGCGGCCAGGCGGGGGCCCCTCAGCACTGGGGGAGGGCAGGGGAGAGCGCAGGTCGGCTCCTGCTGGGCACAGCGCGGAGCGGGGAGGGGGCTGCTCCGGCGAACGCTGGCCAGGAAGTGCCGGCGCGTCCAGTTCCTGCCTCAGCCTTCGCTCCAGCTGCTTGGTCACCCGGCGCACCGAGCCCACCGGCCAATCCGGGGGCGGCGTGGAGGGGGATTGTGGGTAGGAGGGAGGGGTCAGCGACCCCCGTGTGACCTCGCCCGTCTCCTGGTCCTCTTCGCCGGAGTCCGGGCGAGGCTGCTGGGGGCTGCGGGGGGGCGGGTGGGTGATGGACTCGATCTCCGTGACGATGTGGCGGACTGACACTCCGTTGTCATGAGGAGGATTGTGATTAAGGTGTGAGGATTTGTCCTGGGTGGGTCTGTCCACACCGTCTTCAGCATGAGGAGAGATCTGAGAGAGAGAGAGACAGAGAGAGACAGAGAGAGACAGAGAGACAGAGAGAGACAGAGAGAGAGAGAGAGAGAGAGAGAGAGAGAGAGAGAGAGAGAGAGAGAGAGAGAGAGAGAGAGAGAGAGAGAGAGAGAGAGAGAGAGAGAGAGAGAGAGAAAGGGAAGAAAGACATACAAAAAGTTATTGGTCAGGCCAGATGAGGTACAACACCATCAGTACCCTGCAGTTCCAGTAGGTGGCAGTGCAGCTGGTAAACCTTGCACATGGTGTCACTGGTGCTCTATTGGATTAGAACATCAGATCCACTCTACTCTATTGATCGGCTCACTGAGCTTTGTAATCCAGTTAATGCCTGATAGATGGGACCCACAGACGGGCCCTGTTAGCAGCCACAGCTAACGTCTGTGTATGAAAACAGCTCCAACAGATCTATAAATGCAGCTATCAACTAACTAATAGCATGGTTAATAGGTCACAGTGTCGATCCCTGCTAGCTGGTGTCCATGGTTGCGGTGCGGGGGGGAGCGTTGGGAACATGTTGCCGCCTCACCTTCTCCTGCTCAGGGTCTTCATCTGGACTGGGCTCCTCCGAGGACGGCCGTGTCCGCTGGGGTCCCTGTTCGGACAGGGAGCGCGTCCTGTCGTCCTGGGACAGGCCCAGGAACTTCTCCCTGGCGCTGGCGAAGTCGATGCTGTCGGTGCTGAGGCTGGAGGACCTGTCTGTGGGGCTGGAGGACCTGTCTGTGGGGCTGGAGGACCTGTCTGTGGGGCTGGAGGGCCTGTCTGTGGGGCTGGAGGACCTGTCTGTGGGGCTGGAGGACCTGTCTGTGGGGCTGGAGGACCTGTCTGTGGGGCTGGAGGACCTGTCTGTGGGGCTGGAGGACCTGTCTGTGGGGCTGGAGGACCTGTCTGTGGGGCTGGAGGACCTGTCTGTGGGGCTGGAGGACCTGTCTGTGGGGCTGGAGGACCTGTCTGTGGGGTTGTTCAGGAAGCCGCCTGCCTGGGCCAGATCTATAAATGCATCCACAGGCACTACGGTGGCCAGGTTGCTGTTGTTGTTGTAGTCGTTGCTGGGGTAGGGGCCCTCGAGGGGCGTGGCTGTGGAGCTGAGAGGACTGACCGCCATGGGGACAGACCCGGTGCTGCCCAGCCTCTCGCTGACCAGCTCTGACAGAGAGCTGCCTGGCGTCTCCGCTTCGCTGGACGTCTCCTCTGAGCTGCTGGGCCCGGGCAGATCCAGGGACAGCCCCGCGGGGAGGCCCCTGTGCTCAGGCGGGGGGGGGCTGGACAGCCTTGGAGGCGTCTGGGTGGAGGGGGGCAGGATGTGGAGGCCCCGGGGAGGGTGAGGGCTGACCAGGGCCAGGGCCAGGGTTGCCTTCAGGGAGGCATTGTCTCGTCTCTCCACAGGCACTACCGTGGCCGCCCGAGGCCTGGGCCGGGGAGGGAGAGCGGGGTCCTGAGAGCGGACGCGCCCCCGGAGCTCACCGTGACCGTTGGAGACGGGCGGGCAGGAGGCGTGGGCGCGGGCGTGTGTGCGTTTCGCAGCGTCTGAGGGCGTGTCTGAGGGCGGCGAGATGGAATCCTGCGGCTCGGCCCTCAAGGCCTGTAACACGGCCGCGCCCAGGAAGTGATGCAGGGAGGGCGGGGCGTGGTTGTTGTTGTTGTTCTCGGGGTGGGAGTGGCCCAGCGCATCGGGGGCGGGCTTGCAAAACCGTTGGTGCCGCTCTGATAGGTCGCTGTCGGAGCGGGAGCGCCACAGTTTGTTGTGTCTCTGTTTGCTGTGAAGAGAGAAACAATTCAAATGGCCACCAGTTCAGCTTGGTCTGAGACAGACACACAGAGAGAGAGAGAGAGAGAGACAGAGAGAGAGAGAGAGACAGAGAGAGAGAGAGACAGAGACACAGAGAGACACAGAGAGAGAGAGACAGAGACACAGAGAGAGAGAGACAGAGAGAGAGTAGAGACCCCCACCTGGCCAGCAGGATGCCCTGGTACTCCTCCAACTGCCTCATGAAGGAGGGGTTGGGCTTGGTGACGGCGCGGCGCTCCTTGACATAGTCGAAGGCCGTGTCCAGGTCCCAGCCGTACTCCTTCATGGCGTAGGCGATCACGGTGGACGCAGAGCGGCTCACGCCCATCTTACAGTGGACCAGACACTTGGCCCCCGCTTTCCTGAGGGGGCAGGGGGGCACAGGAGTGACAGAGAGAGACGGATGTAAGAGAGACGGACGTGAAGAGAAGGCAGAAGCTGAGAGGGTACAGGTGCCAGAGGGGGACAGAAAGGGCGGGCCTCTTACTTGGCCTTGGAGATGAACTTGAAGGTGTCGTTCCAGTACTCCAGCAGGTTGGTGGCCTCCTCGTCGTACACGCGGATGTTGTGGTACTCAAACAGGCCCGGGAAGAAGTTGTCAATCTCCCGAGTTACGTTCAGGATGTAGCGCACCCTGTCAGAGGAGGCGGAGCAAGAGGAGGAGGATTAGACCAGATACCCCTGGCACAAGCATTAGGGGAGAGGATCAATGTGGGCCAAGAGGTCTATCTAAGAGGTGTTCTATGGACTGGGGGCGTGTTCTATGGACTGGGGGCGTGTTCTAGATCTAGACGTGGATGACATCTCATCTCATACCCGCTGTTCTGCAGCTCCTCCAGGTTGGATGCGTTCCACTCTGACCCCTGGAGGAACACAGACAACTGAGTCAGCAACCATACTGTGTATGGAGGGGCCTTATGTAGGAGTGTGGACTGGAAGGGGGGGGGGGGAGGAAGGGAGGGGTGGATGCTGAGACCCTACTTCCTGGACAGATTCTCACCAGGAAGACGTGGTCAAAGATCTCAGTGGGACTGTCCATCTGGCCCAGGATGACGATCATCTCGTTGTCGATGAACTCCTTGAACTCCCGCAGGTTGCACCCCATCTGCATCTCCAGCTCGGTGCGGATCTGAGGGAGGAGCGATGAGCAGGTGGATCAGGACCAGGATGAAAGAAGGGGAGGAGGAGGTGCCAAGCAGATGAACACTGGAGGCCTGCACGAGCAGAGGATGGACTGTGCATGCAGGATTTTCAAGCGGTGTGTTCAGGGCTGTGCCTGTGCAGGGCCGTGCCGGTGCAGGGCTGTGTCTGTGCAGGGCTGTGTCTGTGCAGGGCTGTGTCTATGCAGGGCTGTGTCTATGCAGGCCTTTGCCGGTGCAGGGCTGTACAGGGCTGTGTCTGTGCAGGGCTGTGTCTGTGCAGGGCTGTGTCTATGCAGGGCTGTGTCTATGCAGGCCTTTGCCGGTGCAGGGCTGTACAGGGCTGTGTCAGTGCAGGGCTGTGCCTGTGCAGGGCTGTGCCTTTGCAGGGCTGTGCCTGTGCAGGGCTGTGTCTGTGCAGGGCTGTGCCTGTGCAGGGCTGTGTCTGTGCAGGGCTGTGCCTGTGCAGGGCTGTGTCAGTGTCTGAGTAAAACCCACCTCCTTAGACGTGACATTCTCCAGGTCTTTCTGCATCATGATCTCCCTGAGGCGTGTCTTGATGAGCCTCTCTGTGCGCTCCCTCTCAGTAGGCCTGCGGGCACACACACACACACACACACACATTACAGACCTCTTCAACTCTATAGGGAGACTCCTCTCCCACACCCCCTCAGCTCCAGCTGAACCCATAAAGGGCCACAGACATATCTTTACACAACAACACAAAGGCAGCCTCGCCACCAAACTCCCCGCACACACGCACAGTTCAGACGAACGGCACAATACAGAACGGCAAGCCAACAGCTGTCGCCCAGAGTAGACTCTCTCTCTCTGTCTCTCCGCCTCTGTCTCTCTCTCTCTCTCGTTCCTGCTGCATTTAGGGACATATTTAGCAGTGTCGTCATGGTGCTGATAGCAACACATGGCCTGATTAGATCCCCAGAGAGAGAGAGAGCTCTGTCTAGCCTCTACGGACACAGACACACACTCCAGTCCACCAAGTGCAGAACAGCACACCGATGTGGGGCAGCGCTGGCAGCAGGATCAAGGTGTGTGAACTGGAGAAAAAGGGAGTGTGTGTTTGTGTTGGAGTCCCACAGCGTTGTGGGTGCAGACCGGTCCTTCTCTGGCAGGTGTTTTGAAATACATTCTCAGGTCCAGCTGACTGATTCCAGGGGAGGGGTTGGAACAGACACACACACACGGGGAGGGGGGGCTCTCTAAGAAGAAAACGACCTACCACTGGGGCTTGAGTTACCCAACCAGTGCCAACAGAATGGCATACTGGAAGCACGCTTCTGCCACAGACAGACAGAGAGAGAGGCAGACAGACAGACAGAAACAGACAGACAGACTTGACGGATGGCAAGATAGGCATACAGACTCTACTCTCACTACCCTGACCACCCTCCAATGGCTCCTAACTCCATAAGGTGACGCATAACACAGATCCACCTTGACCCACTTCCCCACACCTAGCCACCACATACCAGGATCTTACTCCACTATGTGGATAGACCAGCCATGACAACTGCACGCTAGGGACAAGGATCTCAGTAAATCCCCAAATCAACAAACACTCCTACTGTCTCAGTGTTCAAGTGTGTGTGTGAACGACACACAAGCCCACGTAGGGTGTGTGTGTCTGAGGGTGTGTGTAAGTGTGTGCGTGTGTGTCCATGTGTATCTTTCCACTGTGCAGTCCGACCAGGCTTTGAGCTAAGCCGGGAAGTTTCTGATATTGTGAATGAAAGGCTTCAACCTGAGCTCACTCTCTTTCCCTGCACCACAATTTGACCTCCTTCACCCCCCCCCCCCCCCCCCAGTTCCTTTCTTTCAAGTCACTTGGTCCATATCTCTACCCAGGGATGTCCAACTTGGATGTGTAGAGCGGAGTATGGCCTCTCATTCTCCCACCGTCCTCTTCATCCCTCCATCCTCTCCTCCTCCTCCTGCCTGGCCACCTGCTTCAGTCCATCTGGGTGTCTACCTTTCTGTCTGGCCTTTCTTTTCCGTGGGTAAATCAATCTGCCTACCCGAGGGTCTATTTTAGCAGGCCTGCAGGCTGCCTGTTAAGGGTCAGCTCTGGAAATAGGGACGCAGCACAAATTCACCCCCCCCCACACCCCCACCGTGGCAATCTCTTAGCAGCAGAAGCCTTTGATCAATAGTGTTGTCGACTGTTGATGAAGTTCCCTTGCCAGCCAGTCGAATCAATCAGTATGATAACCAGTCCAATCCAATATAGCCTAGTCCAGTCCAATATAGCCTTTCCTAGTCCAGTCCAATATAGCCTGGCCTAGTCTAGTCCAATATAGGCTGGCCTTGTCTAGTCTAATCCAGTAGCTGTTAGGAGCTCTGGGAGGAAAGTGTGTTTGACCTCTGAACTGTGGAGGACCAGCAGGGGTCACAGCAGGTCTCCCAGGTCTGCCTCCTGGCAACAGTGTTGTGGCAACAAGAGACCCTCGTGAGTGAGCGTGTGTGTGTGTGTGACCGGGGTTGGGCAATCTCTCACTGAGAACGAGGGGTTGACACACACACACACCCAACAACAACAACCTAATGATCTGCAAGCCTCAAATAACAACATAAAGCTTGTGCAATAGATATGGCTATTTAGATGTGAGCAGTCCACCCACAGTGAGTTATGGAAATGTGTGGGTCTGTAAGTGTGTGTGTGTGTGTGTGTGTGTGTGTGCAGCCACTCACACATCGGTGAAGAGGATGGGAGAGTCAGCGCGGTGGGACTGGACATCCTGCATGGTGTTCCATTCGTTGATGCACAGCTGGTCAGACGACACGCTGCTCTGGTAGTAGCTCACCCACGTCAGGAACAAACTGCCGGGGTAGTAGTTATGGCAACGGGCCACCTCACACGCCTTGTGGAGCGACTGCAGGGCCGACCTGGGGGGGGGGGGGGGGAGTTAACAGATAAGAGGTGAGGAGGAGGAGGAGGAGGAGGAAGGAGGAAGGATGGATGGAAAGTGGAGAGAGTTCTTACCACATAGCCTGCACGGAGACAGGCTTGAAGACATGGACCCTGTTGACCGTGGACACACTGAAGCCCCTGCAACCCACACACAGACAGACAGACAGACAGTCACTCAGTCAGACAGACAGACAGACAGATAGACAGACAAATCGATAGCAACAGATCCGGTCTAAAAGACAACCAGAGGTCAAGTCCTTCTGACAGCCATACACCCAAACAGATATGATGTCTGAAAAATCTTGTGACTGTCTGGAAAGTGTGGTGTTGACGGTAAAGAAAGAGGAAGAGAGAGAGCTGGAGCGAGAGCGAAACACCCAGATGTGGCATCTTACCCATCTCCATCCAGGTGTATCAGAGTGTCACTCCAGAGAGGCAGAACCAAGCCAACAGAGCACGAGCTGTAGACACACACACACACACACGTGGAACCATTTAATACAATCAGTGTATGGCGTAAGTGCAACAGATAATGACAGACTAGAATCACACAGTTGTAACTATTAGTGTTGCCAATCAACAGTCTGTATTAGGGACTGACCAATCAGAGGAGGCGAAGTCTACCCCGAGCACCACGCTCTCCTCTGTATCCTGTCTCCCATTGGTGGAGACCACCACCATGTAGCGCGTGCTCTGGGGGTAGGCACTCTCCAGACGCACCGCCTAGGGGGGGCGGGGGAGGGAGGGATGGAGGGATGGAGAGAAGAGGACAGCGAGGTAGGGTAGGAAGGAAGGAAGGAATGAGGTTGATTTGGTTAGTGCTTTCAAACCTATATCTGTCTGTGTAAACAGGGGGGATCCACAGAGCTGGACTGGAGGTCTACTGACCAGGCGGATGTTGTCCTCGGGACGCAACACGGTGAACATGATCTGCAGGTGCTGCTGGAGGTCACCTGGGGGGGGCGGGGTCAGAGGTCATGTCAGCTTCGCACAGATACATTATCACAGACATCAAGATGTTCTACAGCCTGAGAGGCAGGTCTCCGCTCACATCCATTTGAACTTTCTTTTTTGTTTTGTTTTTCTTAAATTGTTTTTTTTCCTTGCTCCTGTCCATTTGTAATTAGTATAGTTGTTTAGCAGAGGCTTTTATCCAAAGCGTATATATTGACTGCAACTGAGTGTGTGTGTGTGTGTGTGGCGTGAGGTGTCGAACCTGTGTGTTTGCTTCTCTGGCTGATGCGAGAGTCAGAGGAAGGGGAGGATCCATTTCCCCGGGGCAGGAAGAGGGCGGCGCCTTTAACAGTCAAGAAGCTCTCGCTGATGCTGGGGAGAAGAAGGAGGAGGGGGGAGAAGAGAGAGAAAGAGGGAGAGAGAAGGGTCACTCGGAGGTCACACACAATGTTCCAGACTTGGGTCACAAACAGTGCTCCATTCATAGTTTTATTTTTATTTTTTTTGTCAGAAGACCACAACAACAGACTCCAAGCAGTGTCCTGGTGCTGACCAGAGGTAGCTGGAACACTATGTCCTCTCTTCCAGAAGGATGCGGGGGCAGCTGGCTGGGGGGGGGGGGGGCTTGGTTGAGGATAGCAGGGGGCCAGTGATTGGTATTCAGAGCACCCGCCCCCTACTACCCACCCCAGCCCACCCCCCTGCACAGCTGTCTGGTACTACAGCAAGAGGGGGTGGGTTATCATAATCACATTAAGAACTGACATCATCCACACATATCTGCTGGGGACAGCAGGTTCTCCTTGGTTGTCCGAGCGCCACCTAACTCTACGGTGGGCCAGCAGGCGGACACATCCAGCTGTACGTCGCCTACTGAGTCATCAGGGATGGGGGTGCGTGCGGGCGAGCGAGAGAGCGCTCAACAGTCACGATACTGTTTAGTCTTTTGATGGCATATTCAATCTATCCCAGGGCTGGGCGATATTTTTTTATATCTATATCGATCATTTTGTACCCATATCGCCCAGCCCTACTCTATCCCCATGATAAGCGTCAGCTGATCCATCCAAAACCATTAAAAGCACGACATTCAGGGACAACTGGAGTCTTCTGGCTACACAGCCTTCTATCCTGTCTGTCTGTCTGTCTGTCTGAGTGCCCCTCTCCCCATCTGTCCTCCCTCCTGACTTCCTGTCTGTCCTCAGTTCCTTTGCTCTCCCCAGATCCAGCAGATGAGTGCAGCCATGAGCAGAACCAGGACATGAGGGGGGGGGGGGGGCTGCAATCTGAGTCTGCTGCACCATCACTTCCCCCAGGGGCGAGGAAGGGATTGGAAAGACACTCTAACTGAACCGTACACTCGCCTCTGCAGAGCTCTTTCTTCTGCAGCGCTCTCTTAGCCCTTACCCAGACACTTTCTCTCCTCCTCCCTCCCTAATCTCCTTCTTTGCTCCCAATTCATCAGTCCCGCCTCTCGTTCTCCCTCCATAATCTCTCAGCCTTTCTTAATTCATCCCCCTCTTTCTCTTGACGTGATTGAGGGAGGGAGGGAGGGAGGGAGGGAGGGAGGGAGGGAGGGAGGGAGGGAGGGAGGGAGGGAGGGAGGGAGGGAGGGAGGGAGGGAGGGAGGGAGGGAGGGAGGGAGGGAGGGAGGGAGGGAGGGAGGGAGGGAGGGAGGGAGGGAGGGAGGGAGGGAGGGAGATAAAGACCATCCGTTTTAGCCTACTGTACAATGTCAACTGTAATACAACACGGACCTGCCAACGAACACTCTGCCTAGAGGCCTTCAAATCCTCCACGCACAGGGCGCTCTCACTCATTCTCTCTCACTCACACGGAAAAAGAATCTAAAACTAGACGGCAAGTCATATATCTATGTCGACTCAACACACTTTTTCAGTCGCTAAAAAAAGATAAATGTATGCTATTGATAGACAGTGTTCCTCCCAAGCTGTGGTGTAAGTAGGCTATACAGTAAGGTCTTCTAAACCTATCTTCAGAGAAATGTAAACCTAGTTCAGAACTACAGCCTACTGACAATTTATTTAAAACAAGGGTAAAACACGTTGACCCATTTTGAGAGGGAAATACTTTTTTTTTTAATAAGAAAATGTACCAATGACGAAGCACATAATGGAGGTACATAGCCTAAATCTGTGTTAAGTAATGTCCTGTACCGTGAAATCAGTCACCGCATCTAGGAGTAGAGAGAGGGCACCAAGCCCATGAGCAAACCAGCTTTCGGTGCCATTTTACAGCACAGACATGTAAGGGCAGAGACCAGACGGTCACCACCACAGTCAGAGACGAGACAGGCGGATGATCCCGTCATCCTCCCCAGTAGGTTAGGAGAGGAGGTGAGATAGAGGAGAGATAAAGGCAGGAAAAGGAGAAGAGGGAGGGAGGGAGGGAGGGAGGGAGGGAGGGAGGGAGGGAGGGAGGGAGGGAGGGAGGGAGGGAGGGAGGGAGGGAGGGAGGGAGGGAGGGAGGGAGGGAGGGAGGGAGGGAGGGAGGGAGGGAGGGAGGGAGGGAGGGAGGGAGGGAGGGAGGGAGGGAGGGAGGGAGGGAGGGAGGGAGGGAGGGAGGGAGGGAGGGAGGGAGGGAGGGAGGGAGGGAGGGAGGGAGGGAGGGAGGGAGCAGACAGACTGACGGAAGGGAGGGTCATCTTTTGGCAGGCAGCCACAGAGCCGGTACTTGTTAGGGCACAGACACAATCATTGCTATGTAGGGGCCATGTGATGGCCCACCCCTCTCCGTAACAGATAACTGTGTGACCCCCCCACCTGTCCCTGCCCATATTAGTCACTTGGAGGAAGGCAAGAAGGTAAATATAGGTCCAGGCTGCGGGCAGGCCCACGGAAGGCCTTATGAGTTCAGTGTAGAGGGACAGAGTGAGGGGGAGGTGAACAAAATAGAAGAAAAAAAAGAGGGGGGGAGGGGGGAGCATTCTATCACCTCTACAGATTGGCCCTTACAGACTAACAGGAGTTAGTAAACTATGTTAGAACAGCCCGGAAATAAATCGATGAAGGGAGAAGGATGCCAAAGAAGGAGACTCAGATAGAGAGAAAGAGAGGGGGGGGGGGAGAGAGAGAGAAAGAGAGGGGGGGGGAGAGAGAGAGAGAGAGAGAGAGAGAGAGAGAGAGAGAGAGAGAGAGAGAGAGAGAGAGAGAGAGAGAGAGAGAGAGGATGGTTGGTGGAGAGGTGGGACGGGGACAGAGATAAAGAGACTCTCTCTGCATGCCACACACACACTTTTGGAACCAACTTGGGAAGAGCAGAGTGAGTGAGGGAAAGTCCCAGTGTCAACATCCAGTATCAAACTACAAAATATCAGGAGGGTGACAGGGTTCAGGGAGAAACACTAGAGAGCCCTGAATTTAAATACCTAAACCGTCTCTGTAAAAGTCCCCATCTAGTCAGTAGGAGTTAGATGGCATGCAATAATTTGTTAACCAACACAGCTATGTAGTATGGTTACCAGGCCTGGTTACCAGGCCTGTCTCACACACCCTGCAGCTTGTCACGTTTCTTATCCATTTTCCTAGCAACACACACACACACACACACACACACACACACACACAAGGGGTATTTCTAAAATTAGTAGGACAATGCTGCTTTAGATTTTTGGTTTCCAGGTGACACTTCCTGCTAACTGCCAGGCGGCAACTATAAAACCTATAATTACCACACCATAACCACCTAGCCTGCGAGCTAAGGCCTATTGTTAAATATTACAGACTAGCCTAGCTTCCGGAAACAGACATTTCCACCGTCTCCGAAACTTGATGACATTTGTCCACAGGTAAGACAGTAGACGTCAACGTGAGCAGGTTTTGTGCAGACACGTCCAGCTTGTTGTTGTTCACCCGCTCTAAGATACAAGCAAAACGAAAGAACCTGGCCCAAAGTTGTTCCATCAAAACAAGGAAGTTAGGCTACATCTGGTGCCATTTACGGGATATACACGTGCCTTACTGTGTGTGTGTGTGTGTGTGTGTGTGTATGTGTGTGTGTTATAGCAAACCACCTTGGGCAAACTATTGGCCAGAGTCCAATTGATAGCTAGGATGTATAATGAATACTGGTAAGGCACAATCCAATCATTTGCAAACAAGCGTGAAGACTGAGAACATGAGCTCAGCTGCTAGCCTGGGACGGGAGGGGGCAGTGCGCGATTGAGAGAGTGAAATAGGAGGACAAATAACTTTCATCCACTAATAGTACTGAGGCAAATTTGCCTTCAATGGGACTGACCGAGAAACTACACAAACAGCCTGCATGTCCTCATTTGACAGACTTATCAGAGTTGTGGTGCAATATGATGGAACTCATGGCCTTGGTTGGACAACTGGTCCTGCACATGTGCAACTGGAATTAATCACATGCAATTTATCTTCTGTGAAAAATACCAATAAAATACTATGAATAATAATAATAACCACAGCTGTGTTCTTAGCGGCCGGCCTCCAATCAGCATGTGGACGTCTGGAACAGCAGGCTGGTCCCTCTAATGTCTTCAGGATGCAGCCAGCCAGGCAGCCCTTCACCACACCTCAGCTAAGACATGGGGGGGCAGGACTGTCTGACCACAAACATTAAAAGACAAGGATGTTAGCTCAAAAATACAGGAAGTGGAAGTTGATCCTTGATATTTGCTAATGGGGTTGTTTCTATCCAAGAGGTGTTGAGGTTGTTAAGACTTGTGCCTGCTAAAACAGGATCTACCAGAAAGCACCTTCATACTGCCTGAGCACCTGTGGGTCAGGTGAGGCAGTCTGGCTCTATGACTCAGTAGCACCTTGTCTTTTTATGACTATTGTTGTAAAAAATCCTACTACCATCAGAAAAGCTTGGAAACAGGTAGGAAGATGACTCAGATCTCATGTCAGGCTAGCCTACTATTTCTCAACAGAGAGGAAGCCTTGTCCAGATGACTTACATCCTGTTGAGTGACATCACCCAGGAGAAACACTTCTACAGCCAGTAGCCTACTTCAATGTAACGGCAACAAATGCTCCAACATTGCTACGCACCACCGTAATAGTAGTCTAAGGAATCCCATTCTACTGTAGCCTAATTCTTTCACAAAACATATTTCGCAGTTAAAAATAGTTATCATGGCTGAATGGCAGTTTAATTTCCAAAGGCATTGAAAGAGTTATTTGGTACAACAAGGCTGACAAACTCACAGCTGGTTTATCTTGTTTTGAGACACGACCGCGTTGTCAGAGAAGTAGGGCATCATCTTCGCCCCGCAGCAAGAGCAGACGCAAACTTCTGCGGAGTTCCCGGTGGCGGACACACCAAGAGTCATTGTGTGTCCACCGAGCGTGGGACGAAGGATGAGACCGAAACCGGTGGACAAATTGGTCCAACAGACACTGTTCTCACTCCATTCCGACCATGGCTAGCAGTCGAAAGACTCAGTATATAGGCGACATCGTTCACGCAGGTAATTCACGGAAATCCACGCCGATCGATATCAATAATATTTTGCTACAACAACCTAATAGATAAAGATAAGAGAATTTGGACCGTATGTTCCATACAGTTCAGGTCATTGGAAAAAAAACAGCTCAAAAACACCGTCAGCTTTGTCTAGCTGTACACCAAAAATCTTTATGTAGCCTATTCAGTCTCAAATTTAATCAGCTGAAAGAAGCGTGTTCCGTTGCACGGCGCTCGATCTGGCATTTGACTTCTAAACGGGACGCGGGTAGTGCCCAAAACTATCCACCGAACAAGTCTAGAGTGGGAGGAGTTGCAGACATGTGCTTCAGCGAAAGTGCGAAGGGAGGAGCGAGAAGCAGACCCACAGGCTGGCCTAGCTTGTCTGTCTTACACTAGGTAGTAGGCATGCTCGCTAACTATAGGGACAGAACGTACAGCAATATATGCACATCAAGTGAATTTCTACATGCGACTTTTGTATCCATGCTGAGTGACTGGATGTTTACTGAATTTGTCAAGCCTGAGACAGACAGGAAGTCTGTAGACATAAGGCCGTAGGTGGTCATGGTGTTCTGTAGCCAGGTCTTGTCCAGATATTGGTTATCTGGTGATCAGACTAGACCCTACGAAAGGTGTACTGGGTGCCTTACTTACATTACTCAGCTATATGGGGACTGTTTATGTGCGTGTGTGAGAGCAAGACACTCGTCAGCTGGAAACCCCTATTCTCTTCCGCAGTGGTCACAGAGCTAATGTAATTACATCATTAGACATCGGCCGGGTGCGTCAGAGGTAAACTACACTGTTAAACACTTTAGGTGTTTATATCCAGCCTCTCGCTGACAAACAAAACAAATGAATTAAGGTTATGCAACATAACATCCTTAAACATAACAATATCACCATATGATCCAACTTTAGTACACCCCACATAAAGACAAGCTGGTAGCGATGGCCTGCTTATCCCACTCATGAGGCCTCTGGAACAGTCCTCGTTTTGAAAACAAACAAATCGCAGCAGTTCATTTGAACTGGCCTACCATCACTGGAACCAAAGCAGGGCTAATTATTCACACCTAGCGGCACCACGCCTGGAGCTGCCTTTGGTCATGTAACTCATGACTATTGTAATGCTTATCTAAGGCCAGGTGTGTTGTGTTGTGTCTGTTATCAAGGAAGGTTGTCTGGAACTACAGAGCCTGAGTAAGTAACCCAAGAGTGCTGCGTTCACAACCTCACTGAACTACGTTTTAGCAAAGTGGCTAAAAGATAAAACAACCAGGACCATATTCCTTCTCATTTATAAACTCTTCAACAGTTTTGTATTAAAACACTAGTAAAACAAGCAAATAGGCCTAGGCTTTTTGGTTGCTGCACACCATGGGACTCATTTGTTCATGTTCAACAGCGAGTAGAGCTCTATAAACCTGGAACGCCCAACAAGGCCATAGTGCTGTTGTCCTGTGGCATGTGTAGGCTACAGCGGGTTGAGTTCAGGCCACTTTCACGGCCTGGTTTTCTTCAAGGTACGCAAAAAGGAGGACGTCTTTCACAACAGGCCCTCTTGTGGCTCAAGAGACGACATGAGCAACATTATGGGAATACACCAGTGTAGTTCTCATGTACACTGTGACATGACCTCTGCCACGCTTCCTTCCTTGTTTTTCACATTCTCACTGTCCTTTGGGGTGAGGGTGTTACGCGTGTGTTAGAAGGACTAATTGTTCTGACAGTACGAGGATCTTCCTCTTTCCTCTACTTCTGTCTGACTGTCCGAGCCAACTGAAAACAACACAGCCATCATGGCAGCTGTCCAAACGGTCGCCCTAGGCCACTTCAACATCCCCACAATATCCCTGAACAGTATTTAACTTCATCATTCTCGCATGCGACAGACTTCCTGTGCTGTGTCACGGGTGTGTCTGTGACGCCACACTTGATTCCTCTCGACCAAAACCACATCGGGTTACATCACAAGGCAGTGGCGCACACACACATTTCTCTTGTTACAGCCCTTTACATGCTCTTCTGTGCCCCCTCCTTGTGACTGTAGTCAATAGGTCTTGACCGTTTCACGACCGTCGCAACACACTCACGATGCCCCCCGTTGCAGGTGCCCAACAGACAGCTCTGGAGCTCCCTGCGTTGATACATCTGGAGCCCAGTACTACTAAACATATCCGGTTTGTCTCTGTGGTAACCGGAGACGCTGTTATTGGGACATTTACCGGAACGCTCTGGAGACGTGTTGCACAACAGCCCCGACGCTCTCTTGGCTGTGACAGACATGTGAGCTGAAACAGGTCCAGAGCGTTGCTGCTGTGTGAGAATCTCTCTGCATAACACGATTAGGTTCCATTGTGAAAGGGTTTAACTGTACTTGTGTGCATCAATGGTACACAGGTTAGTATGTGTGTGTTTGTGTTACAGTATGTGTGTGTTTAGGTACACCCTGAGTTAGCCCTGCCACTCTATTAGCCTCCGGTGTCCAGCTCTCAAAGACCAAGACAAACTAGGCAGACAAACATTCGAGACGGGCTTAACAGGATAAGGCACTGTTATGCACTCTGGCATTTTTAGGGTGAAGGTATTGGACTACACCATGGGGAGAAAGTGTGCTGACCCTATAGCTGGAGCAGCCGACCTTCACCTTGATGTATAGAAACACCTGGGGGCGTTCACATAGTTAAAAGGCAAACCGGGAAGCTGGTTGATAGCTACACAAGTTCCTCCTTCTGCCAGTTTCAATGTTTGCTCACCACTCTAGACTGCTAGGCCCTGGTTACCCTTGGCCTTCACACGGAGACTTCCAGGGTCGTAATGCTTTAACAGCTGATAAGACACACAGAGAACCTCTGTTCGTCCGGAACAGGAGAGGGGCACGTGGAGAAAGGGGAAAACTAGGCCACAGAACTGCTGAGCCATGTTGCTAGTCCTGGACAGACAGCTGTTAGGACCAAGAGCATATGTGTTTGTGTGTGTGTGTGTGTATGCTACATGAAGATAGGCTACATGTGAAGACACAGATGTTTAAGTAGTCTACGAGTGTGTGCATTAGATGTGTGTTTAGCCTCATGTTCTGAGTGCATGTCTTTGCAGCTTGCCAACTGAAGCTCTAATCAAGTCCCAGGGGACGAGCTGGCGTCAGGATTTGCAAGGAAATTAGTAGGCAAGGTGACCATTGCACAAATATTATGACTATTACAGGACACCTTGATCATCCTTCACTGACTATCCCTTCCACTCCCTGTCACCCCCTCTTTGTGGAACAGTCTCTCTCTCTCTTGTTTTCCCTCCGTTTCTTTGGTTTATCTGCAATGGCTACGTAGTCCCAAGTCCCCTGGAGCAAAAACACTGCACAATCTTTCCCTCTAAACTGCTCGCTCCTCTCTTAAAGAGCCTATTAGATTGACTGTTCTCACTTAGATTGAATCCTTATGTGGAGAGTGCACGTGTAATTCACAGTTAATTTGGGACTTCACCATGTTACATAAGCAGAGAGAAGGGGGGGGTCATGACCATGAAATATGGGGGCTGGGGCTGTGGAGCGGCGGGTGGGGAGGGGGGTGAATTGGCAAGTGAGGGCGCCAAATAATGAGATCTCAACAGAGCACAAGCTAGTCTAACATGAAGGCAGTTATAGGGCTGGGTTGGGCTGGGTGCTATGACATCAGCTGCATCACCCCAGAATGACCTCATAGATAATTAGGCCCATATGTCCCGCCGTGCCGCAGTGGACTGGAAGACAGGCTGCCTGCATGCCCAGGGTGAAATCAGCCAGCTGTGCAGATAGAGAGGAGAGAGCGTGTGGGGGACGGAAGCCTTGTAGTTCTAGAATGTTGTTGTGCCATTCTGAGGGTTCACAGTCTCGCATTTGAAACCTAGTCTTTTCCCCCACATAGGATAGGCTGGTACATTAAAGATACCGCACTGCATTCCTGGTATTTCAGTGTGCAACCCAACAAAACCACACCTGCTATGACAAAGCTTTAACCTGCGGTGAGATAGATCTGATACTGGGTCACAAGGAAGTGAAACTCTAATCAACAAACGGCCACCACGTGCCCGCACACAAACACACATACAGGAACAGAACTGTTGTTGTTCAGTGAGTCTCTAAACACACACAGACGTCAGAGATCATATAGACTTGATCCAAGCATGCAAATATGACGGACTAGTAGATAACGTTGGAGATACAAGGGTGACATTCACACACATATGCAAAGACACAATCACACACGCAGACACACACCAACAACAGAGTTTGTAGTAATCTACAAACACGCTGACACACTGTGAGCAGTCATCTGACAGTCAACCTGCCTCACTGGATCTAGTTGAGTCCATAATTGCCCCAGAAGTCACTGCTTAGCTACAGGCGCCCCCTAGTGGAGAGCAGCTATCAAGATAGCCTTGAAGGAATTGCAATTCTGGCAGGTAGACAGCTGGTTCAGGAACAGCATTGTTTGAAGGTTCTTCTTCAGGTAGTGGCTACAGCCTTGAGTGTCCTGTGAGAGGCCTTACCTCCTGCTCTGGGGGCGACGGTTGTCCTCCCCACTGCCTGACTCCTGGAGAACAGGGGGAGAAAAACCATTAGACAGTCCGACAAACTGGAGACAAAAACGATCCAAATGCATCCAACCTCCCCTGGAGACCTAACCCACCAACCAATCGGATCTGATGCCGATGAAGCTGGGCCAGCTTCGATCGGTCCAATTAAGTTTGTTCAGTGAACTTCAAGGAAGGGGAGGAATGGACGCATCTTAATATAGGCCAAATTGAACCAGACATTGCTCAGTCTCCACTCACATTTAGAACTAGCATCTAGGCACACAGGCTACACAAGTGGGGATTTGGAACGAATTTAGGATTTCGCCAATTCCAAAAGACGAAAAGACCAAAGAGAACTGAATTAACCTTATCTTGAATGCATTATATAGGCTCCAGGCCATAACTGCTGGGCCAGATAACAGCTTTCATCCATGTACACAGTCTGGTGTGGTATTTGACTAAACCCTGAACAAGGCAGGCAGATAAGGCTGAAATGTCTGTGTTTGGGTCCCTCCCCCCACTTCCACCAAGCCCATGCTGTTGTCCTTACACACACAGACAGCCCAGCCATAATCCCAGCCAGCTCCAGTAATCCCCCAAACCTATACAACTTTCTCCCCAATTTCAGCCTGTCAATCCTGGGAAAAGAACCCCCCTCAACCTTCACCATAACCAAATACACACATTTGATGTTCAGCCCAACAGACACACAAACACCACAGGACAGTCTGTTCAAGTTACGTGTCCCCTCACATAGATGACGTCTGAAATCAGCCGACTGCCCAGCAAATGTGATTAGAGAAATGCGGTTACTGTGATAGAAACAAAAAATGCCGACCACGTATCTCACCTTGCATCCCCTCATTTGGTAGAATTATGGAAGAGCACAGTCTGGCCAGAAACCAGACTAAATATAATAGGCTAGACCTGTGAATAAGGCCGTTCTGGCTACCATGGTTAGAATAATATTTCATTTTTGGGCCTCCATCTAAATGAGAGGAACTAGGCAGTTCTCCAATGACAGTCCATGTTGTTAGCGGTCCAGATAAGCCTAATTTATAAGGATTTAGGGTAGGCTACAAAACATTTACTCCGTGGGAGATTGAATGATTGACATGTTGTAATGGACTAATGCTCATAAGCATGGCATCCACAAATAACCTATTGTTTTGTCCATGTGTTTGATGTCACCCAAAATCGGTCTCTATCACAACCAACCCTTTCTCCTGCCGTCATCATCTATCTGTCTCTCTCTCTCTTCATATCCCTCTCCCTGCCCCTTGGTCTCCCTCTCTTCTCATTCATTTGTTCCGTCTTCCTCCCTCCCCCACAAACCTCCTTTCCCTAGAAGGAGCTCAGATGGAGATGGGTGTCACATACCTAGGTATCCATGAAAGGCCCTTGGTACCCTAGAGGGCACCACATAGGTGGGACCCAGTGTCAATCTATACCCCTCTGTCCCTCCCTCCCCCTCGTGACTCTGCTTCCTTCCCTTAGACAGACAGGGGTCGGAATGTCTGTGCTTGTCTTGTTTCTGTATCCTTCATTGATGTTGATACTGTGTCTGTCAGCTAGTCCCTCTACCATGGTCCAAGATAACCTATTTAGTCCACTGGCATGCTCATGTGATTCCCCATCCGGCATTGATAGAGCTAACAGCCATAGCTAAGTATTTTCTTCTTACAAATAGGCCACATAATTACACTGCACAGTCTGGACTACGCTCAAAATGTCGCAGTGAGGGGAATGTTTCCCCCGTGGACTCAATATGATCTGACACATTGGCCCGCTTTCCACAGGGCTGGACTTCGTCTTAACATTTCCTTACAGATAATGGGGATTCCCACTTTCTTGTCAACCAAGCTTCCAGCAATATACATTTCCAGCAATATAACCGCAAGGTAGCCTTGTAACTAGTTAATAGGATGACACGAATGGTACACAGTTAGTCTAGTCACATTGTTATCAAATCAAGTAGTGCTTGTTAGCTAGTTGGTTGTGCTAACTAGCAAAATAGATAGCAAATTCAGTAGCTACTTGTAACATACTTGGGATGTTTTGGAGTGATGTCCAAGACACACTTACAGTAGCTAGAATACCGAGGTTCAGTAGGTTTCATGTTGTGTGTAAGATTTCTTCACAGAAGCTTGAGGATGCAGTCTGTCTAAGTGGCTAACGTTTTGGTGGCTACAACAGTATTACAGTACTATACACTCGTCAAAATGACTAACTAGCCAGCTGCCAGTACTTAGCAACCAATGAGTCATTCAAAGGAATGGGTAGTTCTTTCGTGATGCCAACCATTAAACTGTAACTCATGGAAATTATTTTGATAACCGCCGTTCCTAGCTTGCTAGCCTGGCCTGCTTTACCGCTACTGTACTGTACTCACCGACACGCAGGGACTGGAGGAGTTGCTGGGGGTTGGCGAGCGCTGAACGTGGACCAGCGCCATCCAAGGTCTCGGATATCGAAATCTGCATGAAAAAATTGACTTTACTGGTCATAATCCGTCCAGATGATATGCAGAAACTCAGGTTATCCGGTCGTTGCTATGTGGTCCTGTCTAAACCGTTCAGAAGACAAGCGCATGCGCAAATTTGGCCAGCTGTCAAACTGCATTTAACCGTTTGTGTGCTGGAAGAAATGTGTGCATGTGGACCTCAAGCATATCAATACATTGATGTGTATAATATACACATCATATATTATGTGGGCGCATTTTAAGTGCATTTGCGAGCGTGAAAAGACCCGTCTATCCCTGCTCTCTCGTGATGGACAGCTCCCCATAGAGGGGAATGAAGGGGAAGATAGATGGAGGAGGAGGAAGTGGGAGGTATATCTGGGCCACTGGCTGATGAGGTACTCTCCCACTCGATCATTTCCCACCCCCACCCACTGATCAAGGAGAGGCAGGGAAGAGCAGGCAACTACCTCAGGCTGGAGCACAACCATCTATGTTTCTTATGGGTGTGGCCTCCAGTACCAAGCCACACACAATCCATCATCTGAGAGGGGAAAGGAGAGAACATAGAGGTCGGAATGAAAGGAGACTGCACACCCATAAATACATACCTACATGCACACATAAATACATAGTAAATCCTGTTCATTTAGAATACACTTTTATTCCAAGAAACACTCAAAAGTGTACAAAAAGTACAACAGATAATCAGAAGTGCATAGTTCTAACAGTATCCCGGTGGTCAGAGCCAAGGAATGGTCAATATACAGGATAGATCATCCTGATACAGTTCATGTCTCCCTGGGTGCAAAAAAGGGCAACATTATCTGTAATACTGTACTTTACCAATAGAAGGCGCTGCAGACCAATAAAAGTAGGACCCGCATTGTGTCTACAGTAGAAAAGCCACAGGTAAAAAAGAAAAGGAGAAAACTACTACAAAAACCTTGTTCACCACATAGGTATTACAATACCAGTAAATACATATACAATCCAAAAATCAATAGCCCAAACACAGAGATTGGAAGCAATTGTCCTGACTTTTAACTTTGACTTCACCAAGCACATTTTTCTATATCTATTGGATAAATATGTTATATTATGTTTATTCAAACCTATTGCTAGGGATAAAGGGTGAAATTATTAAAATGCGATCGTGGAAAAAGGAGAGTAGAGGAGAGGTAAAGAGAGGAGAGAGGAGAAATCAGGGAGTAGTCTGTGCAGATAAGATGGTATTGTCACAAAGCAATATGAGTTCATTAGCTGTGCGATGGCCTTGGGAATCACGGCTCTACTGATAAAGCCAGAGGCGGTTTGGAGGGGAAAAAAAGGTTTCATTTCCTGTCTTCAGAGTAACGCCATATCAGCATAGGATCAGAGGGAGGCTGGGGAGCAGAGGGGGAGAGGAGACAAGGAAAGGAGAGAAAGTAAGGAGAAAGAAAGATTCACAAAGCAATCAAAAGAAAGAGAAGAGGTGAAATGTACTCTAAACACCATGAAAGGTCTGAAGTGGAGAGGGAGAGAAGAGGAACCATTCCAAAATGTCCAACCCTCTGCAGAAAAAAAACTTTAGTCATGATTTTTAAGGAGAAAAGGAGACACAGATAAAAGATAAATAAATGACTCATGGTAAAAACGTCCAAAAAAGACAGAGAAACCGAATGAAAGAGGAAAGAAAAAGAGATGATATGAGGCCTACATGGAGGAGTCAATAAGGTATCTGGCAGGCAAATGTGGGGACAGCAACCAGGTAGAGCAGAGGAGCAGCCGCGCAGGGATACACTGCACCGTGTCTGTGTTTAATATAGATCCGGCATGATAAGACACAGGAAGTGACAGGCAAAAACACAGGAAGTGTCCATCACTCAGGAGATGGGAGCTTAGAGGATATTGCCACAATAAAATACACAGCGCTTCGACAATGTGTGTGCTTGTGTGTGTAAGTGTGCTCACACACAACTGTCTTTTCACACAATATTGCATACTTTTTTTTAATGTGGAACCTTAGAACAGGCCCACTAGTGTTTGCCCCATAACCTTTTTATTTCAGCGGGCTACCATAGTGAGTATTTGTTGCGGTGTTCAGGTTAAGCAGGTATTCAGGTTTGGCATAGACGGCCTCACAGGTACAGTTCACTGTAGGACTGACAGACTTTTCTCTTTGCGTCCAAAGTGTCGTCGCATCACTCAGCGAGGCCTAGGTCATCTGGCCTGAAACTCAACACTGTCTGTATCAGAGCGCGTGAGTGTGTGAACAGGCTGGAGTGTTTACCGAAACCATGATGTCCTCTGTGGCACGCACAGCCAGCTGGCATTGAGGTTCCCCCATCACAAATGATGTTACTATTCTGCCATTTTAAATATATTGACACTTTACTTCAAGCGCTCCTTGATTTGTTTGTAAATATATCTTGCGATAACTACGTCAAACTCTGGTTCTAGAAATTGTACTCAATCAAGAATTGTCCCTGAAAAGTGAGCAAGAAAACAAGACAATAAGACAAGAGGTTAACTTCTGTATATCTTTGTTTTATTTATCTATTAATTCATATATTTTTATATCTTTATTCTATACAGGCTTTTTCTTAATACAATCTTTTACAGACATATATATATATATATATTTAGATAGGCTTCAGAAGTACAAGAGAGAAAAAAACGTTACTTAGCTAAACGTCATTTGATAATTGGCCGAGAACAAGACGTCAGTTTAAGATCACTGCACAGACACACATCAAACACTTTACCCACATCTGCATGCACACGCTGACACAGCTGACAAAGTGGTTCACCTTTATTTCTGCTTGTAATGTACACACACACACACACACACACACACACACAAATACAAAAGCACACAGCATTCACATGCGCACACGAACAGGCACTCACTAGGAAATATGCACACGCATTCAGACAAAAACACATGCGCACCTGCATACACACATACAAAAATGCACACACGCGTTTGCACACACACACTTCATTTATGGGGTAGACAGATTTTCACAGGATAAAGGGATATACACATTTATATCAAGACTGGCTACATACATGTACTGAAGAATTTCATACGGGTACTTCCATTCTTACACAACCTCCTTTTTGGTCAAAGAAAAAGAAGAGTGATATTCAGAGACTGAGTGTTGAAGGATAGACATGAAGGTGCAGAGATTGACCATGATCAATATTTGGTTTTCACTTTTGATAATTAGATATGAGCATCAAAATATTGCTAAACGAAACTAAATGTTGTGATTAGTTGGAGGCTATGATGAATGACATGAACAGATAAGTAAAAGCATCCATTGATTCGACAGCAATAATAGTTCTTTAAATAAATTTACATCTTATATTGCAATAGTATGACCCCTAGATGACTTTGTACACAACTCTCATTCACAAATCTCGTTCCTTTCCTGGCCTCGACCTGGCTACACACACACACACACACACACACACACACACACACACACACACACATACAAACACACATAAACGCAAACACGCACATTCTCAAGTCATCTTTCGCCTTATCTCTCCTTCTCTTTACTACAATTCCCATAATCCAGTACTGCCCAGTCTGGCCCCTCCCCTTGACCAGTATCTTGTTGGCACTGTGGTATGGTATGGTATGGCACCAACCATGCAGAGATCTTGTCATAACCACACGCCACGCAGGCTAACCAACCAACCAAACTTGACCACACCACACACCCACAATCCCCAAGCCTAACCCACAACACAGGCCGCTTAGCCTAAAAGCATAGCTGTTAACATCTGGTAACCCCTGGAGAGATATCCTATGAAGTCATATATTTGGCGTCATTTAGACATGTAAAAAGATACCTGAATTCTGCAATGAATACCTAGAATAGTAGAACTCAACTCAAATAGTAAGCAGTGAGATGGGTGATTGATGAACCTACATAAATGCTTTGTGGCTTTATTTAACCTGGCAAAATACAGAGGTACGTTTTTGTGTGTCTATGGATATGCCATACATCTCCATTTTGTGCGTCCATAGACACGCTATACATTTTATGAAAGTGTGTGTGCGTAGAGCTGAATGTGTTGATGTCAATGCAGGAACACATTGTACATCTAAATGAGTAGAGACACTGAAAAATATACCACCTATGAATGCCTCTGAAGTACACTTGTAGACAGGGACTTTTGATGCTAACACTAACCCTAACAGCATGAGCAAATTGATCACTGGTTTATCTAGGTCATAAGAAAGGGGGGGGGGGCATTCAGTAAGCCAGAGACTCCTCTCCTGGCTGGGGTTGGGGTTTGAGCGAGTGCCTCAGTGCTGGGGGAGGATGAGGGTGGGGGGAGTCTGGAGGACAGGCGGAGGTGGCAGGCACCCCCTGTCTCGCAGCTGCGCTCTGGGTCCAGAAGAGGGAGACAGCCCCCCAGGTCAGATTGCGTTGGTGACGAGGCCGTCTCTCTGAGAGCCAAAGCTGGCCTCCGGAGTGATCCCCTTGAGCAGACGCTGGGAAAGAGAGGGCGAAGAGAAGAGAGGGAGCACAGGGAGGAGGAGAGGAGGAGCAGGGGAAGGGTGCGGGTGACAGAAGGGTGGAGAGGAAAGCAGAAGGAGAGGAGCTGAAACGAGACAACCTTTTGAAACCCTCGATTGGGGGTGTAGACGGTTAGATAACGGACCTTGAGTGGGTAGGGATTGGAGGATACCATTCCAACCTTGTTTTGGTTCAACGGTGTACACACGTGCTTTCACACTCGCAAACACACAGCATACACACAAACACTCTGTTGACACATTGCGTCAGTGCCATTGTGTGCTGTAACAGGAGGGTCAATATTGGGTGACAGCCATATTAAAGGCAGCAAGAAGGAGCGAGAGAGGTAGCTGTGTACCCTGCCCTTTGATGTCTGTCTTCTCTCTCTAACAAGAACCTTTATTCCCTGGGACGTGACATTGAACATATGCCGGTTGTCTGTGTACATTTGTGTGTGTATGTGTGCGTGCAGTTAGATGTGTGCGTCTTAAACTGTCCATGGTCCTCTTTGATCATGTCATCTGTTTCCAGAGAGAAGAGAGAGGAGAGAGAGAAAGTTCGGGAAAAAGAAGAAGGCTTGCCCTCACCTGTTTCAAAGTTCCCTTGGAGGTGAGCATGTGGAAGACCATGTAAGAGGGCACACAGATGAAGGAGGACAGGCCAATGCAGTAGCCCAGCACGGTGGTCCAGGCTGGGTAGTGGTAGTCAAACAGCGTCACCTCCGGAGGGAAGACCAGGAAACTGACTATGATGAACTGACCATGAGAGAGAGAGGGGACAAGAGAATGCAAGAGAAATAGAAAGGGACAGAAAAAGAAAGCAAGAAAAAGGAAGAAAGACATAGAGAGGTGAAAGGAAGATAGAGAGGGGGCGGAGAGGGAGAGATGAAGATAAGGGAAGAGAGAGTCAGAGAGGGGGGAGGGGGGATGGGAGACTTCAGTTGGGCTGAAATACATGCTACAGATTGTGGCTGTAAGCCTCTTTTTCTTTCATCTCAGACCAATGGTTGTTCCCCTGTCTGCGTGAATCTAACTGTCCAGGTCACCCACACGGTCTCGGTGTCTGGCCATTTGACCCATGTGTGTGTGTGTGTGAGTGTGTGTGTCTAACCAGTAGAAAGCAGGGGCAGATGGCCACCCAGCAGACCCTCCAGAACAGGCCTGGAGAGAATCCCAGCATCAGTTTGATATCGTTGCAAAATCTCGTGGTGCCTGGAAATGGTACACACATTCACAGGTACAATTCACAGGCGTAATTCGCAAAATAAATACGGAACAGGTCCAGTATGTACTTTTTCTTTAGTCTTTTATGAATCAATAAGACTAACTCTGTAGAGAAAGTTTACATTCATGAGGTCATTCCGCTGGTGTGGTGTGTTATCTTTTTGTGACTTTGTTGTGGTTACCATAGAACCAGGAAACCGCGATGACCTCCAGGAAGACCACAGTTATGACAGCAGGCCCTGTAGCGTACTCCTCAAACAGCTTCACCACAAATGCACCGCCCTGGAAGGGAGTCGAAGAGAGGAGGGAGAGGAGATATGTCACATCATAAGGACAGGGGCATTGTGGTGAGGAATCCTATCAAGTCTCGGATCCTGAACAAGGGGTTTGGGTATGGTAGACTTACATATGTGAGTGTGGAGAGGGCCCCTAGGTAGCAGACACACACCAGGCCCAGGACAAACCACTCTCTCCTCTTCGCCAGGAGGTGAGGGAACTCATCCAGCATGGCTGTGATCACCCCCTCCAGCCCTGCGAACTACAGAGGACAGGACAGGGAGAGAGGAAAAGAGGAAGAGAAAGATTAGCCCAGAGCCAATATCAAGAGAAGAATGCAATATCAGGCCAATTGAGTTTCTCTTTTTTTCCCTGCGTGCTCTGACAACTGTTAGAGGAAGAGACTGCGAAAGAGAGAAGAGGGTGAGGGAGAGAGCCAGAGGAGGAAAAGGAGAAAGCCAGAGAGAGAGACAGAGGAGGGAAGAGGGAAGAGGAACACGAAGAGAGAGAGGGACAGAAAGACAGAGAGAGAGAGTGATTATCTGTGCGTGATAAGCCGCTCGTCTCTCCAGCTGGCCTTCGCTGGTCCACCCTGAGGTGAGATAAAGAGCCGGTTATGAAGACAGGATGACAACACAACACTCATATTGAAGTTGTATCACACAGTGTGTTGACAGCGGTCCCTACCCCACCTGCAGCTGATATGATATGTTCACGCCTTTACGAGTCCACGCTTCGGATCGTCCGTGAATAAATATGGCTATATTTGCTTTGTTTTAAAGTTGAGGTGAGAAGCACGCTCAATGGAACATAATGTCCAGTAGATCGGAGGAAATTGAGCTGGGAGTTTGAGGACAGGAGTCTTTGGGAAAGGATGAGCGGTGAGATTTAGGCAGGGTTGTGATGATAGTGAGGGGGGGGGGGGGGGCAGGTGAGGCTGGGTTTGAGGGTGAAACTGTGGGGAGATATGAGGGAGGAGACCATTGGAGGGTTTTCTGGTGGTAGCGGGACAGGGGTGGTGTTGGAAGTTGATCTCGAGGCAGGGTTGGACTGAAGGCTCTCTGGGATAGGGTTGAGCTGGAGGGTGAACTTGGGGAATGGCTGGTCAAGAAGGAAAGGATGGGGGAAGGATGTGGACTGACCGTGCTGTCCAAACCCAGCATGATGATCATGAGGAAGAAGATGACGGCGAAGAAGGTGGCTGCGGGCATGTTGGAGATGGCCTCGGCATAGATGATGAACAGCAGACTGGGGCCTGCAGAGAAGAGAGGAGAGGGACAGTTCAGTTTCAGTGAAGACGTTTTACGACGGACAGATCACATGACCTGTTAAAGGGAAGTTGGGAGGATCTCTACCGGCATCCTTGGCCACGGTCTCCACGCCCTGCTGCCTCATCTCAGCCATGTAGCCCAGCACGGTGAAGATGACAAAGCCGGACAGGAAACTGGTCAGACAGTTCACGGAACTGGTCAACAACGCATCTCTAAGACAGGGAAGAATAGAAAACATGTGGGTGAGGTGGGTGGGAGGAGGGATGAGGTTGGTGGGAGGAGGGTGAGGTGGGTGGGAGGAGGGTAAGGTGGGTGGGAGGAGGTGGGTGGGAGGAGGGGTGAGGTGGGTGGGTGGAGGAGGGGTGAGGTGGGTGGATGGGTGGAGGGGTGGAGGGGTGAGGTGTGTGGGTGGGAGGGAGGGAGGAGGGTGAGGTGGGTGCGTGGATGGTAGTGAAGAGTTTGAACTAGACTGACAATATCTGGGAGATATGCAGTTGAGGGAGTTTCACAGAATGAAAGGGCATGGGTTAGGGCGGAGTGGATTACTAAATAGTGAGTAGGAGTGTGCGAGGAAGTACATTCTCACTTATAACAGTTGTTGTGGAATGGATTGTAGCTGGCGAAGGCCAGCAATACCCCGAAGCCTGGCCCCAAGGAGAAGAAGATCTGGGCTGCAGCATCGATCCAGACCTGGAGGGGAAAACAATTGAGTTTGGAGGGGTAGATGGAATGAAGAAAAGAGATGAAGGGGAGAGAGTGAGAAGGGGGGGAAAGAAAGGGAGGAAATAATAAATGTATGTAGCAGCCCTGATAGATAGTCTCACATGACACAAGAGGGGCTGTCTCATCAGGTAGGGAGAAAAGATGCAACCATTGACAAAAATACCTTAAGACTGTTGTTTTCAGTCGGTTACTCTACAGGGATGAATAATAACCTGTATCTTTTTATTTCCTGAGAGTGTGCTTACACGTTGCTCGTCATAAATGCTGAGGCCAGCAGGCCAAGAATCGAAACACAACTCACCGCAGTGCTGAACAGTTTCCCCCAATCAGGTTTGAGATAGAAGACCACGCCCCTCCAGGCTCCCGGCAGAGTCGCCCCACGGACAAGTAAGATCAGGAGGACCAGGTAGGGGAAGGTGGCTGTCACCCACACCACCTTGCCGGACGTCTTGACCCCCTTCCAGATGCTGAAGTAGACGATGGTAAAGATGAAGAGCAGACAGAGGGCCAGCTGCCAGCTGACAGCTCCCAGCTGGTGGAGGCCTGGGGACAGGTGAACCTGCAACACCTGGCGACTGGAGAGGGAGAGAGAGAGTGGGAGAGAGAGAGAGAGAGAGAGAGAGAGAGAGAGAGAGAGAGAGAGAGAGAGAGAGAGAGAGAGAGAGAGAGAGAGAGAGAGAGAGAGAGAGAGAGAGAGAGTGGGAGACACGAGAAACACGGTTTCCTTTGAATTGGGTAGAAAGGGGAACTGTTTATTTCAATGAGGAAGCCGAGAAAAAACCGAACCCAAAGCATCGGATCATCAATGGCAGTGCATATAATAACTATTTAACAAACTGCAAAAACAATTGGCATTGTGGGAAAGCAGACTTGGTGACAGCGATGGGAGGTAGAGGGTCAGTAGAAAGGAATTACACGGATGTGACCACAGCTGATTGATTTGGTGATTTGCTGATTTGGAAAATTGACAGTTCTATGCCTGTAGGAGAGACTCATCTCTCTTTACCACATATATGGGAATCTGATAAGTGTGAAACACCCAGTCTAGAGAGAACTCTGACCCCCCCTGACCCCTGACCTCTACCAACCCAGAGACCTACTTCTGAGTCTCTCCACCTCTACCCTACCACACATAATCTGCACAGATGATGCCCCCCGGTACACAAACACACACACACACACACACACAGACACATCGAGCCCTTCCCCACCTGTTCCACCCGTTCCTCCTCACCCAGTTGCACAGAGTGAAACAAAAACTGCCTTCCTTCCCATCTCACTCTTTAACACCTCTGCCTTCATTATCACACAGACTACCCCAAATATCCTTACCTCCTGCCTACTTCCGCCTCCCCCACCCTCTATCTCTCACTTACATGCACTTACGTATAGAACTCTTCAGCAGGTGAGGTTGAGGAGTTGGTCCAGGTGACGTTCTTGTCAGTGGAGAGGTAGCGCAGGCAGTTGACTGTGTTCCAGCTGTTGGAGCAGGTGGTCCAAGGCAGTGTGGGTCGGAAGGACGACAGGAGGTAGTACAAAGCCCAAGCCATGATGGTGTTGTAGTAGAAGGCTATGTACAGCGCTATGATGCAGATGGCGAAGCCTATACCTGAAGGAAAGAGAGGGAACGAGGGAGACAGGGAGAGATGAGAGCGGGACAGTCAGTCAGCCAGACAGTGTCAGTCTCTTACTTCTGCGCTCACTCACCCCAATCACAGATCAATGGTGTTTCCAAACTAATTCAAGTTGGATTTAAGAGGGAGATGACATTTAGAAACAACTAAGATTTACATAATATCACGTTTCTAAGCAGCTGGCATTTTAGAGAAAATGTGACAATTTCCATAACAGAGAGTCTGGATATCATATGGGCATGGTGAGGAGATGAGGAGGCTCCAGCAGGAAGATGGCAGAGGTCAGAGAGGCCACATCACTGCTCTCTGGCTCTCCCTCAGCTGACTTGATAGACAGTTTGACATCTCCTCTCTCCTTGTTTCCTCTCTTTTTCTATCCCCTTCCCTCCTATCTATTTCTCTCCCCTTCTCTCCTCTCCCCTCATATCTGTACCTTTGAAGATGGGGCAGATGTGTTTCCAGATGGAGATGCACCCACTGCGGTGAAACTGCCCCAGTGCCAGCTCCATATAGAACAGAGGCACTCCTCCAAACATCGCCATCAGCAGGTAAGGCAGCAGGAATGCCCCTAAAGACAAATCAAGTCAATCTTTTCGCAGTGGTCATCAACAATTGACTGGTCATTGGTCATGCACAGATCCAATCATATATGTTTCTAAACACTCTAAACAAGATTATTGCTGTATGTAGCCTGAAGACATGACTACACAGCTACACAGACACACACAATTCAAGGAGCCTTTCACTCAAAATTGGAGTGCTTTATATTGATCACCTTTATTCAACGCACATCAAAATCCCAGTCATAAACATTCAACGCTTTCAAAAGAAATTTGTCATGTCCTGCCCCAAAAGAAGGATAGACATTATTATCCTGCCTGTCTGTCTGTGTCTATCTTTTGTCTGTCTGTCCGTCTGTTCTACACTATATGGGTTGGTCTCTGACATTAAATCCAGATAATAGTTGATTTAGGAGCTGTCAGACAGGTTATTAGGAGCTGTGAGACAGGTTATTAGGGAAACAGACAGAGTCTGAGCCTGTTCTCATAAAGAACACAATTAATAGTCTTTCTACTACATCAAGGTTCTTCTGATTCCTGTCTCTCCATCTCTCCCTCCCTCCCCAGATCGCAACCCACACCACACCACACCGCACATGCACATGCACGTAAACATACACGATCACAGAGAGAGTGAGAAAGAGAGAGAGGAACAGGAAATTGCAAAGATTTTATTATTACAAATTCAATCAAGTGGCAGGGGAGACCTATTTGCTGCTTGGGAGTGTGGCAACAACAGAGGGACAGCTCGGTATACTACAAAAACACCTTGTGGACACTACTAACTTCATTAGAAAGACATTAGAACTGACCTGAATAGGATTAGTTCGTAATGAGGGATTGAAATATTCTGTTATCTAAACTGTGTGTTCACCTCACAAAGACTTCTAGATCTCTCCCTCTGGCTTTGTGGTGTCCTATCTTTGTAAACGTAAGACAACCAACATACAGATCCTGAAACAACAAGTACCAACACCTCCACCTTTCCTCCAGCAACCCCCCCTCCCCTCACCTCCACCGTTCTGGTAGCAGATGTAGGGGAAGCGCCACACGTTCCCCAGGTCCACAGCGTAACCAATCACAGACAGCAGGAAGTCCATCTTCTTGCTCCAGGTCTCACGAGGACGGTCCAGACTGGTCTGCTGGACCACCAGCGTCCTGAGTGGCCCCTGGCCCCCTGTGCTGCCCCCTACCCCCTCCCTTGGGCTCTGGGGGGAGGTGGAAGAGGGAAAGCCGTTGGACACTTGTCCCGGCCCGGAAGTCAGCTTGGGCCCCTTATCTCCAAGGCTGCCGTCCGCAAGCATCAGTCTGCCATTCTCCCTCGTCCCCTCGTTTTCTTCCTCTGCTTTCTCCCTCTCTCCGTCATTCTCCCTCTCCGTCATCATCATCGTTGTTGAAGGTGGTTTCATCTCCATAGCAATGCGGCTGGTGGTTGTTAGGGGCAGGACGTGAGCGCCGATGGTAGTGGAGTTGAGGAACGGTCTGATAAGGGGCCCATCAGGGGACAATTTGGTTCAGAGAAAGGTAAGGTGAGTGGGAATGGGACAGGGCCAACTGGAACAGGTAGAATTGGGATGTTGGATAGGACTAGAAATGGGATGCGGGCTGGGTGTGGAGGGGTGGAGGAGATTGTGAGCAGGCTGTGGCCGGCTTTGGTGGTTTATAAATGGAATGGGGCCGTCTGAGGCGATGAAGGAAGAGGCTCTTGGGTCTTCTCCACAACCTCTTCATGAGACAAAACTAGCAGTGAGGGAAAGATCTGGGACAGTCTGCAACACAAACAGTATAGTACATAGTGAGTACCACCCAGAAAAAAACGTGAGTTCATTAGCAATTTCTATAAACCACTATTCTCTCATGACAGTCTCATAACATTCCTGCCTCACGGTCACTGTCAACCACATTGTGCTATTTGTGAGGAAACCCAGGCAGATGAGTGTTGTATCAAAGGGGTTAAAAGAAAATGCTCAAAGCACTTAATGGAAAGATAAAAAGATGTGAAACCCCCAAGAGACCCTGTCTGCCAAGCAGTTCCCAGGAGACTTCTGCTAGAACACGTTGGTTTATTTACTCTATGCTCAAGTTGTTGTAACTGACACAGCTAAAATCACAACTGATTTCTTGGTATTGTACCTTGTTGGTGATAAAATACACACATGAACTGAATACAGAAAACAAGGTACACAGGCAGCAACAAGACTTGACATGAAGAAGAACAAACACTAAACAGAGTGGTTTGTTTGACAGATGAAATTTAGTATGTTTGAGCCAGTAGGGGAGCAAGCAAATGAGTTGATAATTTTTACAAACCCGCTCACTCGCTAACTTCAAACTAACATTCTTTTTTTGTTTTTGTTAACTCTGTAATATAAATTATGAATGCATTTTTATTACCAGTGTCACTGATTTATTATACACATGTTTAACTGTCTTGACGTATTGACCCTATAAATCAAGTTAACAATTACATACTGTTTAGATTCAGGGTTCAACCAAATGGGAAATCAAATTATTTAAAACCAAAATAACATACATACATAATGGTTAAATCTTAAATAAATGTAATAATTGTTAATTTGTCAATATGTAAAAAGTGATCAATTAACAATTAATAATTTATCATTTGTATAAGTGCTCTTCCAACAAAAAATCAGAATGAGGAATTTATTCTCTTTATTTTTGTATTCTTTGATCCCATAAGATGAGGATAATCTCTTCTCCCAACCCTAACCCTTCTCCCATCTTGTACTAAAATAACTAATTAACATTACAAATAATAACTATAATGGTATTTTAATATGCAAAAGTTTTCAAACCGAAAAAAAAGAAAATCAGATTCCAAGGCAAAACATGTCTGATGGCAAAATTACTGACAGGAAACATACAGTACAAATGTAGCGTACCTTAACATATATTCTATTCAAAGAATAGAAGAATTTATTAAATGTAAAGAATAATTTATTAAATATAAACAAATAGTATGAGATTTTACATGATAACTGTTTTTTTTCTGGCACATTTTAAATTGTGTTCTAAATGAAAATTCTTGTCAGTACCAACTAGACACAGAGTAACGTCTGGCCAATACATTGTTCAGTTAAAAAATCAAACTTTTGTCTTTGCTAAAATAACTCAAAAGCAATCTAAAGTCTAAGTGGTCGGAACTGAGTTGGGAGATTTGTTAAGTTCATCAGACTGTTTGTGTGTGTTTGCCTGGACAAGAACCTGATGGTGAGCCGAGAGAGACTCCATTAAAGCGGAATGCTATTATCTTAATCAAAGTGAGTCCCACAATTCACACACCACCATTACTAACCCCATTGTCCCTGTCAGAGCCCTTTGGTACACCCGGACACAGAGAGTACAGGAAGTGTAAACAGGGACAAATCTAATGAAATCCAACTTCATTTGTATCGCCGTTTTTAACAAGCGATGTCACAAAGAACAAGGGACAAGACAAAGTCCACACTCTCTACAGACTATATGAACATACAGTGTAATTGTGACTCTGGCATCCAACACCACACAAAGAAGTAAAAACAGGAGAAGGAAAAATTGGTATTCAATTCCTTCCCACAATGCCCACTCAAGTTAAGGACGTGCTTTTTAATGTAGGGACAACAATACATGATATAAACATATTAGAATATGACTTTCAAATGTTTAGTATTATAATGTATTCTGCCAAATTAGACTGTTTAACATCTACATAAAACATTTTTAAATACTGTGTGATTACAAGAAAACTGCTCAGTACCTACAGAGTCTGTTCATTGCGTTCACTGTCCAGTCTATTGTGCTAAATTAGACAACCAAAGACATTAAAGAAAAACAGTCTGAAAAACAACCTCTAGAACAGAGGAGAACAGGTAGCGATGTCAGACCCACTCACACACTCTGACAAGAACGCCCACACAGAACTCCTTACACCCTCACCAGTACTCAAACAAACTCACACCAGTGCTCACAGACCGACAAATAGTAGACGCTAATACTTTTAATATTGAACAGATCAGGGAACGTAAAGACGCGCTTATGAAGACCAGAAGTTACGCTATGTTACTAAAGATAAGGAGATGATACACACATATCCACAGAACAGTACTGTAACACACCACCCTGTCAATCTTTTTTCCCTCTAACTGAATTTATTATAAGGTGTTGTGAAACCTTACTGTAGCTAGTATAAGCAAGCTGGAGCACATCTTAACAGTGTTTGCCCTGTAGAGAACCCTGATGTCTCTCAGCACACAAACACACACATTCACAGACTTTGAAGTTTTGCCCGGGCACATACAGTACTGAATGTATGCACAGGCAAAAACTTTGGAGAAAAAAAATAATACAGGCACACTTACCCCATTATTCAAACAGACAAACACGCTCACACACACAGACACACAGGAACACACACAGAGTAAGAGTACAGAGGGCAGCCCTACCGTGGAGTCGGGTGGTGGAGTGAGGGTCTGTGTCAGGGTGCTGCTCTGTAGCCTCCCTCAGAGCAGACACTCCCCCTCAGCCCTGCTGGAGTTTAGTGCTCCTTCTCTCTCTCTCTCTCTCTCTCTCTCTCTCTCACTCTCTCTCTCTCTCTCTCTCTCTCTCTCTCTCTCTCTCTCTCTCTGTCTCTCTCTCTCTCCCTCTTTCTCTCTCGTTCTCTCTTTCCCTCCCTCCCTCTCCCTTCCACCATCCTCCTTCTTACCCCGGTCTCTCTCCCCTTCTGTCTCACTCGTCTTCCGTTCTCTATTTCATCCTTTCAGCAAAGTCTATCTTTCTATTGATCTACAGTGTGTGTTGTTCTATCTACACTCTTCCCTCTGTCCATTTCTCTTAAACTGAACTTTTTCAGTTTATGTCTTTGGTATGTTGGACTTGGTACGGTGTATTCTCTCTCTCTTAAGGAGGGTTGAATCCCTAACAGACAGAAGCACACAGACAGACAGAAGCACACAGACAGGCAGACAGACAGACAGACAGACAGACAGACAGACAGACAGGCTGGCAAGCAGGCAAGGACCGATGTGTCTTTCCCAGGCTAGTCCTTTAATCCCCAGAGAGAGCATGTTAGTAACTGGTGCTTTAAAGCACCTTGTACAATTTGGAGCCGTCTCTGCCACTCCAGTGCATGTGGGTTTATCCTGTGAAGCAGTCTCAGATGGAGCAGCACCACCTTGTCTGGCAGAGCCCAGAAATCCTTTGCTTATCAGGATCTGATTCCAGATGAATCTGGATTACTTTACACATGCCTGCGTAAACCCTGACTGTGTGACCCTCTGGCACACTTTTCTGTAGTTCCACCTCCCCAACTAATTGGTAAATAGAATAGGAACAAAATGTAAAAAAAGATTTTCTGACTTTGTTCCCCATTTCACACTTGACTCCATGGCTGATGAGTTTGTGTGAATTATACAATAAGAGCAGTAAAAGAAAACGTCATTCACATTGCGAAACTCAATTAATCATAAATGACTCAGGAAGTACTGTCCTTTCCCTAACCCTAAAGCAAGCTTTTTTGATCTAATCTGGTGGTTGGCTTCTTCAAAAAGTGGAAGGAAATGGATGGAGACCCTTGCCTTCCACACACCCCGACCCCCTCTGTGAAGTTAACACCCTGCTCCAGAACGTCCCTACATCCATTCTGGTCAACTCTCTTCAACTCTCTCTTCTGGAACATTAAGCAGGGCCAAAACTTACATTAATCAAATACATAATCAACAACATCTTTAGCCACTTAGTTGCTGTTTTTGTGGAGGAAATGACTTCACATGTGGCATTTCTACACTACCCTGAAAGCACTTATACTAGTTGTACTAGATTAGCTTCCATCTGATTTGGCAGTGCCCATCTCATGCCCGCCACTATGCCCCACGGAACCAAAAAAAAACAGTCTGGGGAGAAACCCATTAAGGTAGGCATCTGAAAGCCTTGATATCAATCAAACAGAAACATCAGCTCAACCTAGGATTGCACCAAAGGAGACATTACCGCACTAACTGTTTTAGGAAGCAAGGGTCCAACGCCAAGCAATGCTTCCTCTCCATGGTGTTGGGGTGCAGTCCTTCCCAGAATACCATGAGCAGCTTCACCCTCTGCTGTCACCCACACACTCACCTCTTTCACACAGTCCAACAACTAACTATGTCACAATCACTTGGAATGGAGGGACAGAAGGAGCTTCGAACCCTATCACCTTTTTGTCCACAGCAAACTCAAACGAGTTACTCTACTAAGAAAATGTATGTTATGGGGTTAGGTTCTGTATCTGAACTTGAAGTGGAAGGGCATGTTTTTCATTTTAGTCAGTCACTTGGGGTCTAAATGCACAGTATATTGATAAGAGAGAGAGAGAGATATGCATACAGACCAGAGTAAACCTCTGTGTTGGGGTGTGAGGGAGGTAGATCAGGAGAAAAAGAAAGAAAGTACGAAATGATGTGAAGTAGTTCTCCCTGGTAGGGGGTCTGGAAGAAGAAATTAATTACTCCCTGAACTTGGTGACATTAATGTGTGAGAAAGCATTCCCTGTGTGTACTGAGTTACAAGGAGGAGGAGAGAAAGAGGGGAGAGAGAGAGCGCGAGAGAGCGCAAGAGAGAGAGGAAGAGAGAGAAAACGGTGAGAAAAGGCAGAGAAGAGGCGTGGCTCTACTGATAGTCGCCCTATTAAGAGAAGATATAGAAGACAGATAAAAGACAGGATATCAAGTAAGACTTAAGATGGGTTAAGACACAGACAGAGCTGGAGGTAAAGGAAACAGACAGCTTAACTTGACCAATCACATCAATTCTGAGCGTCTGTAGCTCCCTATCAGGAGCCAGAAATCCTGCCCCGCCCCTTCTTTCACCCTTGATCACACTGCACCTCTATTTTATTTCCCCTGTATATTCTCAAACCTCTCTCTATCCCCTCCACATCTATCATAGCCCTCTTCAAAACTGTCTAATCCTCTGGACTTCATATTTTTTCATGCGCTTGGCTGGGTAGGATACAACCCCCTCTAGCAGTTCCAGGAGGAACTGCAGCCACAAACTCGGTTGAAGTCACCCCATAAGGACAGATTAACAGTTATGTAGTTTGATGTGAGTGCTGGTCGATTGCAAATGACTCTTTGGTAAATAGCACATGGTGTTCTCAGATTTTCTCTTTAGAAACGTGTTCTCATGGTCCATCACATTCCCCTGTGCCCTGGACGTGACAAGCATAATCAGAGAGGGTTTCCATGAAGCAACACACACACACCAGAGAATAAGACTTTCCACAACACAGCCTAGATATGTGTTCAGCCTGGACTGTGTCAAACATATAGCCCTCTCTGACTGTCCATTAGTGAGTCTCCAAGCAAAAAGCTGCCAGGAGATCACATTCCCCCCCCCCCCCACCTTGGATCATTAACAACAACAATCAGTTTATAACATAGGCCAGGTTCTTGGAATTGTATGTCGATCTCAACTATTTCGGTAGCGGCTCCATACATGTGTGATTGCATGAACGCGTGTGTGTCCGTGGCGTACAAACCCATCGCAGTGATCCCTGGTTCTGGACCTGCATAGAACAACTCCAAACTATTCTGGCACTGGAACGACGGAATATTACTGTAACTGCATCTTCGGCCACTGTACGGGGCACCGTGTGAGCGATGTTACTATGGCGACGGCGAGAAGTGTGTCCTACCTGGCAGGGGTGGTGATCTGGTGAGTGTTCCGTAGACCTCCGGTCAGTCGCGACTCAGCATCTTTCACGACCAGGCAGGGGACAGACGCAGACTCAACTCAGCAGCTAAGGCTTAGGAAAGGCCTCACTCTACTTGGCCTTGTTTAACACTCACACCCACACACAAACACACGTCCGATCGCACGCACTAACGCCCATGCAAAGACACACGCTCCCTGAGCTTTTGTAGGGGGCAGGGATCCCTTGCTCCTAATCCAACAAACATATTTCTGAAAAAGCCTAAGAAAGAGAGACAGAAATTGAGACAAAATAGAGAGAGAGAAAAGGAGACAGAGGGAGGGATGAGAGAGAGAGAGAGAGAGAGAGAGAGAGAGAGAGAGAGAGAGAGAGAGAGAGAGAGAGAGAGAGAGAGAGGAGAGGCCCTTATCTGAGTCTGAGAGGCTGTGAGATTGTCCTGTCTGTCTGTAATAAGTGACCCTCTTGCAGGCACCTGCACAAAGCCCTGCCAGGGACAGTCAAAAAGTCACCGGGGGTCTCCTGACTTCACTGTGTGTATGCAAGTGTAATACACAAAGAAAGACAAAACTATTGGCCATTGTTACGTCGTAAATAACATCTCTTTCAAATACACACACACACTTACAGGGCTCTATGGAGTCTGTTCCAGTCTCCAATTCTTAATGCCTGTGTGGGTTAAGCGTCATTCCAATCTGTCTCAGCTGAAGTACTGGGTTAATCCTTTTTAAAGATACACAGCCCAGCAGTGATAGGAGGAGGACACAGGACAGGAGACCATGGGAATGACAAGGTGGGGGTGACAACATTAATGACACTGGATCTAGGGTGGTGTGACTTTCCTGTTCAAAGAAACGACCTGTAAAACAAACACAAGGACACTCACCCTCGGGAGAATGTGAATGGGTTATTGTTCGACAGAAAAAACATTGTGGATTGTGACCTGGACTTAACAGACTGATGACGTAAAACCTGGGGGTGACGTTTGTCTGGCTACTACAGAGAGAGAGAGAGAGAGAGAGAGAGAGAGAGAGCGAGAGCGAGAGAGAGCGAGCGAGAGAGAGAGAGAGGTTGAGCGAAATACTATATATATGACGGAAAGCTAGACAGAGTAAACAGCTGAAATAGGAAAGAAGGATAAAGAGTAGGATAGAGGGTTGGGAGGAGGGTAGAGTGGTGGGTCGAGAGCATGGAGAGGGAGGTAGGGAGGAGGGTAGAGTAGGGTTGAGGAGTATTGGAGGTTAAGGATTCAATAGTTAATTAGGCTGATACAGAGATGCCTGATGAGATGCATATACATCGATGCTGAATACCGGTAACAAGAAACCTAAAGATCTATCTCCTCCAGACCCTGATTTTGGAGGTTGGGCACATTCAAGTAAAAAGTCTAACTACCTTCAAATGTACATTTACATTTACATTACACAAATGTACATTCTTAATGCCTCAAATACATTGCAACAATAACCTTTGAAACTGTTAGCTTCAACCGTACACAAAAATCCACGCTGCCAAACATCATTTATTAAGACACACTGGTCAGCATCCCAGGGCAGTTGTGAAACCGGAGATTTGACAGCTTCGAGGGGGGAGCTGGGTGAGCATCTGTACTCCCGCCTCTAAATCATCTCGGTTGGAAGGAAAACACCAACTCCTCCAGGAAATGACCAAGGCTTTGACCAGACACCTGTCAATCAAGCTACCTATCATCGCCATCTACAAGCATAGTCCCATTTCTAATCTAATTTATATTCAGACGGGGACATTTTCTTTCTGACTGGAGGATAGTAAAGGGGGGAAATCTGCCGAGCGCGGGGACCAAAGACTCCACTATTGGGCCGGGTCAACTAGCAGACATCCAGGCTAAGCATGTGCAGAAGGTTTTGTGTGTTATGACGTGCAAGAGAACTAAGAGACTCAATAGACTCTCAGACTCTCTCTCTGGTTCAGTCTTGCACAAACACCATACACGTGACTAGACACATAACCAGACACATAACCTCAATCTCCTCATGCATCTCTGTCGCCGTTCGTTTCTCACTCTGCTATCTGAGCACAGGGGAAATCTAGAGGCCTCTGAAGGGGCTGAACAGAGGTGGAGACTACAGAGAGCAGAGGAGAAGGGGTCTTCTGCCCTTGTCTGTACAGGGATCTGTGGAAACTGGAATGATTTCGCTGTGAAAATAAGTTGTTTTTAGAATCCCAGTGGGAGGCAGCCTTCATTGCATCTAACTACCCCACTACCTGTCACCTTCACCCCATCTAACTACCCCAGTACCTGTCACCTTCACCCCATCTAACTACCCCACTACCTGTCACCTTCACCCCATCTAACTACCCCACTACCTGTCACCTTCACCCCATCTAACTACCCCACTACCTGTCGCCTTCACCCCATCTAACTACCCCACTACCTGTCACCTTCACCCCATCTAACTACCCCACTACCTGTCACCTTCACCCCATCTAACTACCCCACTACCTGTCACCTTCACCCCATCTAACTACCCCACTACCTGTCACCTTCACCCCATCTAACTACCCCACTACCTGTCACCTTCACCCCATCTAACTACCCCACTACCTGTCACCTTCACCCCATCTAACTACCCCACTACCTGTCACCTTCACCCCATCTAACTACCCCACTACCTGTCACCTTCACCCCATCTAACTACCCCACTACCTGTCACCTTCACCCCATCTAACTACCCCAGTACCTGTCACCTTCACCCCATCTAACTACCCCACTACCTGTCACCTTCACCCCATCTAACTACCCCACTACCTGTCACCTTCACCCCATCTAACTACCCCACTACCTGTCACCTTCACCCCATCTAACTACCCCACTACCTGTCACCTTCACCCCATCTAACTACCCCACTACCTGTCACCTTCACCCCATCTAACTACCCCACTACCTGTCACCTTCACCCCATCTAACTACCCCAGTACCTGTCACCTTCACCCCATCTAACTACCCCACTACCTGTCACCTTCACCCCATCTAACTACCCCACTACCTGTCACCTTCACCCCATCTAACTACCCCACTACCTGTCACCTTCACCCCATCTAACTACCCCACTACCTGTCACCTTCACCCCATCTAACTACCCCACTACCTGTCACCTTCACCCTCCTAATCTCTCGTTCCTGCTCTAATTCTTCCCCCTCTGGGCCCTGCCAGTCCCTGCACTAACCCCAGAGTGAACCCATCACAGACTCTCAGCTAGCTGCTGAGCTGGCTCTCCCCTCCCCGCCACAGGCCTGTCTGAGGTGACTGTAACTCAACTGATTAGCCCCGTGCCATAGAGGTCAAGGGTCAGGCCCGCCTTGTCGCTTCCCGTCTTGCCCGGACTACTCCCGATTGGCCATCGAGCAGCAAAGAACCGAGAGAGAACAGGGAGAGAGGGGTGAGAGGAGGAGAGGAAGGGCAGGGGGGTGGGAGGGTTAGAGGTGGGGGTTAGCCATGGTTTCAATCACTCTGCTGGACATGATGTTGGCCGAGCATCGCTGTGACAGAGAAAGAGCGCTGGAGCAGGACGTGACCCTGGGACATGGTGGAGATTATCAGGCACACAGAGCTGTCAGCACGCTACACACCAGAGAATGTTGACGCAGTTTAAAACATGGAACAGGACAACCTCTGAACTCTGAATCTCTCACAGGAATAAGACACACCACAGGACGAAATAAAGTTAGGACGGAGACATACGAGTCCAGTAAAAAAAGAAAACAAAAACTTTATTTTGTCTAGAACAGGCTGTGGTGGTTTGAGGAATGGTGGGGGGGGCGTGGTCTATGGAGGGTGTGAACCAGAGTGGTGGGGCGGAGTCAAACAGACCATGGGGACAAGGCGGGGCAGGGGTGTGAAAGTTGGGTTGCCATAGTTATGCCAGGGCTCCCATTGGGTCCCAGGCAGGAAGTACGACGGGATCCTGTTGCATCACATCCAGGACCTCAGGAGGGATATATTTCTTGTCCACCACCACCTCGTAGACATACTCAGAGAACCAATCATCAGTCATGATCAGATAACCTGCAGACAGACACAGACAGACAGGATCAACAGATGAATATTACCGATGTATGACCTCTTAATGGAGAGAAAGGACTGTGGAGATGTGTAGACTCCATGAGTATCTTAATGCATGATCACAAAGTTCAAATACCAACATGCAAGTTCTCCAGTGCCTCTAAATCATCTCTACAGACGCCTCTCCGACACAAACTGCAAACGTAAGGCCGAGAGGGAGGAAGCGGAGGGAGAGGAGAGATGGAGTGTGAGTGCTCTCCGTCGTCACCCATGTTGCAACAGCCATTGTTCTATCAGGACCCCCCCCCCCACTCCCCCCCACCACATAAACACCTCCACCCTGAACGCCACTCCGCCTCGGCTGCTCTCAGCCCCTGAACCCCACCCTGACAGATCGGCACGGCCTAATTCCCTTCTCTCCCTTCCCGCACCCACCCACCTTCCACCCCCGCACACCCAAAACAACATGAATTCAAATCGTTAAGAACGTATTTGACCATTTCCTTATGATCCCCCCCCCCCAAAAAAAAAGGGGAGTAGTGGCTTCCATTCTCTCCCCCTCTAGAAGCTCTGAATACTTTCAGAACGGCCCTGGAGCCGCCTGATCCAGCACAGGGCTGCAGAGCCCTCGTTCCCAGGAAGCACGCACACGCACACGACTGACTGACACGTGGACATTCCCTCTTTCCCCCTCGCCGCGTCTCCGGCTCCCTCTAATCTATCTCGCTCTCTCTCAAGACAGTCGGGCGCACGTTCAATCAAGAGAGCTTGCTGGGAAATGTGTTGAGCAGCTACAGCAGGAAATACTCCATGATAGGATTCTTGGTCTAGCGTTGCCTCCTCTATGTGTCCATCTAGATCTACTGCCTCCGCCAAACCCACACACACACACACACACTGACAGATCTCTTAGAGCTGGTCTCGAGCAGCTGCTTAAAGCTGGGGACCAGATTCTGAATGCGTGCTTCGTTCCTCTCCCAGTGACTGACTGACTGACTGCATCACTCCCCGCTGACAAGCTGACTTATCGACGACGTCACTGTGACCAGCGGAACGTGCAGGAGCACACGACAATGTCCCAGGATTGGCCGTGTCTATGGTTTTAGTGTTTGTGCGTGGTCTTCCTGGAAGTGTTGGGCGGCGTTTGCGTATAGCGTCATTATTTGTCTTAACAGGAGGACAGATGTGTTGCCTTCTCTTCAGACAAAGACATTTGTGATGTACCCGGCCAGCAGCCATTTTGTTTTAGCCGAAGACTGTTTTGGACTGGGCTTACAGAACTGCTGGGACAGAGCAGCAACAGAACAGAAAAGGCTCGATGCCATTGTTATAAGTCGGCTCCTGTGTCCTCCTGAGAGATTATTTTTCAATCCTTTGGTCGCTGGTGAACGAATCACTTGAACACATAAATAAAGGTCTGTAGTCAACAGTAACACGATCTTACGAACATGGGAATAATAATCAGAGAACAGAAAAACCCTCCCTGTGGTGACTTCTGCCAGTGTGGCAGAACAAATATAAGAGGTCATATATAACATGAGGAAAAAGTGTTAGGGCAGGATATTGCAGAGCACATAAATATCCACAATGTCAAAATGAAATAGCACACACGTCAGGGAGGGGGGATATAACCCACATTGTGAATACGTGTATAATAAAGTGTGAGGACGGCAGTTGGAGAGCTGGAACTATCAATCTAGTGAAGCTAGCCTTTGAGAGGCAGGCGGCTGGGAGTTGTAGTCCACAGTACAGTGGATCCCATAACGGGGTCCCGGGGGACGACTTAACCCTCCGGGTCACAAAAACACATTTTCTTTTCCTCCCTCTTCCATCGTGATGACAGCCCCCCCCCCCACCTCCCTCCTATTTTCCCTTCTCTCTCTCCCTCCAACTGTCTCCCCAGCATCTCTGCCCACAGCCCTCCTGTCCATTTGTTTTCCATAACTTTATTAATACATCCGCGGGATGCACAGGAAGCAGCAGAAAGCCCCTCACGGGTGTTTATGGAATACGATAGGCGTGCTAATATGTTTCGTTTGCAAAAACATCCCTGCTGGGTCTGCCTCGATATGCAGATGTGGTGAGGTGAATGTGCAGGGCAGTGGGAGTGCAGATGGAAATTAACAGAAATAACACGCTGTAATCTGCCCTGGAATGTAGAGCTCAGCAGTGTGTGTGTCTGTGTGTGTGTGTGTGTGTGTGTGTGTGTGTACGGGAGGGGGGGTAGTGGTCAAAGGATGAAGATAGAAATTTGTGTGGGGGGAGACTGACACAAAGATGGACAGAGGGTGAGTTTGTTCCCCCCGACCCCCCCTTCACTCTGTCACTCATCTGAGGGAGACGAGGTGGATGGGCCCACAGGACAGGACTACGCTCCACACAGCCATGACCAGGGGCAGCTCCGCTCTCCCAGCTGCCAATTAAAGCTTCATAAAGAGACTAGTCAGGGGAGGCCTTTCGCACTAATCCTGCAAACAGGAAGAGAGCGGGGCTCTCTTCACTACCCTGCAGACGGCTCCTTCTGGAAGGAAGCCGGTGAGACGGCACAAGGCCTCGTGAGAAAGAGAGGCTCCGCTCTGCCTCCCCTAACCCGGCCCTTGGTTTTCTGTGTGTGTGTGTCGGGGGGGGGGGGGCTCTCACCTTTATTCCCACGGTCATCTCCCCAGGAGTTCTCCACCCTCCACTTCTCATACCCCCCATCTTTCCCATCCTGAGAGCAAGCGAGAGGCAGAGGGACAGACAGGGAGAGCGAGAGAGTAAGAGAGAGACAGAGATAGAAGAGAGGGAGGGAGAAACAAAGCGGGAGTGAGAGACACACGCAAACATGTTTAGAACATTAAGAACAGACACTCCGTGGATGTTCTAGATAGAGGGAGGGAGGTTATCTGTGTTCTGGCTGGATAGACAGAGTAAGGGAGGTTATCTGTGTTCTGGCTGGATAGACAGAGTAAGGGAGGTTATCTGTGTTCTGGCTGGATAGACAGAGTAAGGGAGGTTATCTGTGTTCTGGCTGGATAGACAGAGTAAGGGAGGTTATCTGTGTTCTGGCTGGATAGACAGAGTGAGGGAGGTTATCTGTGTTCTGGCTGGATAGACAGAGTAAGGGAGGTTATCTGTGTTCTGGCTGGATAGACAGAGTGAGGGAGGTTATCTGTGTTCTGGCTGGATAGACAGAGTGAGGGAGGTTATCTGTGTTCTGGCTGGATAGACAGAGTAAGGGAGGTTATCTGTGTTCTGGCTGGATAGACAGAGTAAGGGAGGTTATCTGTGTTCTGGCTGGATAGACAGAGTAAGGGAGGTTATCTGTGTTCTGGCTGGATAGACAGAGTGAGGGAGGTTATCTGTGTTCTGGCTGGATAGACAGAGTAAGGGAGGTTATCTGTGGAGCCCGGGAGAGACAGGTGACGAAACACCAGGTCAGTAAACTGGGGGAGGAGAAGAACACTGCAGCTATCCCACAATAAGAACACTGGGAATGCTGTGCAGCTGTTACAGAGGAGAAGAAAAGAAAAAAGAGGAGGACCTGCTGACAGCTGGGGTTACTTACTGAGGGAAATTGAAAGCAATTCTTTTAAAACTGCAGTCGATTAGACCACTATAAACAGGCCAGATACTTTTCGATACAAAAAAACATTGAAATTAGGGACATGTGTGAAAGGAGACTTGTGCGGATGTGTGTCTACCTTGTCGGTGACCGCAGTGAGGATCATAGCGTGGGTCATCATGGAGTCTCCGAAGATCAGCCTCTCAGCCTTGGACAGGTTCTTCACCGACACGCCAAACACCAGCTCATGGTTGAACCTTCACACACACACACACACATCACAAAAGTAATCATTAAAATTGCATGGACAAAAACAAGTAACCTGTCTGCGCTGTAGGCACAAAAACACGCACAGGAACAATACTTACACGTTCATGTCATTGATGCCCAGTTTTCCGTGGAAATGCTTTCCTACATCACAGCCGAACCACACGGCCTGGATCAAGACAACAGCAAACACAGAGACATTAGAGAATTGCAATATATTCTATAAACTGTATAAGGATTCGTATAGAAATTCAAGCAGGCCCATTTACACACCCCCACACACACACCTCTCCCTCCTTGATGGACTCTGCAGCAGTTTTCTTGAGCAGCTGGATTGGCTGGTTGTTGTACAGTGTGTTGTGACCCCCCACCATGTTGCCCAGGAACTCCACGCTGTAGAGCTTCCCATAGGGGTTCTGAGGCCTGGGGTCGTTCACCAGGCAGATCTACAGCAAACACAACACATCTGTTACATCTCCAACATAAAGGAGGGGTGTAAGATCGGAGGAACCACCAGGCAGACTTACAGAAACCGGTCAAATAGATCTGTTACACTGTACAACCTCCCACAGGGACCCACCCGTCCAAATCAGGACAAAGGACAACTCTGAGAAGAAACGAGTGATGAAATGTTGCGGGAGAATTCGGCTCGCACGTCCGGAGCCGTGCGGGGGTCGCCTCTAAAGGGGAGCGCGTGTGTCTGCGAGGGTCCCAGGCTGGGCTGGGAGGGACGGGGGGGAAGGATGTGGGTGCTGGAGGTGGGATCGGCCTACCTTGTCCTGGACATTGTACAGGGGTTTGACGTGCTCCCGGTAGAACTCCTGTGGGGACATGGGGCCCATACGGTGGAAGGTCTTGTCCTTATCCCTGTACTCCCAGCAGATGGACTCAGGGGGGCTGCCCAGACACACGCTGGCCACCCGGAACACCTGGACAACACACACACACACAAGACAGAGAGGGTTGGTCAATATTGAAGTTGACTTGTCCAGTAGGATAGACAGGAAGTGATGGGGCAGCAGCGTGTGGTGAATCCTCGGGCTCCTCCGTTGTAGCCTGTAGCTCCCCTAAGGGCAGCCCAGACACGACCCCTGCACCTCAAGAGTCACAGCAGAACACAACATACCCTTTGAACACCTCCACCCTCACCCCTTCTTTGCAAATAGCTATTTGGAGGATATCCTCCAAGCCAAAGCCTCCCCTCGCCCCCCCAACGTTCCTCTGTCTCTGTGTGTCTTCCTGCGGTCTCTCTCTCTCTCTCTCTCTCTTCCACTGCCCCGCTCCGGTTCTGGTCCCGTTTCTCAGAACCGGCCTTCCGTACACACCGATAGAGTAATCTCAGGAATTTCCTTCTCTCTTCTCCCAGGGTTTGGGTATATAAATACATATGCTTTCGCTATCACACGCGACAGGGGCGCTAAGGCTACTGCCAGAAAGGCGGCCATTGTCTTGGGCAGATAAGAGAGTAAGGCCTGGTGATAACTAACTAATTACAATGGATAAATCACCAACACGCAGCCTTGGCATGCTGACAGGACTGAGTGGTCCTCACGGTGTATGGGGCCGACCATACATCGACGGGCCACTTACGTGACCTCCGCCTATATTTACGAGGGTGCCCTGTCGACTTTTGACTGTTTTCATTTACATTTGACTAAATCCAGACGAATTAAAGTCACGGCGGGGTTGAAAAATAGAGCCGGGAGAGGAGGGGGGGGTTATGTTTGGCTCTGAGGCGTCTCACCAAAGCGTCTCACCGAAGCTCTGGGGCTCCTGGCTGCTGTTTTTCCACTGTATCAACAGCACTTAAACTGCTAATGACATTCCTGGCTTCAGGTCGATATGAGGGCGGTTCTCTCTCAACCATCGGCCCCCCCCACCCCGCCCCCCTTCCCAGAGCCCTCAGAATAAACCCTCACCTTTTACACACACTGGGATGGCACAAACATATGCGGCGCACTTGCACACGTGTCCTTTCAAGCTGGGTTTGTTTCCCCAGTCCGGTCAGACAGGGTGCCCGTCCCTAGAGTCTGTTTACCCAGATGCCCCGGGCACACAAACAGCCTCTTCTGCCCCCTGCGCCCCTCTGGCTTGCCACGCCTCCCATCACTCTCCCAGTCTTGGCAGGTTAAATAAACGCTGGGACTGCCAAACCCAACACAGCAGACCTGGAGGCCGGGGCTGACACACACGAGGACTGCTCGGAACAATGACACAGACCCCCTGACGTCAGCGCAGACCTCACAGTCAATATTGGAACACCTGTCCTTAAAGGACATACCGCCAGGGAAGTATGGACAGACAGACCGATAGGGAGGGAAGAAAGAAGGAAGGAAGGGAAGGAAGGAGAGGAACACAGAAAAGGAGGCAGGGATGGAAAGACAGAGAGGGTGGGTAGCTGACAGACACAGAGGAGAGAAGGACAAGAAGGTGGCAGACAGACAGAAAGTTAGACAGACAAAAAGTTCTGTTTGTCCCCACCCCTCTCCCTTTCTCAGGAAACAGACAGACATCATTCAGGGGGAACAAGCAGAGGCCAACGGGGGTGTGTGTGTGTGTGCGCCCACAAGTGTGTGATGAAGGGAGAATTACGAGCGCTGGTCTAAACCAGACACTGACTGTGTGTGTTTGTGCAAGCGTTTTTACAAACCTTTTTTTTTACGTGTGTTTGTCAGCCGACATAAGTCCACTCCCTGTGTGTCTCTCTAAAGGAGCTCCGCGCTCCAGACTCCAGACAGAAACACATGCAGTGTTGTGGCTCAGGGTTTTGATTCTAGGCGGGCATCTTTCAGGCTACCTCAGTTTCCAAATCTAGATATGACGTGAGAGCCATAGTCCCACAAACAGATTACAACCCATTGAAATCAGAGCCCACGCAGTCTACGGCCTGGCTTTGAACAGGCATCTCCAAGGCCACCCCGCTGGTAGTGTACCAGCCCAGAAGGTTTAAATTAGGGGCCTTATTGGACAGCACGGCAGGGATCAGCTGGTATTGACCAAAACAGGAAGTTGACCCTGGTGGAGTGTTTGTTCGGCCTCCGTGCATTACCCCGGCCGGCTGTGGGATTGGTCCTATTTATAAACAACGCAGACATATCCATCTTCATTGAGCAACCCCCAAATGAGAACAATTAACGAAAGCGGACGTCCTGTTAAACCTGCAATGTGGCTTTTCAGTTCTCAACGTGTTTCCTCCTCCAGGGGTTTACACTTACCGTGTTCCCCCTTCCAGGATGTGATAGGTGCCTCCCACTCGTGTCCAGCCCACCCTAGCATGGTCCTAATGCTAGCTGTCCCCTTGTTAGCCAGATGTTGCTGCTGCTGGCGGTGCTTTGCAGGAACCAAAGCCAGCTGGGGGTAATAGGGCCTGCAATTGGCCTGGCAGGGGCATCTGGGTCCGGATCTATGTCTATAGCGTGATGGCTAGCTGGCGGTTATGGTAGCCCGTTTGCATGTCTCCCAATGTAAACAGAGAGGAAGCATGCACGCTAGCAGTTAGCATCGTCCAAAGCTCTGCTTTTTTCTCATTGCATGTGCAGTTTGTTTACAGGTGTCCCGTTGCTCAAACAAGAGCGCAAAGGCAAACAAACAAAGAGAAACCGTGGCAGCAGAATGGAACACCTAGCCGTGATAGTTGTTCAGGACCTGCCTAGGAACTCTGCTCCCCCAGACTCCAGTCCTAGACCCCTGGCCTTGAACCCTGCCCTGGGACCCCTGACATCATCTCTCAGAACCAGCAAGCATTTTGCAATGTAGAATGCATGTTCTGTTTTCACTGCTCTTTCCATAAAGTCCCCGGACATCTAGTATTCGACATGAAAATGTAAGCAAATGACACACGCGGAGCAGCAGTTTGGGTGTGAGAAACTCCCTCCGTTGATTGGAACTGTCTTGCCGCATAAACAGAAAACACATGGGATCTTTACAAATCACAGCAACACAACAATGGCGCTCAACTAGGAAACAGGAACTGATGACTCCAGTGGGACTTCTCTCTGTCCTGGAGTCCACCTCCCTGAGCCTTCTTCTGGTAGGACATATCCAGTTGGACGCTCCATGTTCTTCACAAGCTTACAATCCAGTCCTTCCCACCCCTCCAAGAGCCCCAACATGTCGTTCTCTGATGTGGCGTGGAGCTGGCTGGGACACCCAACATCTGGAGTTGTTGGCCATTGCCACTGTGTGACGAAATGCGAAACGAGCGGGGATGTGTGGCGAATACACGCCGTAAGAAACGAGGCGCCGTCTAAACACGCGTGTGTGAGCGTCGAGGAACGTGTGCGCCGAATCGACGCGTGTGAGAACGGGTGTGTGCGCACCGAACGCGTCCGTGTGTTTTGGTTCATTGGCACGTGTGCGAGTGTCTCAGGGACTCGTGGCTGAGGCCTTGTTAAGACGGAGGAGATGTCAGTCCCACTTTAGGGTGCAGAGCACTGATGTTGAACACGCGCACGGCGCGGGGCTCCAACACAGAGCTGGTGTACATCACTCCACATCACACACGCTCTACATGACAGGCCGACCAGGCCCATGCAGATCCCCTTCTTCAATGAGACCACTCTAGGTGCACTTGATTTGGATGACCTTATCTGCTGCATGGGCAGCAAAGAGCTAATCCTGCTGGTGTCGTCATGCCAGGTGGCCTAAATCAATCCACTCAAAGCGAATGAATTGATAAGTAACAGAAAATCCTGTGGTGTTTCCACACAGGTCTGCTGCCAGGCCCTCATTGACGCTTTTAGCCCAGAACGGCAAAGGCAGGTTCAAAGACCGGACTTCTCTCAGATGTTGTCTCGTAGAAAAGCTCCAGAGCTGCTCACACACACACACACACACACACACACACTCTCTTTGTCGGGCAGTGGAGGAGAGAAAGAAGCTATTACTGTGGTTCTAAAGCCAAAACACAGACACCTCAACTCACTCACCAACTCTGAGAAGAAGAAAACAGAGCCTGTTTCACTCGTGTACTGTGGCCATCAAACAAAACACACTCAACGTTGTAGATGGAGATCGAAATTATTTTTATCAAAGCCGATGAGTGCTGCCATACATCTTTGGATGTTGGTTTCTGAACTTCTTAAAAGGCCCTTGGCATGGGAGCCACAACAAGCCTGCCAAGCCTGGGGGAGGTAATCCACTGTAATAACCGTGCAACCGGCAATGTCGGGCATGTTGGTGACTGTCTACCGTGACAACATCATTAGTGTGTAATGATAAGCATGAAAAGGGGGAGCTGGTCGTGAGCACGGCTAATTAATGACTAATAACTCTCCAATCTCCGAACATCAGCGTGTGGCGTAATCTAATCAACAAGCGCCGGCTAATTAGCACGCTCCTCGTCAGCCCCAGCGCAGCACAATGGCCCTCACGATGCCTCTCCACCACGCGTCGTCTCGGCGACCCCTCCCTGTGTTTGACACTCCGTTTGTTTCCCCCCAGCGTCCTCCCTCCTCCCTCCCCCGTCCTGCCGCCCGTCCCCCCGCGCCTCCCTTTTCTCGCCGTTCCAAGCGGAACCGAACACACCTCCCCTCCCGATGCCTTTGAACCCGGAGCTGCGTTACACAAAACAAACTGCTTCCAGGTGGACAAATAAACAACGTTGACAAACCCAAACCCCCCCCCCCCTTCACCTCCCCCCTGGCCAGTGCATGAGCCGGGAGTACTGCAAGGGGTTGCACAAGCAGAGAGGGATGTGTTTTGGGGCATCCACACTGGCTGCTGCAGAGACACAGAGCTGTTGAAACAAGCAGGCAGCCACACACACACACAAGCACACCCACACACACGCAGAGCCCCAACACAGGCTGCAGGAGAGCCCCAGCATGTATCGTTCTCTCTGGGGATATTGACTGACTGGCCTCCCACATACATATATAAATATATATATATATATATATATCTATATAAATATATATATATATAAATATATATATATATAAGACACATCAACACTCACGTATAGAGAAAAGCGTGCACGGAGCAAGAAGATGCACGAGTGCTCGTACGCACACACAGACGTGCATGTGTTACATACACCAGCAGTTTCATTCCCTATTATTATTTCTGAAGACAAAATTGCCTTTGTCATTCAATGTCAGGGGCTACGTGATAAAGGGCTTGTTTATGGAACATTCTGTCATCGACTTGGTGAGTCGTGTGTGTGTGTGGGGGGGGGGGGGGCTCTTTCACACTTCCTCACAATCACACACAACCCCTTCCTCAGAAAAGCATTGAGGAAAAAAAGGACAGAGGCTGGAATTTCAAACTGTCGCCCGTAGATTCAAAACATTATGACGTACTGTATGTTTGGAGAATGCAATTAGATTAGTAGACATGCTCAGACTCGACACATGAGCAACACCCTATCATACTGTTTGAAAACAGTCACATCAATACAAAACATTTATTTGACTTAAACTATAGATAATTCTCATACATAATAGAACGCACCTATTGGGATCGAGTTGCTTCTGTCTCGGTTCTGCCTTGAGAGCCATGTCTTGTCATACAGCACCCTCCACTGGCTAACTGGGGCAACTGAGTCTAAAGTTAGGCTGTGAGTGAACATGTGGAATAGAACAGGAGGGAGGGGATGCGTGTGTGTTACCTCTTCAATCATGGTGTCTATGGCATCAGACAGCTCCGCTTTGGTCGAGTCACTGGCCACCATGTTCCTCAGTCGTAGACAGTACTCTCTCAGCTAGAACACACCGGAACATACCGTTTGTGTGAGTGTGTGTAGCGAACGTGTGGTGACAGTGAGTGAGTGAGTGAGTGAGTGAGTGAGTGAGTGCGTGAGTGAGTGAGTGAGTGAGTGAGTGAGTGAGTGAGTGAGTCAGTGAGTGGGTGAGTGAGTGAGTGAGTGAGTGAGTGAGTGAGTGAGTGAGTGAGCCACCTTGTGGTTGAGGATGTCGTTCATTCTTCGCGAGGCCTCGGAGCTGTGGGACTCTGGAAAGCACTTCTTTGGGATCACTCCATACTTTTCTGTTGTGATAGAAACAGGGCGACGACATGCCATTACACACCCGATTATCTCTATGTATTGGGACTCGTATGAGCACAGGAATTGAAAGAAAGCAACTGGGGGGAAAATAAACGTACATCAAGTCACAGAGAAAGGGAGGATTGAGCAAGAACCGGTTGAGAAACTGACCAATGAGATTGACCAGCATGTCCCACTGTCCCCCGTCATTGGTTGGATTGGAGAGCAGAAATTGCACCAGACGACCGTCTACAGGCTCCTTCCTCTGGGCCGTCTCCACACACGCCTGCAGGAAGTAGTAGCAGCGCTCCACCTGGACGGGGGGCAAGTGATGAGATAAGGAGAGCAACAGGAAAGGTTGGCCAGGACAAGTAAAGACAGAAGGACAGAAGGACGGAGCAGGGGGAGACCCACACAGAGGCAGGTGAATAGAAAAGCGGAAAGACAAAAAGAAGGATGGAAGGCGAGAGACGGATAGAAAAGGCGAGAGAAAAGAAGCGAGAGAGGGCAGGAGAGGTCCGAGTGACAAAGTAGGAACCAGGAAGTCATTGTGGAGCAGACAAAACAGAGCAGACAAAGAGGGCTTTAGTCAGACAATGAGTGTCATAGTAGGACGCAGGGCCACGACAACACAAAGCCAGCAAACACACACACACTGACTGAAACACATTCACACAACTCAAGCACTGAATGTAAACAAACACAGAGGTTGTCTATAGCCTACCTGGCAAATGCAGCAAGAACACAATATACACAGAAGGAAAAAAACAGAACCTGGGACAATTAGCAAATTCTCCTGCTTTACCTTGTCCCAAAAGAAGAGGTAGGACTGACTGAACTCAAACTCTTCAATATTAAACTTCTTCATGAAAGGAAGTCGCATGACGTTGAGGCACGAGAAGATCCAACATCTCCCTGAAATCCAATGAAATGAGTCCAGTTAAATGTTGATTGTTGCCATCGGCTGCATCATCATCATAGTCAACATCCTCATCATCACTAACTGAACAGAGTTGACCCATTTCTGGGCAGGATCTTCCAGTAGGCTTTGTCGACATGCAGGTGCACATGTCTGGGCTTACCCGGGTGCTTCTGGATCTAGTGCTTGGTAGCATCAGTACAGATGGAGGCCTACAGGGGTGGGCAGATGTGGGCCTACCTGAGTTTTTCTGATTGGTGACAGGCTTGCCCTCTGTGGGGATGGAGTGCTGGAAGATGTGGACAGTGTCCTGGACAGTCTGCCGATGCAGACAAACCTCCAGTGGGTCAATGCAGGTGGACACATTCTGGGCCAGCAGGTAGCGTGGCTCCGCGCGCAAGCGCTTCACGAAAGATGTGACCTTCTCCTGACTCAAACCTCGAGAGGGGAAGGAAGGGGGTGGAGAGGAAAGGAAGGAGGGGGAAAATATAGAAAGATTGGATGGGTGTGGAGAAATGGAGGAAGGAAGGAAGGAAGGAAGGAAGGAAGGAAGGAAGGAAGGAAGGAAGGAAGGAAGGAAAATTTGTATTAACTTTATAACTTTAACTATATATATTATACTTTAATTGCATATAAACAGCACAACAATTTGGCACCGTTCTGGCCGAGGGACTTCCTTATATCTTGAAGGGGCAATCACAGCCTTTAAACGTGGACTAAACATTAAATAATATAAATAAAACAATAAAACACCCTTGTGTAGAGATATTTCACTTTCAGAGTAAAAAGTTCTGCATGCTGCCATCTCTATTATTTTCCATGACAGCAGGTTGAAACAGGTTGAAGCAGTGTGAGCTAGGATTGCAACATACATAGATGGAATTATTCCAACAAGGAAAGATTCAGATATATGTTTCACTTTCAATGTGCGCAAGAGTGGGGGGTGTATCACCAAGCAAACACGGGATAGGCTGGGCCGTTTCAAAGTCTGTCACTGTCTCTTTCTACATAATGCAAAAACATGAATGGGAGCCACTGACAGCGTCACACGATTTCTATGGAGTGGGGTCAAATGCAGTATGCTATGGTGACTTGCAACTTTACATGTAGTCTACAGGTCCATCATTACAATGGTGTTTTACATCTAGGCTCTTTTTAAAACCCCATAGCTATCAAACTACATATAAAACTCAATATGGTTAGAACAGGGTAATAAAACATAAAAATGGTCATAACGTCAAAGTCCCATAATCTCCCTTGTTCATATGGCATCTGGCTATACAACTGACAGTCAGGATGTTATACAAATACAACAAAGCAACAAAATATGTTTTTATATTTGACAAGGCAAAGACAAATAGCTACGGTGTTTCGGTTAAATCATTGAGAATCACTTGCTATCTAGCTGGCTAGCAAGCACAGTCATTGTATGCCCTGTAGCTAATATGTACATGAAGCGTTACCTAGTTTAACGAAACACTATATAACTTTTGAAAAAAGTTTGCAATTTGTTTAGATTATGAACATCACACAGGGAGCAGCAAGCATAGTTGGGAACACAATTAGCAAGACATTATATTGTGGTTGGACTTAAACAGCTACAGCAAAGATTACATACAGTAGATGATTGGCTAGTAGCCTAAGCAGTGTCCGCAATGACAAGCTAGCTGGCTGTAGCTATGCTAATGGGTATTGCTAGTGCTAACCTGTTCTCAGACACGGAACACAAATTGAGCTCACTTTCAATCTATAAAAGTGACAATGAATGAAACAAAATCAAATAACTGTTAGCTCACCAGTCTCCATGTTTCCTAAGAGGATTAGCGAGTGTTTACAATATTCCTAAAAGTCACCGACTCTTTGTTTATCTCATTCGCCGACAGCTTCAGTTTTAGTCCGATCAGCGCTCCGGAAACAGGAAAGGGAATGCACGAAAATGGTTACAGTGTAGCAGAGCCTGGTGTAACCAGTACAACCTATGTAACAACACATCACACTAACTTTCTATCCCAGATTTCACAGAAGATTCTTCTATTTTCCAATTAACTACTTTTAATGCATTTCTTTTAAAACTGAATGGTTATATTGCTCTGACATGTGTACTTTTGTAGAAGTTATCCTTTAATAGTAGGCTATTAATATACCATAGTCTTCTAGTTATTATGCTATGACCAAAAATATACTACTGGTACCATACACTCTATTTACACCTGTTTTAGCTTGTGTGTTTGAGTGTATGTGTGTGGTTGTGGATTTGAGTGTGTGAATTTGAGTGTATGTATGTGTAGAACTTCCTTCCTTCCCACTAGTCTCAGTTCCTTTGTGGAAAGAACACTCCCAATGAGAGTAAATTATAAGAAAAGTCACTGTATTTCCGTACACGAGTAAGAAAGGGAAAGCAAAGATAGTTGTTGTTAATATAATCAACCGCACAATCGCAGTTTTCCCAGCCCTTGATTGTGGTTTTAGTTTTGACAGGGCTTTGGCTGTGTGTTTTATGGAATTGAGAGAACATTACTCAGAAAAGTAAAGAGCATTCTAGAGACTTGAATTAGCATTCAAAGTTTGAGGACAGTAATGTCCATATACTTATTCTTCATCCTTGCCTGCCCATGCCTCTTCCAAGGTAAGTCGTCTGCTTTTATGTCTATTGTTTTGACTTGGAATATTGATGCAAAAAATTCAAGAAAATAAAAAGCAAAATAGCCTGGTTAAGTGATGTAACTTCAGACATCAGAAGCAGAACATAAACAGAACATGAAATAACAATTAAGGTGTTTGTGTCAAAGGACGTTTGATACTCACAGTAAGGTTAACAACAAGGCACTATGTATACTAAATGAAATCTAGTGCTAAAATAATAAAATAAGCCGTTCAGAACTTGCTCTTCTCAATATCAGCACAAACAGCCTACCCTGGGATGACTTTTATTTTATTTTGGATACACAGTTATGAGAATTGCAATAGTTGTTACTTTTAGTTCCCCTTCCTCTGACGGGGTTACTAATAACTGTAGTTATTGTACCAATAACTGATCTGATCCCACTAAACCCCAAAATGACAGTGAAGACCTGTAATTCTAATATTCATCATCTGAGATTAAGTCTTGTTTTGCCCCTCTAGGTTTGGCAGAAGAAAAGTGCCATGACTCTGTGCTAGCAAGGCGTGATTCAGTCTACGCCCAACAGGGGGACAGTCTTTCTCTTTCCTGTGTAGTACAGCACTGTGGGCACAGTTTCTGGTCAGGTGGCTGGGGACAGAGTACAGAAGGAGGTTTCCTCCTGCTGAAGCCTACTGAGAGACATCAGTTCTATAATGAGACATTGTCAGTCAATCAAACTCGCCTGCTGATCACCATACACAACATCAACCAATCAGATGCTGGATTGTATGGCTGTCACATTAACTGGGACAAGAGAGGCCACTCCAGTGTTGGTCACCATACGTATGTCAATGTCACAGAAGGTAGGGGGTGTGCATTGTCACCCCAGCAGATTCAGCTGAACAATGTATTTTGATCAGTGTGTGTCTGTGTGTAGAAATGTATTCACCTGTGACTATGAATTAAATGTGACCGGTGTCATCTAAAAAATTAAAGAATGACTTGCCTGAACTGGCTCTCTGTCTCATTCTCCAACTCTCTTGCTTCCTGTCTCTCTATTCCTCTCTTCCACTCTGCAGCCATCCCAGGTCACTCCCACAGGAGTGAAGTGTACCGGATCCTGCTGTGTGTGAGCATCCTGCTGTGTACCATCCTGGGACTGACATACATTATGTCAAAGGTCAAGCTACAATCACATCCTCAGCCCCCCTGCCTCTCCCAGCTCCAATTCCAGAGTCCTCCCCAGCTTCTTCCACGCCAGCCAATCCCACGTAAGAGTTCCCCACTCCACACTTTCTCTCTTGCAGGAATTATCTTTAAGTATAATGGTGTACAGATTACAGGGTGATACATTAAATATTTATCAACTTTTTGCATAAGTATGTTACAAACCTTTGCGGATACATACAAACAATGAATGACTTTACTTTGTTATAGTGGTAGTCCATTGCACTTTGTACTTTTCCTAAAATATCATGAGCTGTATTTTTTCCTCTCTGTCCTACAGCCAAAACGAAACCAAAGCCCAGAACCAAGCCAAAGCCAAAAGTTAATGTAGAGGTGAGTCGTGTTTGACTAATAGTCTGTGAGCGTTCTTTTCCTTGACCTTTGAAGTGCTTCCACAGGCTACTGTTGACCTTGTGTTTTCTGTCAGCTGGTCTATGCAGTTCTGTCTACTGACAGTCTGAGACAGAACCCCCCCGGCTCCCTCAGAGAACCCTCAGAGACCACCGTGTACTCTTCCCTACGCGTCACGTGACCCAGGGGAATGAGGAGTCTTTGGACAGGTGGTGGGACAACGAAAGGAGGGATTGATAAACCGAAGAAAATAAATGGAAAGGGACACTAGGCAACAAAACAGGAGGGATAAGCCTATTGTAGATCTGTGTGGCGGAAAGCTGACATAGAGTTTGTAATTGGAGCGTAGTTCACTGGTAGTTCTTTTGGATGCAGTGTACTTGGTCTGTGGCTACTGAGAGGAGTATCTGGATGGATGGGATGAGAAGACAGATTCTTGTTTCAGCAGTCACGATCTTTATCCTTTATGATCTAAACTTTAGAGGAACCTCCAGCAAACCAAAAGGACATTTAATGAACAATCCGAAGCATGGTTAACCAGGCTTCCCACTGTGTTCACAAGTTTGTGCTCACTGTGTGTCCATTGTTTTTTTTTTTTGTTTAAACATTTTATTAAAGAAAATGAGGCAGTATGGTATACATTCATAAACAGTTACCGTTAGAGGCATTTTCAGTTTTTTCCAAATTATGATTTCTTAACCCCTCCAATACCCACCCTCTTTCCCAGCTTCCTCAGCATAAAAAATAAATAAAATAAAATAAAATAAAATGGAAAAAAATAAAAAATAAAAAAAAACAAAGACAGACAGACAGACAAGAGCAAACAGACAAGGACAAGATAATTAAGCAAGTAAATAAATGATATAAAACAAAACCTTAAACAAAAAAGATACATAGATTGAGTATAGTATTACAGTATCTCAATATTGCATTAAGTAAATAATAGAGTTGTTGCAGTATTTCACAGCTGGATTATTTTTTTTTTTTTTTTTTTTTTTTTAACCATGTTTTACACCACAGCGTTCAAAATATGTTACTCCTACAGGAGAGGGCAGGGTGGTGGACAGGCAGCAGCGCACAGATAATAATGTAATGCAAAGTAGTGTAAAAAAGTATGTTTTGGGTTCTACTGTGCAATTTCACTCGCAGGCAGACGGTCAAAATAGCTAATCAACGGTTGCCAGTGACAATGGAATTTATCCGAGCAGCCTCTCAAAGCAAATTTAATTTTTTCCAATTTTAAGAAGGACATGATGTCACGAAGCCAAGATTTAGATGATGGGGGGAGGCGGGATTTCCATCAGAGCAAAATACTCTACGCGATCAGAGAGGAGAAAGCAATTACATTGGATTGAGTATTCGTTGCAACATTTCCCTCCGGAAGTCTTCCAAAAATAGCTACATGAGGAGATGGTGGGACATGGATCTGCGCTATTTCAGAGATAACCTTAAAGAATGAATCCCAGAAAGTAAATAACTTAGGGCATTGTGTGTCCATTGTTACACTTCATTTCATACATTTCATTGCCAATGATTCTTGTTGTTTTAACCTTTCTTAGATTATAATGCGGTGTATAACAAGTACAATAAAGAACTGTGATAAACCACACAAGTCTTATTGACACAAAATACACCATTTTATTTCATAATAAATTCTTAATGGCACATTACATAACGAAATATACATATAGACGTATATATAGACTTCTTAATAACATTTCCTTTTTCCTATTAACCTCTTTAATTTACTATGCAATTACAGCTTTGTACATTTGACATCAATGCAAACAATTATCAATAAATTAAGGGCGTATTAACAGTGTGAAGGCTGCAGTGGAAGGCTCCTGGTAAATGCCCACTAAAACAAAGAGCCATATCCAACTTCCTTTTCTGACGAACTTCCTGGGTTTTAGTTTCATGTTTCACATAACTGAACTCTTGACAACTAACCTATTCCATTAGTAGGAATGGATCTCTGTATCTTTTAGTACATGGAAATTCTCCCAAAGTTCTATAAATATAGTTGACTTTTTTGGTCACATGGACGGATATTTATGTATCTCCAAACATTTCTTGGTAAATACATTCCAACATGATTCATTTGTTTCCCAGTATGGTCACAAAAAATATTTAAGTATTATTTTGGGAATACAATGCTACAAGCTGTTGTTTCTGCCTCCGTTATAGCCACTGTTTTTGTTATTTGCTACCACTTAAGACTTGAAAATAAATATCAAATCACAAAGCATTAAATCAAAGATTCAGAACAAGGCAAGTTCATTTGAATGACATTCGAAAGTAAAGAGCTTTCAAATGTATCATTACCAATGCGGTTGAATCAGATGTGAAAAGTTGTTGCAACCTACTGTACCACAAACATAGATAGTTTTATATGACAATGTGGGTAGTATACTTGCAGTGAAATGTTTAGGGAGTTGCAACAACCATAGCTGTGAGGTAACTTATCTGTTCAGCCTCTCACATAGTGAGAACACAAGTTAACAAGGGGATTTCATAGATTGTAAAGCGCAAATTTGGCCAAACAAAGCATACAGTATGACAGAGTGTTTTCCAGCAAACTTATTTTTGACCATAGTTCTAGTTCTCACCATCAGACAATCTTGACCACAGAAATACTGATAGCTAAGATGATCCAATCTATGTTCAGAAGCATTTTTGCAGACGTAAGTACCCAAAGGGAGAGAGAGAAGGACCAGTCTGAAAACAAGGAACGACAAAAACAACAGCTAAACACACCCATCAGCCTCTTTGCTATGAAGACTGTAGACATGACCTGTAGGTGGGTGGACCTAGAAGGATGTGACCCCTGTCTGTGTATCATTAAAATGTATTATCTTGCTGAGCTAATGGCTGCAGGTCACTCTTCAAATAATCCAACTGGGTACCTTATAACAAGAGAACGCTTCCAGCAACCACCTCTGTGAGGTTGGTTTGTGTTGCGGAGTGAAATGGTAGCCTGCTTGGTTTAGTGATTCCATTGTGGTATGCTGTTTCTGTTGTTGTTGTTATTTTGTTGTTGTAGTTATTGGTTGTTTGTTTCTCCATCGGCCACCATTTTCCAGTATTTTTTTGTCACCTGGCACTTGTCCGGCTACTCTGACTGTAACACACAGTCAGACAGACAGTTAGGGTTATTTTTTGCACAAAATATCTCACAACACACAAGTTCTCCTATAGAGTTCTACATCCTTACTGTAGTGGAGTGGCTCAGCTTGTCGAAGCGGAACTTCAAATTTGACCTGGGCGATGTTTTAGTCTTCACATCTGGATGGACATTCAACTGTTAATAGAGATGTGTTTCATGAATGTGTTGTGTGTGTGCTTGTGTGGATGTGTGTGTGTGTGTGTGGATGTGTGTGTGCGTGTGTGTGTTACCAGTAGGACTGCGGCACATGATCACAGGGGTTCCAGAGCTTTGGCTCTCAACACTGAGAGATGGGCTGAAGATGGATGAGGAGGCGTTGGCAAGGTGGCTGGCCTGGAGGAGTAAGAGGAGGAGGGAGACATGATAGAGGAGTAGTAGGAGTGAGGGGTGGAGGGGAGAGAGAAAGGTAGGCAGATGGTTAGGAATGATTCTGTTACTAAAACATGAATGTTTTTAATCACCAGCTGACCTTATGTTGGTTTACTCATTAACTGCAAATGAACAAACACAATTGTACTATTTTTACAACTACTAATATTGCAAGTAGATCAGAATAGATTAGATACTCAACATCCTCTCCTCCCATCTCCTCAACTCTCTCTTCAAACTGTCCCTCTCCTCACCGATGTTTCCAGCTCCTCCAGGGCCTCTGTCTCTCCTGTGGTGCTGCTGAAGCTGCTGGTGGAGGAGGAGGAGCGGGAGATGTTGGGTCTGCTGCTGCTGCTGCTAAACTCCTTCAGCTTGACAAACGGCCTGGCCACAGAATAAACAGAGGGGGAAGAAGGACAGGGAAGGGACGAGAGGATGGGCTGTGAATGGGCCGGATCAGCTTCCATATGGATGCACCACTACCTAAGTCTCTAGGCTTCGTTGGGTAAATTAGGTATGCAAATAGAGCAAGTTTTGCTGCATGGTTGATTTACAATGTTCTTTTTTGAGAGGTGTCTCACCTCTCCTTGTTGGGACAGATCTCTGGTGAGCTTGGGTTCGAAGATGTTTCCGATCGCATTTCCTGTGACAGCGGGCAGATTTCTGGTGTCTTTGCGTCGCTATAAAAACATGGCGCAAATTAGTAGGAAAAGGATGCAGGACCGAGACTGGACTGGGGATGGCCCACTTCAGACATGCACAGTGAGAAACAAACCCAACAAACGTGCAAACCCTAAAAAGCAACATGACATGCAGTTTGACAGATGACAGATGTAAGAGGTTGACTGTATGCAACATTTTCCTTGGTGTTGGCGTTCTTGCGAGTGTGTCCGAGGTGCGCACCTGCGTGGGTGCCTCTCTGTGGGGCTCTCAGTGCTGGAGTGGAGGCGGGGGAAGAGGCCAGAGCGACGCTTGACCGGACTCTTCATGGGAGACTTGGCAGACAGCCCTGGAGGCTGAGTGGAGACAACATACCAGTTTGAAAAGCATCAGAGAGGAAGAACTTGCGGTAATGCTACAACACTGCTATCAAACCATCCTGACAGGAGCGCCAGTCATGACATTATTAAGACCTTTGCACTGCTCTGCAGTCCCACTTACACACACATACACACACGCTCTACACAGACCAAGATACAACACAGGGACACACGCTCAAACAAACCTAATCACACAGCATACCACACACTCGTACACACAACCACACACACACTAGCCCTCACACCTGACTGACCGTGAAGGTGCTCTTGGTGCACTCGCTGGAGCTTTGTGGGAGCCCCCCTCCACTGAGGCTGACTGGGACCCCCCCTCCGGGGCTACGGTGACGATGGGAGCCCACCATCGTCTCCATGGAGTGGCTCCTTACGCGCATGGCCCTCTACAAGAGGGGAATGCAGGGCAGAGATGAGAGAGTATAGACAGCAGAGTTTGTTGGCGTACCCTTGTTGACAGTGCATATTATTAAAGTTATTAAAGTTGTTAAAGTTGAGTCATCTTCGTGGTGTTTTTGTTGCAAAAATGCTTTGTCACTTGACCGCCAGCAGAGAGAGCTATTGTCCTACCGAAGTAAGGCAAGGGTTCAGTGTAGTATTCAGGATGACAACCAGCCAGGATTCATATTCAAAGTTACTTGTGTTGCTAATTACTGTATATACTATACCATTTCATGACATACTTGTTCATTCTATTTACTTATACTAGATACAGATTGTGGTTTTAGTCAAAACTGGACAGAGAAACTGAGATTTTCCACATTCACTCATGAAACAAAACACCAACATCAGTGTTGAAAGTGCATTATTGTTTTAATGTGTACAGAATATGCTTTGTGTTGCATCTACATTCTACGGTGACTGAGAAAAATAATAAATAGTGATTGTGGTGGTGGCCATGAGAACAGCGCCTCCAGTGGCTAAATGAGTGCTGTGCAGCAACATTGCCTGTGAACAATGAGACAGTAAATACCAGATGGTCAGACAGAGACCATTAACATCCCTCAGTCACTCCCCAGGAATACAACAACTGTGGATAAGAGGGATGTGGGTTGTGTAGAGAGAGAGAAAGAGAGACAGAGGGAAAGAGGGAGGGAGAAAGAGGGTAAGATAGAGGGTTGGATGTAAAATGGATACCTGTAGAGAACGACATTGGGGGTCTGGTGGGGGTTAGGTGGGTGTCAAGGGGTTCGGGTGAGGGTGGAGAGGTTAGGTGAGGGTAGAAGGGTTATGAGAGGGTAGAGGGGTTAGGTGAGGGTAGAAGGGTTATGAGAGGGTAGAGGGGTTAGGTGAGGGTAGAGGGGTTAGGTGAGGGTAGAAGGGTTATGAGAGGGTAGAGGGTTATGAGAGGGTAGAAGGGTTATGAGAGGGTAGAGGGGTTAGGTGAGGGTAGAAGGGTTATGAGAGGGTAGAGGGGTTAGGTGAGGGTAGAAGGGTTATGAGAGAGTAGAGGGGTTAGGTGAGGGTAGAAGGGTTATGAGAGGGTAGAGGGGTTAGGTGAGGGTAGAGGGTTATGAGAGGGTAGAGGGGTTAGGTGAGGATAGAAGGATTATGAGAGGGTAGAGGGGTTATGAGAGGGTAGAGGGGTTATGAGAGGGTAGAGGGGTTAGGTGAGAGTAGAGGTGTTAGGAGAGGATAGAGGGTTAGGTGAGGGTAGAGGGGTTAGGTGAGAGTAGAGAGGTTATGAGAGGGTAGAGGGGCTAGGTGAGGGTAGATCCAGAGTATGAGACAAAGGTTGAGCTTCACCTTGAAGGACTCCAGCAGTCCCCCGTGTCCTCCGTTCTCCAGCCTGTCCTCCTCCCCCGCCTGGCCCAGCCCCATAGTAGTCTGGGTTTGTCTGTGCAACTCGTCATGCAGGTTATCCAGCAATGCAGCCCGTGTTCGTCCCTGCATACACACACAGCACACCACCACCATTGGAACCATCATTACGTTACGTATCATACAGTTATAGTGTCTGTCTGTGTCCGTCTGCCTGTCTGTCTGTCTGTCTGTCTGTGGCTCTGACCTCCAGCTTGGCAAACTTGTCAGACTTGTAGCAGGCGTTCTCAGCATTGATAAGCTTTGTCAGCAGGAAGTCGCGGAACTCAGGGCCCTGGGGGGGGGGGGGGGAGGAGGTGAGGAAAAAGGGGACATTCATTAACCCCATACTGAAGTCAGTTTTGTCATCAAACTTTCATAGTGAAAAAAACACAAAAATCTTTCTTTCACCCCCCCCCCTCTCTCTCTCTCATATATGTCTCTCTCTCTCTCACCTTCTTGAAAACTGCTGGGTTGGGGAGAGGTGGGCCAAAAGTAGGAACGTCCTCCCTCGCTGTAACAGACACCTGCCAACACAGCAGTCCTCTTACTCAGCTTCTGTATAACAGTAGCTGACAGGCCAATTTACATCCACAGCAGCATCAGTAGTCATGTACAAGTGTAGTATGTGTTTTATGGCTTCAATTTCTTACTTGCAGGGTGTGTGACATGGGTTCTCTTGCTACCTTGAAGATCACACACTACCACACAGGTAGCGTGTTCTATGGGTTCTCTCCCTACCTCGTAGATGTTGTGTTCCGTGGGATGTCTGCCTACCTTGTAGGTTGTATGTTCTGTGCAGGGGTTTTCTGCCTGAACCAGCACATATGCATGCAGGAAGTTGGAGGCGATCATGTCCGGCACAAAGGGCGTGGCCTCTTCCTGGAAGACGGCCGCCACAATGTCATTTCCTATGTGCCTCTTCCTTTGGAGCTGCAGAAGAAGAACGTAACCCGGTCAACACAGTTAGTCATTTGACCTTCCTTGAATATGCCTTGGACAACTGGGTAGTCTAATTATAGAGTACACCCTTAGTCCATGACCAAATACTTGGCCCATGGTGAAATATAGCATAGATATTACATGTGCAATGCTGGAGAGGGGACTTTACAACAGAACTGGGAAGGACAGTCAGTATTATTCCTTTATGATTTACTGAAGGCCTTTACCAGAACTATCATGACCCAGAAGACCTTTCCTAGAAGGCTCTGATGTGTTCAGTAACATTTTGCACCTGCTGTATGTCCCCTTCGGTGAAGGGTAGCTTGGTTGAGACGTGGAACATGATCTCTCTCTGACGGAACACCGTGTAGACTGACTCAGAACCCGTCTGGCCGTGAGAGACGTCCAGACCACCTCGGAACCTGGGGGGGGGGGCGGGGGGACCGTGTTACACACCTGTGGGAGGAGCCCTACGTTTGTCTGTCTGGCGTTGTGTCGGCCTGTCAGTCTGTCGGTTGATCTGGTCTGTCTGGTTGGTCCATATGGTTAGTCTGGTCACTTTGGTCTGTCTGGTCTGTAGGTCCATCCCTGAGTCTCACCCTTTGAAATCGTGCAACTCGATGTTGTCTCCTAGAACACTGAGGAACTCTCTGAAGGCTGGAGTCTCCTCGCTGTTCCCAAACAACTCCTCCTCCGACGTCTGGAGGAGAGGGATGACAGCCGGGAGGGAGAGAAAGAGGGAGAGAGGGAGAGAGAGAGAGAGAGAGAGAGAGAGAGAGAGAGAGAGAGAGAGAGAGAGAGAGAGAGAGAGAGAGAGCGAAAGGAGGGAGGAGTCACATCACATACATCATGTCGAGTTGACGGAAGAGATCAGATCACCCCCCCCAAAAAAAGAAAAAAGATGTGTAACCAGTTTACCTGTCCAAACTTCTGGTAGATTACGCCAAACTTGAAGGTATTGTTCACCTCATGCTCGTCGTAGGCCACTACAAGCTGGGAACCCTGCATCAGCACAGCCAGTGGGAGCGGTCAGAGTTCACCCTTCAGACCTTTCTTTTATTGTTTTTAACAGTGCGTGTTACAGGATTAGGCTTCTAGTCTAATCTAACGACCAATATTCCAGCGCACAGAAAGATAGAGATACAGGTTGCCCTGAGGGAGGTTAGGGTAAGGGTTAGGGTTAGGCTGGGAGCATTTTTGGGACCATTAGCTGCAATGTTGGGAGTCAGTCGGCTGAGCGAGACAGAGAGCAGATTGTCGCTGCCTCAAGATCACCCTGGTAACAGATGGCTTTTACTGCCCCTCAGGCTCACGAACAGACTCACAAAAGTAGCTGCACGACAAGCAGCACAGCACAGGGCTAACACACTTGTTCTACACGCTCATACTCACGCTCACACACTACGCCACGCACACAAACACAGATGGAGACCTGAGTTGGGTCTGTCTCTGCGTATAGGTGCTCATCAAACTTTACAGCATAAAGTCACAAACCTGGGCTGTCAACCTAACATGTACACAGTTACAGTAATAACCAGCACAGCCAACCTAACATGCTGCCCTACCCAATATGGTCACTGTGCCTTTGGTAGAGAAAAGGTCTTACCCGGGGGTAGAGGGCGGGATTAAACTTCAGTCCTGTGACGTCATCACACAGCAGCTAAAAGAGACAGAGGGATGGAGAGATGTGAATCCAGACGACTGACGCCGCTGGAGCACTCTGGGCCGTGGTGAGTGAGACTGACCTTGGCAATCTGGGGGACGCTAGGGAGGTGGTTGAGCCCGGCCAAAGAGATCCGGTCATGGTGGGTTTTGGTCCGGGACCTAAGGGGAACACACAGACCTCAGCACCATTAAGACTCACACCTAGAATCATCTCTCCAGTCAGTCAGGGTGTGAGCTTGTGTTGTGTGTGTGTGTGTGTGTGTGTGTGTGTGTTTGGGGAGGGTATGAGTCTGTCCTGACTAATCACTGTATGTCCTGAAGTGAAGCTGTGACCCCAAATTTGCCTTATTTCCCCCTCTCTACATAACCAATAATGTCTGAGCACAAATGCCTGACCTCTGACCCCCCATCCTGGCTGTACCTGAGAATGATGCGTAGGAACTCCTGTCCTTCAGCCTCCTCATGCTTCAAAGACATGATCAGATTCCCCAGGCTGCTTCCTGTACAGTAGTAGTTAATATGCTCCTGTGAAGGACAGAGTGGGAGACAAGATGGCGTTAATGCTACAGTGGGGAAAAGCAACTCGACTATTTTCATTTTGACATGAAATGTTAAGTACAAACAATGACTCCCAAATGCATTCATGCACTGTATTAGACCATTACCCTTTTAACAAGGTCAGCTCACTTCTTTATAATGTATTTTTTTATTTATAATATTAGAGAGAACATGAAATATACTGTCCTTGAGGAGAAAACAGTAAATGGAGACATAAACTGAGTAATGAAAAAATACAGTGTGGACCACTTTGGAACACCAACACACACACATACAGACAGACCCCCCTCCACCCACCCCCCACCCCCACTGTCCTCACTCACCCTGCCAAGGAAATGTTTGCGGAAAGCCCTGGCTGTGCTGTTACACTCCAGGCGGAAGCCGAAGCCCCCCCCAGGACTCATGCCCCCCCCGTCGTCGTCCTCACAGAAGCTGCTCTCTGACGAGGTGGGGGTGCCCGCAGCGGCCTCGGCATCCTCGATCCAGTAGCCCCCGAACTGGGGAAGGATCACCTGAGGGTACGGCCCCCCCTTCTCAAGGATCTGGGGAGTGGGGAGTGATTTGATGTAGTCACACGAGAGAAGACTTAGAAGTAGTCAAATACGCATTCCATCAACAGTAGGAAAAACTTAATTGTACCATTGAAGTGTTTGATGGTGTGTATTGTAGAAAGAGATCAATACAGCCGAGCACCAGCACCCCCCCCCCTCCCCGGAGCGCAAATCGGGGTGCCCCCCCTCCCCCACTCAACCACAACACGGACATATGACGTGGCGCGGTTGGCGCCCTTTGTTGGCAGTGCAGGAGGGTTAATTAGGTAATGACACTTCGGAAAAAGCCGCCCCCCTCTTCATGCTGCCCTAGGCGGCTGCCTATGTCGTCTATGGGAAGGACCGGCCCTGTGTGTGTATGTACGTGTGTGTGTATGTGTGTACATGTGTGTGTATGTGTGTGAGTGTGTGTGTGTGTGTGTGTGTGTGTACATGTGTGTGTATGTGTGTGTGTGTGTGTGTGTGTAGTGCAGAGTTGCTGACTCACGTCTTCTATTCTTGGGTATGGGATGTAATCATCCTGTTAAAGAGGGAGAGAAAAGCAAACACACACAGCATTTTGTGATCTCTGACATATCAACAACGCGCTGCATGAACAATGACTTAACAGCGCAGAGTGGAGTAGAAATAGGGAAGTCACAGAACAGCTGCAAGCATCGATAAACACAAGAAGAAGGGGCAAAACACAGTCACACCTGCCAACGATGCCACGCAAGGAGACGTAGGTTCATCTGAACCACATGAGTGAGACTGTCATCCTTTGATGATGTCAGAGATGAAACGACAGCTAATGTATTCACTGTTTTTAGCCCAGAAGCTGTTCAGCATTCTGACCCTACAAAGGAATGTATTACTATAGCCTAAATGCTGCATGTCCATGTTCAATGGAGACAGTACAGCAGTAGGGGAGAGTCCAGTGTTAAGTGGTCTACTTGGTATTCAGCCTTGGGGTGTGCATGCCACTATTAGTGCCAGAGGGAAGGACAGCGACCTCATTTGAGAACAAAAAGAACACACTTTTTCTACCTCAGAATCAACATGTTTCATTTGGAGAAAGGTCATGTTATGTAAGTGGGAACCATTGTAAAGGCAGGCAGGGCCAGTCTTGTTTTAGAACTATAAAAAATCTACTGCAAATGGACCAATTCGGAAAAGTGGACTTGATAGTAGCTGTATAAAGAGTAAAATTGTCCATACACCAGAGGATGACAGCTCAGTACAACCAGCAGTGGACAAAAGGTAGAAAATAAAAATCCATAAGCAAGTTACATGGGAACACAATCACAATGGGGCATTCCGGAACATGGCGGCCTACATTGTACAGCTACTGTGTGTGCATGTTTGTTTGTGAGTGTGGGTGTGCATGGGTGTTTGAGCGTGTGTTTGCACGTGTGAGGGGGTGTGTTTGTGAGTGTTTGTGCGTGTAAATGGTTCAGTATACATTTCCAACCTTGTGTTTCTGCGAGCTTCCTTTAGTCTCCTCAGGTTTGGAGACCTGGTGAGGTCGCAAGTGCAGCGTGAAGACGAAAGAGGACAAGGGTCAAAAAGCACATCTACTATCTTACCTATCAGAAAGATTTTCTCTTCAAAGACTGGTGGCCAAAAACCAATTACAAAATAATCTTATTGGAAAGCATGAAGGCTGTTTACTCAGTACAATGCAATGTTTACATTTTCAGGGACCTTGCCATTTCCATTGACACATCCTGAATTGCACAATTATCCTCCAAATGGAAAAACCAGCAGGGAATACTACAAAGTATGTGAGCCGGATGTGGGGAGGTCTGACAGAATTTGAAGACCTGATAAACACATACATATGCAGTATATAGGAAAACACACACACTTACTACCAACTCTCTTAAGCTTTTCGCCATTTAATAGGGTTTTGTTGTTCGTTGCAGACCTGAATTCAACACAGTTATGTGGTTGTTTGCCTTATGGTGTGATCCAATCTAGTTCGGTTAGTTGTGTGTGTTTAAGTGTTTGTGTGTGTGTCTTTGTGTGTGTCAGAGGAAACAGCTGTTAATCAACAGGAGGCCTCATAGTATTTCTGGTTTGAACTACTCCCTGACTTAATGCACCCCTCTTCGATTTCCTCTGAGACCAACTCTCTGATCAGCCACTCTAGATTGTGTGTGTGTGTGCGTTCATGTGTCTGTCTTTTCTGTCTGTCTGTGTGTATCTGTGTGTGTCTGTGTGTGTGTGCATTGGTGTGTGTGTGTGGAGTGTCCTCTCTCACAGCTACCATCAGGTCCTATTGATCTGTTGTTCAGTCCGATCACTCTCTAAAAAAATCTCTTTTGTTAGCCTCAATCAGTCATCCTTCGACCCACCTCGTCTCTCCTCTTTCTCTCCCCTCAGCACCGCCCCGCTCTCCCTTCATCTCTCCCCACCTATCTATCCACATAGAGTCCAGGCCCCTACGGCCCCACAGTACAGGGCAGTACTCAGAACCGGTTAGGACAGGCCAGATCAATCGTTCCTCTGAAGCAGGTTCACCAAGGACATCTCTACACAGTTCCGAATGAGCCTCTGCCCAGCCCGCACATCATCCAGTCAGAGCCTCAGACAAAACCCTACAGACTCAGCTTGATAGCGTGAGTCTCAGTCCTCATTCTGCAGCTTGGAAAGGCCTACAGCAAAGCAGTCCCTGCTGATTCTGACCTGAGGCCACTTTCACATGGCCCTGCTAGACAACCAATGAGTGATGGAGAGGTTGAGAGAGTTAGAGAGAAGAGGTGAGAGAAGGGGGGGGATAGTGAGGAAGTGACAGACAGAGAAGTCGACGTGAAAGACGGTAGGAAAAGAGAGTGACAGAGAAAAAGAGGGAGAAAGAAAGGGAGTAACCAACGGAAGTGAAAGACGCTTTCTTACCTGCATCCTCTCCAACATGTCGAAGAACTCTGCAGACTGAAAAGAAGAAAAACAGAGGACATGAGACATAAAAAACTTTCACTAAACAATAAAAAAAAAATTGCGTTCATACTGTATACAAGTCTAAGCTATTGGTTTTGGGTTAGCAGTCAGGCATTTGCTAAAGCAAAGTGGACGAGAATCCAATGTAGCCAGCAGAGTTTCTAGCCAGGGTATGAGAGCAGGCAGTAAACTCATATATCTCCATAACCTTGGGGGAGGCCAGAAAGAGTGACCCTCCCCTCACACACTCACACAAACACACAGATAACCAACACTTCCTTGAAGCCACACAACCCAGCATCACACACCACAGAAAAGAAGGTGTCGGCATTTGGGTCCTGGCACAAAAACATACTTCCTGTTTGTCGAGGGTTTGACTTGTCAGGCCAACCAGGATGACTAAGGGCTATGCAGGAGTGCCATGCGATGACACAGAGATAAACTTATGAAATAAAGGAGGAAGCCCTTTTTGCATTGTGAACACTCAGCTGACGTGTTGCTATGCTATTTCATTGTGTGTGCATGTCCTTCATGTGCTCTGCGATCAAACTGCAAGGTTGACTGACTTTTTAGTGTACGTACAGTATATATCTGGATAAGGTCTGTATTAGAGTATAGAATGTATCGTTGGATTTGTACAAGCTTCTGTCATTATTGACTTGATAAATGAGAAGTCAGGTCAAAGCTACTAATAATACTACTAATGTTGCATGCATTATTATGTTGACCATAGCATATCAACAAGTGTTCAATACAAATGTATTCCATATACAAAGTTTCAAAACCAATCTGTCCTTAAACAGGAAGCAAATCATTCAGAACAGGTCTATACAGTTATTCAATCTTGTCTATTATCAGCCACAACTATCGCAGACTTAGTTTTGGACGTGTCAAGTTATAACCAGCCGTCATATTGCCACAGGAACTGATCAACGATTGATACAGCCAGTAAAACCCCATGACTACAGTCATTACAAATGATCATCAGTCCAACAGTCCAACCCCAACAAGAGCAAGCATCAGAAAGGTCCCAAACAGAAAAACTGGCTTACCTTCACACAGACTCACACTTACTCCTAAGGGAAGCATAACACATTTTAAGGCAGTAAAATGGCTGTAGTATGTGTCCTCAGGACTCACTTGTGAGGTAACAGGGAAGCTCCCACAGTCGGCAGTGTGTGTGTGTGTGTGTTTTGAGTTATGACAGGTGTTAATATTTAACCTACCCCAGGCAGGTTCTAATATCACATACAGAAGTAGTCCAGCAGAGTAAATAAAGCTGCACAGACACACAAGCACACACACACACACACACACAGACTGCCTGATGTGTGCCAGCCGAGTTTGCTAGCTGCCTCAAAGTCAGTCAGTGAGCCTTGTCTGTGCGTCTGAGGTCACTGACGTGGGGAGGGGTGGTGGAAGGGGGTGGCAAGGGGGGGTCTTATTGGGGGGTTAAAAGGCCCGGACGCTGAAGGGGGTTTGTGTAGTTCTATCAATTAGGCACCGATCTGACTGACACCCTGTGGAGCCCAGGCCTCAGTTACAGGAACAAGGTCATAGACCCCCAGATGAAGCATCCTGCTGTCACTGTCTATCGGTTTTCTTTCTCTTTTTTCTCTCTCTTTCCTCCTTTCACTCTATTCACCCTTGGCCACACATCTCTCTGCCCTCTGTTTTTTCAAAGCGGTTCGTTTTTTTTCTCCCTCCGTCTCGATCTCTCCCTCTCACAAACCCCCTCTCTTATTCTCCACCTCGTCTCTCTGCCTCTTTACTTATCCCTTTCTCTCTTGTATTTATTTTTCTTCCCTCCTGCCTCCCTGCCCTCTCTCTCTCTCTCTCTCTCTCTCTCTCTCTCTCTCTCTCTCTCTCTCTCTCTCTCTCTCTCTCTCTCTCTCTCTCTCTCTCTCTCTCTCTCTCTCTCTCTCTCTCTCTCTCTCTCTCTCTCTCTCTCTCTCTCTCTCTCTCTCTCTCAGTTCAGCAACAACATTTCTCTTATCTCCCACGGCAACACGCTGCGTCCGCCCCTGGCCAAGTCAGATTACAGGAGGGCGGCGCTGGGAGAATTGTCCCCCCCTTCCTCCTCCACAACGATGACATCCACCGTCTGACACACACACGTGCCACTGCAGCACCACACACACATACACTTTAAAGAGCCTGCATGGAGGATCAAAACAGTCTAGCGGTCCTTATCGGCTACCCTTAAACCATCTCACACACCGCACATAGAGATAACCGTCTATTACAGAGCCCCACTGCAGAGAAAGGCCCTTAGCAAAATCGTTAACGTAGTTAGTACTTAAATCAATGTTATTGACAATAGGCAGTAAAATAACACAATAAAGTCTAGCACTTCACACTGCGAACAGGAGAAAGAGAGAGGTAGGATGGAACCTGAGATGTTATCAGTATGATCCTGGCTGTCTAGAGGTGAAACTACTGGGCAACTAAGAGGCCAGCTCGACCTGCTCTCCTGCCTGAACGGGCTGGTCTTACTGTGGTCAAAGCAAAGCCCTGTGTGGGGGTGGGGTGGAAAGAGGGTCTCTAAACACTGTCTTTGGTGATTAGAAGATGAAAGTGACTACTTGTAAAACGTCATGCACTATACTAATCTGGCACCTGCAGTATACAGTAGGCATGAATACACACACACACACACGTAGGGTCATACTTCAGTGTGATACTCACACATACACATACACATACACTCACTCACACACAAACACAAGTAAAACATTCTTGTCTGACAATCAACAAACTGTTTCCCTACTCACCTCCACTCCTCCCTTGCTTATTCAAATGTGAAGACTTGAAACTATTGTGGTGTTCGCCTTCCTTCTCTCTCTATCCTCTGTCATTCTGAGCTCAAACAGGACAGACAAGTCCGGTTGTTAGCTGGACCACGTCTTAAAGTGGAACAGGTCCTTTCTGTGTGTCTATACCCACACCCATGCACACTCCCAAACACACCCACACAAGCTCATATCACTTTCTCCCTAGCTTCTGGGAGGGAACGTCTCAGTCTGTTGACATGGCTGACTGGGAGTCTGGTGAAAATTGTTTTCATAAATGCAATTAAAATAGTCTAAACATGCATTATGGATGGCATGGACAAGACCTGAGCCCCTTGATTCCCACTCCTATTGGGCCTGCCTGATTATATCAATACTGGTAAGGTTTCTTCTGTGGGTCTGTTGGTTGATTGTCTTCGACAGCTTTAATGTTGAGCCTCATATACACATTTCTTCTCAAGGCTATTACTGTGTTATTAGAGTCTACAAAATTGGTTTATGTTTTCATTCATTGTCAATGTTTCTTTACATGATTCATATGATAATATATTATTTATATTATTTGGGGATTCAGGGGCCCAGCCACTGTAGAGAAGGATTTGTAAAAAAAAAAAAAAAAAAAGAAGAAGGTGGAATGTGTGCCAAAATGTAAAAAAAAAACCTCCTTTTAAAGCTTTTAACAAAAGAATTCGGAAACAGACTGATTTGGAGAGTGGTTACCCGCAGAATGAGACACACACACATAAACAAGTACACACACACACCTATAAACAAGTACACACACACACACCCTGTCATGTTATTGTTCTGCTTGGCACCTGATTCAGGTGCTAATAGAATGGGCATCCCAAGTGGAACGCTGTTATGTGTACAATAGCTGTCCAGCTTTCCCCAGGTATGTCAGCTGACACAGGCACGTAGGCTAAGTGTGACTGGTGCGTAGATGCCCATGAGAAAGGTGGTAGTCTGGCAGGCCGGGCTGGCACTAGAAGACTGTAATATTAAAGCAGGACCCCAATGGCAATGTTTTTGGCAATGTTTTTTCCAGAAACCTGCCATTGAAGGTTCTCCGAAGACAGACAATATTCTCAGCTGGTCGACTCATTCTGGAGCAAAATCGGATGTGTGGATCCTGGGGGATAAACAAATCAATACAGACAGATACATATGTATCCAGCTGAGGTTGGGTCGGCGGAGCAAATCTGAGGGTAACATTTAACCGGGCTGACTACTGGAGACACTGTGATGCTAAAAACGACTGACTCACTGCTGGCACACTGGCCAGGCTGGGACACACTGGGGCATGTTGTGGCCTTTCTAAAGCTGACTGTTGACTGTACGGTAGTCTATTAGCTGATGAAACTTGATCAGCATGTTATTGCTCAACAAATATTCCATCATCGGAAGATGATACAACAGCTAAACTAATGGGGAGAGTTTTCTTGTTCAACAACTTTGTCAGATGACATCCACTTATCACCCTCACACTGGTAAAGTGTCAACTTTGTAGATTGATAACTTCCCTGGAATAACCCTCACCTTCAGACCTCCCTGCCGTGCATTCTGTCTTGCTCTGTCTAAATCTCTCTTTGTCGCTCAGGCACACCTACTGTACACCTACACACACGGCAACATGTTCTTTCTCTGATTCTTTCTGCCTCCATCTTCCCACGTCTCTCTCTCTTTCTGACCCAGAATTTTTTTTTTTTTTTGCTTGTCGTGCTTTCATCTCGTCTTCCTCCATCTTTGCTCCTCCTTTCCTACGCCCACTTCAAATTGTTCCAGCTTCAATGAGCCTAGAGAAGGGTGCTTGAAGGTGACTGCCGTACTGCGTCCTTCCTTCCATCGCCAAGAATCGCTCTCATATGTCAACCATTCAGGGCATCTCTTAGCACATCCCCACCTCTGTTTTTACCACAACATAATAACATTGCAAATACTTCAGGTGTTTGTTCAACAGAACATGTGGGGATGTATGTATGTTCTGGGAAAAGAGCACTCCTTAAAGAAAAAAAGTGTTCTCTTCTTTTGGTTGATGAAGTGAACTTCCCAGTAGCAGTAGAATTTCTATGAAACAGCAGCAAAGTTCAAGCCCCAGCATCAAAGACTCACAAAGGGTTATGACCACTGAAGCCTGAGGTCAGACGGAAAGTAGATCCTCATCCTTGTTGGTTTTAATGCTGTTATGTAATGTTGGTATAAAGAAAAATGCATATGTATGTACTATATGCATACTTGCAGTGAAACTTGTGTCTTTAAAGTATCTTTAAGTTAGAGTCCTTGTTCTGAACAATTCCCTATAAGGGTCTTTATTGACTTTGAGGCAGGATGTCATACAGTTCTGTGATTGGGGGCCTTTCAGTGTGGTTTATCCTTGGTTGGCTCATAGAGCGGTTTGTGTGTGTTTGTCCGGTGTGTGTGTGTGTGTGTGCATGCAACTGTGTGTGAGTGGGTGCGTACATTTGTAGACAAGCCTGTGTGAATTGTTTCCTACCTTCATAGATGGTGGGGCGGTGCGGGGGGGAGAGGGGGGGCAGTCTCCCAGGGGGACGTTGGAAATGGTCAGGAGTTCCTGCTTCCTGTGGAGACAAAAGCAGACAAGAAGAGATGAAGATGAGGAAAATGATGATGAAGCATACCGCAGGTCCAGACAATGAGGGGGAGGGTGTAGGCTGCAGGGTGATGCCTGGATGAGAGCTGCCTCAGCCAGCCCGGTGTGGGAAAAGCAGTGAGGTGTGTGATGGCTTTCAGTGTCTCTGAGGACAGATGTCAGCAGCACATCTCTCTGATCTCAGACGCAGCCACTAGTGAGTCACTCTGCGATATTTAACAGACAGATAATGTCCAGTGGGCTCCTGGCACTTGCCAGCTCCAAAACAGTGTGTGTGTGTCAGTGTTTCAGTCCCAGAGGAAGCAAGGAAAGACTGTGATTTCATGAGAGGTTGGGCCACGTGTTATCTAGCTGTCCCTTCACCGCTTGGAGTGAATTTACGGAGTTGAAGATCTCGCAGTAGATACACACCAACATACACTGTCTTTGTGTATAGACCAATTATTTGTTTGTAAACATTCGGGATGCGCGCGCAATGTACTTGCAGAAAACCGGGAAAGGATAGCATTTAAAATGGCAAAAGGACCACACGGATAATACAAATAGTTAGATTTAAAAAGACCAAAAAGGTCGAGGAGGATAGCCTTTAAGAGAGAAAGCGATTACCCATTGATCTGTCGCATCAGAATTTCGATTTTGGTCACGAAAGTCTTGAAATTTGAGTGAGAATGTCGCCCGGTACAGACCGCATAGTTGACCGGCAACCATGTCTTCACGTCATGTCACAAAGTTCATAATTTTACAGTTTTACAGTCAATTCTAAAAAGTCGAGCAGGGCAGCTCTCAAGAGATATGGGAATTCTGCTTTTAGCCAGCTGGTCCGATTATTTTTGTGATTTGTTTAAACTGGCAATCTGAGTGAGACTGTGTCCCCGTTACACTGTTTTGACGTTAGCCTCAGTCAGACTCGCTCACTGGCAGTGTGCACAATGTTGTATTTCACTCAATTCTACACCAGAAACGTCAGGGAGGACTGCCCAATGTAGATACGAGCCTGATGAAGATAGCCAGAATCTCGGATTTCTTTAACCAAGCCTGTTTCATCCGTCATTTGCCTGAGAAAGCGACCTCCGTTAGCCAGGCTAGTTTTGCCCGATCACTTGGTCAGGCTATTTAAGGGTATCGGGGTCAAGTGACTTTTGTGCATAGACAAGTCAAACGTAAATGTATTTTTCCAAAGGCCAAGAGCCTCAAAAAGTTAATATCAAGCCCTGCAATCCAATGGCCAGAGATATATGATGACCTGATCGACACTCCAAGTGTTATAGACCGCGGAGAAGTTTGTCTTTTGCAACCGACATGCGCAGTTGAGCCTGCTTGACAGTTGTGTGACGTAGGGTGATAATTGGTCCATACGGTCGGCAAATTTCTGAAAAAGTTATTTCCCCCAAAAGCCACCAAGAAAAAAGGGTATTTGCTGTTTTTGATTTCAAAGTCAATTTCATACATTTTCCCACTATTGTTCTCATCATTCCCAACAATCAATTAGGACCACCACTTTTAAAAGCCTGCCCCTGAATACATGAACATACTCAGATTTAAACTGACCTCTCTCTCTATTCAGAGAAAAATTGTGACACCTTTGCAAGACAGTTCAGGAAAAAGAAACAATATATTATTTAAAACGTTCCTTATATTCTAAGAATAGGAACATGCATCTGCATGTTTAGTGTACAGTGTGTGGAAATTTTTTGAACTGTGGAACAAACGAGTCGACAATTTTTTTAAATTAGAACATTTCCAAGGTATAAAATGTAATTGTGAACAACCCATTTACAGAGGAAATGACACATGTCCTGACTAACATCTGGATACTGCTGTCTTTGTAACATGCAACCTAAACCTTTCACTTCAAACACATCCCTCAACAGTTTCCTCCTAATCAATCTAGATCCTCCACAGCCTCTACATCTGCCTCTACCTCTGCCTCTACTTCTGCCCCAGGTCCAGTTCTTGCCTTAGCACAGCCCCAGCCCCAGCCTCAGCCCCAGCCCCAGCCCCAGCCCAAGCCTCAGACTCTCACCATCTCACCATGCAAATTCTTTCCACAGAATCAGCACTCTCACAAAAGAGCTCTGTCTGTCCCAGTCTTCCATTACTGCTGATTCTTAGAGTGGCCAAGGGTGGACACTAACTAAACACAGGCATACTGGCTTTGCACACACCCAAAGAGTGCATAGCAACCACTACAAAACCAGGGAAACTGTAGTCATTTCTTTGTCTCATACTTAGTTTCTGTTGCACTTTAGCTGTTGTCACTGCTGCTGTTAAAGTGGAAAAGCTGTTTCAGACCTCTCTCCCTTGGGCTGGCAACTGTGATGTGAGCACACAGGTCTCTGTCTCTCTGCCTTTCTGCCTCTCTCTCTGTTCCACTCTCCCCCTCTGCCTCTCTCTCTCACACTCTCTCTCTTTCTCTTTCTCTCCCTCTCTTTTTCTTTCTCTTATATATATACAGTCTCAAAGTGCCGTGGGTGGATGGTGCTGCATGTGTGTGTGTGTGTATATATGTATGTGTGTGTATGTTTGTATATGTGTGTGTGTGCGTGTGTGTGTGTGTGATATACAGTGTTGTTGTCCTTGTCGCCTGTCCCCATTGTAATAAAGCAATGTCTGCATCACTATGAGAGCAATGGAGGGAGGGAGAAAGAGGGCGGAGTTGGAGGAAGAGAGGAGTGGAGGGGTGGAGGGGTGGAGGAGTGGAGGGGTGGAGGGGTGGCCAGAGGGAGGGAGACGCAGGATGACAAAGGAAAACCGAGCCGACAGAGAAGCATAGAAGGTGGACAGAAAGAAGGGACAGAACAGGACCTGCCTTTAAAGGATGGTACAGTCCACAGAACAGGACCTGCCTTTAAAGGATGGTACAGTCCACAGAACAGGACCTGCCTTTAAAGGATGGTACAGTCCACAGAACAGGACCTGCCTTTAAAGGATGGTACAGTCCACAGAACAGGACCTGCCTTTAAAGGATGGTACAGTCCACAGAACAGGACCTGCCTTTAAAGATGGTACAGTCCGAGAAGGTTCACACAGACACTTTGATACAGAAAACAAGAGAAAGAAATGCTGTCTACTGTTTTAGTGTCCATCAGCCATCACTCACCAACACAGGTGAGATGGTGAACATCAGTAAATTGTGTCCCTTTCTATCTCCTCCCAAATCCCTGCACCTCCTCATTTCAAACAGGTCACTCTAAAGGTGCCCATTTATATTCTCTGACATTTATACCAAGGCAGTAGGATTTGGAGACAGACAAAAAGGCAGACAAAAAGGCTCTATTCCTTTTCATTCGAAAAGGAACATGAGCAGTGGAGAAAAATAAAAGCTAAAAGCTAAAAGGAGTGCCACGGCATCACCACAACGTCTACCGTTTCTAACTTCCAACATCAACACAGACGCACGTCCCCTCCCCCCCCCCCTCGCCTCCCTCTGCCCACACTCCCTCTTTATTAGTTCTAATTAGAGTTGATTCATTCCTAATGGCTTCTCCTCTGCAGTTGTGTTTGTGTCATGTTCCCCTGGTGCATCCCCAAGTCACATCTTGCTGCTGAAAACACCCAGGAGGAAACCAGAGGATAGCATGAGGGCAAGGTGAAGAAGAGGAAGAAGGGAATGACAGAACGGAGGGAGGAGAAGGAGGAGGTCGATAAATAGAGGGAGGGAAGTGGGGAAAGATGTTCCAACCAATTAAATCATAATTGCGACTTTCTATTTTGAGCCCTGATACAGCATCTTGTTTGACGAAACTCAATCATGTTTGTGATCCTCTTTCAAAGACTGCGAAATCAACGCATCTCTGACCAAGCCTCTAATGCTTTCGACAAGCTGCGTATTAAAAGGACCGCAACACAGACGGGATGGCAAGTTCGTCAGCACAGTTCCATTGCCATTGATATTGTGGAGAGAGAGAGAGAGAGAGAGAGAGAGAGAGAGAGAGAGAGAGAGAGAGAGAGAGAGAGAAAGAGAGAGAGAGAGAGAGAGAGAGAGGCCTGGTGTGCAGCTCTTCCACTGGCACCTTACTGTACACATTGGGTCCCACAGTAAAAAAATCATAATTGTTGTCATCTTCCTCATTGTCCTCATCCTCCTCCACACAGCCACCCCTCCACACAACCCGCCCCTGCTATCATCATCATAATCATTATTATTTGTAGTGACAGCAGACAGACTTGCAGCATCAGACCCTGTCGTATCTGATGGTAATGGCTGCTCCCTGACACAGATCTGGATCAATTATATGTCGATCTGTCCTCGAGGCAGAAATGCAAACAGTGAGAGCTTCCCCCCTGTCACTCCTTAAAGGCCACAGCCAGACCAACACACACACACACAAGCACACACACACAAGAAAAAGCCACCCACGTACACACACATACGGATATGTGCACACACAGAGCCATGGTATTCTGTAATCAGATTGATGAAAGTGAATGGAAGTTGTGAGTTCCCACTGAGTTCAATGTTCCATGTCTGTGTTACAACACCAGGTTGCAAGATCCTATTAGAGCTCATGTAACAGGCTGTCTGCATGAAGTCAATTGCTTATTTTCTAGGCCATGCCTACTTTTATATTCATGTTGTTATTTATATATATACATGCGCATAGGATCCATAAAAATACATACAGTATTTAACTTAATCTTTTTTTTAAACGATGTTTTTGTTAGATCCAGATAAGTGGAGTGACTATCTACCGGAGCTGGCTGCACAACCTGGGGTGGTGTGTAGGCCAGTGGGTAAAGGGACCCTGTGAAGGATAACACAACTTCAGGGGCCATAAGCACATCAGGTAATCAAGAGGGTCAACGGGACAGTTTTTTCCTATAAAACCCCTCTGTGGTGTGTAGATCTGCAGGCTGTGTACACACACACACACACACACACAGAGACAGAGAGTCCAACAAAAGAGACAGCAGGGGAAAGAAGGGAGGGGAGTTGGGTGGACTGACCAGCTAGTGAACCCAACATTCTCATTATCAATGACCAGGCACACAGATGAAGGCACTGACACACACACACACACACACACACACTGCCACAGATACACACATAAGCCAGGGAATAATTGGAATTGCTCTCTCAATGACATTTGGAAATAATTACTACCACAACATCAAGGCAAGCAAATATGCAATCAATTTTGAGTAAATTGAGTCAACACTTTCATTTAGCTTTGTTCTTGCAGAGTTACGAAGCTTCAGCAGAGACCTGGCTTTCAGATGGAGACCTTATAGACTGCAGGAGAGAATTTCATTTCAGAGAGAGACTATCACACACATACAAAACACACTCAACAAGCAGGGTCAGTTATTGCCTTGACATGGGGAGTCGAGGCAGAGTTCAGGGGTTTGGGGGACGCTCAAGGACAAGTCTGACAAAACTAGAGACTTCATTTGTTGCCGCCTTTCCCGCATCTCTCCCTGGGCTGAGCAACTTGAACTACGTCGCTTTTGACAAACCGGTCATTTAGTCACACAACGGAACCGTGGCTTTCACCAGGTTGTTCATACAGTGCCATACAGACAGACAGAGCCTGGAGTCTTCTGGTGTAGAATGAGGAGCAGAACGCCCTCCATCCCTGTTGCCGTGCCAGCAGCTCAAGACAGACGATGATGGAAGGTTCTGGTGTGTGCCAACAGAACCACAGGGGCGGCAGATGACTTGGCAAGCCTTTGCATTGGTCCAACTGGACACAGACACACACACACACACACGCACACACGCACAGGAGAACCTGTTGATGCCTGATCACACTCTCACACTGACTACGCTGGTCGTGCCTCTGTTCTGTTGTTTAGTTCTCCACTGCTCCGCTCTACTGCTCCACTGCTCTGCAATCGACTGCTCTGTTCTGCTGCTCTGTAGGGTTGCTCTGTTCTCGATTTCTCTGTTGTAGTGCTGAGCTGGTCCGTGTCACTGCTGTTTTGTGGTGCTGGCTTCTGTTGCTCTGCTCTCTCATTACACTCATCCTCCCTTTCTCTCACCTCACCTTTCCACTCACTCCTTCCTTCAGTCCCTCCTATTTGCTCATTACTTGGACGATTGTCAAAGTATTTTCCGTTCTACCTCCATCCGTCCCCCCGTCTCCCCCCCAGTCCCCAGTGAGGTGGCCGAAGAGGGGTGTTTCTGTAACTTCACACCAGGAAAGGTCTCACCCTTTCTGGGCTCACCTCCAACACACACTGTTATTGAGAGAGCCCCCAGGAAACTCTGTGTCCATGTAAGTGTGGTTCTGGCCCCAGCTTTAGTTTCTACTAATTGCATCAGGTTAAATATAGGAGGGTTTCTAACCTTTTATGCCAAGGTGGGATACACCTTGAATCAGTGGAAGCAAGGACTGTGCTTCCAGACAAGGTTTTCATATTCTTTCATGTTACTGAACTAAGCCTTGATGAAGACTAATGTGGTAATATTCCAAAGAATTTCGAACCTCTGAACCAGTCAGTCTGCCCAGACACCACGTGTGACAGAGAGAGAGAATTTAGAGAGTGATGAATGATCCAAGAGATGAGGAGAGAAAGTGAGATGGACAGGAGAGAGAGAGAGAGAGAGAGAGAGAGAGAGAGAGAGAGAGAGAGAGAGAGGCATAAGGAGAAGGAGAGAATGAGGGAGAAAGTGAAATAATTACAGAGAAAAAGAGAGAGAGGGCGGGAGAGAGAAGGTGAAGGAGACGGAGAGGGAAAAGATGAGCGCAGTCTAAAAATACCCCCTCAATCCCAGGGTGCAATATTCTGTAAATAGGGCTCAGGCGGTGTAGTGGTTGGTGGGACGTCTCAGGGCACTTGTTAGACAGACAATGCCACCTCATGCATTACCGGGCACAGATCACTGGTCCAGTCACACACACCAATGACACATGCACACACCCACTGTCACTCCATGTACCCTTTCAGAGCTGCAGAAGGATCAATCAACACACTCACACGTTTAAGGAAGTCAAAGTGATTTACTGTGTCTGTGTGTCTGTGTGTGTGTGTGGGGGGGGGGGTGCTGACAGAGCTGTATCCTTGAAACTCAAACAGCTGCTAATCACAACTGTTTCACAAAGGGAGACAGCAATACACAAAGAGACAGAAAGAAAAAAAAGAAAGAATCACAAGAGAGAGAAAGGCACTGGAAAAGGGCTGAGTAAGAAAATAAAGAGAGGTTGTTTTAACTGAAAGTTGGAGAATGGAGAAGGCTTGAAAAGGAGGGTGAACTGGTGATGACGAGCAACACCAGGAAAGACAGACAACAGCATAGACACAATCATGCTTGATGATTCATGCCGTCAGAAACTGTTCTATGATCAAGCACACCATTCAGTCTCTCTCTCCACATCTACCTGCAACAACTGAGGTGAGGGGAAGCAAGTTGAGTTGTCTCAGATACCGTGAAGGTCCCTGGTGACTTTGTGATAAGAGTCAGATTAGCAAAATGTTCAAACACACACACGCACTCTCACTCTCTCATTCACTCATGCAAACATTTGCACACCAGAACACATTAAAACACTGCCACAAAAACACACATCCACATTTCCACAAATGCATACACACTTGTGTCCATGGGGGAGTGCTGGAGCAGGGATGAGTGTGGTTAATGGTAATCAGAGACCAGTAGGGGAGTCTAATCAGGGTTTTAGAGTTGATCAAGAGTCCTCAACTCTAGTTTGACTGGAATTAAACCCCCTCGCTGCCTAGGAGAGGCTTCAGGTGCTCCTCAGGGAAGGAGTAGGCCAATCAAACACGCACACACACATGCACACACACACACTTGCATGCGCAAACACACATACAGAGTCTTCTGTGTGCAGTAATTACACCAAGGCAGATAAATGCATTTACTCAAACACGTCCACACACAAATGCACACACTGTATGTGAGTGTGCATACAACAAGTTGTTTTGCATTTATCAACGACAGAAAGAGAGAGAGAGAGAGAGGGGAAGGTGGAGAGAGAGAGAGAGAGACAGAGAGAGAGAGAGAGAGAGAGAGAGAGAGAGAGAGAGAGGAAGGTAGAGAGAGAGAGAGAGAGAGAGAGAGAGGAAGGTGGAGAGAGAGAGAGAGACAGAGAGAGAGAGAGAGAGGAAGGTAGAGAGAGAGAGAGAGAGAGAGAGAGAGAGAGAGAGAGAGAGAGAGAGAGAAAGGTAGAGAGAGAGAGAGAGAGAGAGAGAGAGAGAGATGAAGCCCTGAGGGTGTCCGAAACTCTTTCTATTTTTTCTTTCTCACTGTGCTGTGCAATTGCCTTCATACATAAAACCAACCGACACACAAACAGGTTATACTTGGTGCTTTCATAAAATATGTTGCCCACTTTGTGTGCTGACAGTATTGAGACAATTCTTTTGGTCTTCAGTGATTTCATCAAGAGTGTGTTTAGTGTGAGGTGCTACTGTGTTTTCACTGTGTACTTCTTTCCAGGCCAATGAACCAACAAACATAACCATATGTTTGGCCCTGAGTGGACTGACTCAAGCTTGATGTACAGATAAAAGGCTTGTACTGTCACTCTGTAGTTATCTCCACTCCCACCCACTACTGCACCTCTATCGCTTTCTATACATCTCTCTCTTATTCTCTTGTTCACATTGACTCTTATCGCTCTCTCTTTCTCCTATTCTCTAACCTGTGTCTCTCATTCTCTCTTTTACTTGAACTCTCATTTTTCTCTCACTCTCTCTCTCTCTGTCTGCCACAGACGTAAGACACATCTACCTTTCACAATTCTCTTTCTCTCCAGTCAGTTCCACTGACCCAGATACACTGGTGTCAAACACAGGGTGTGGGTACACAAATTTACACAGAAAAACAAGTACACCCACTTCAAGCCATGGTCATCGTCAAGTCAAAGAAAAGGTATTGCATTGTACTCAGTCACAACACTGAACTATTCAAACAACCAGCTACTGGCATGTGAAAAAGCTGGCCAGTACAGCTGTTTCAGCCTTCCCCTCTGGGAGCTGCAGTGCAGAGCGGTAGTGCTGGGCGCACAGCCAAAGGCACCAGGACCACGGAAAGTTCACCTACTGTTCTCTCTCTTTCTCTCTCTCCGTCTCTCTTTCCTTCTCCCTCTCTCTCTCCTTGGCCCGTCTGGACTTGTGCAGAAGTCCGATCAGGATCACAGCAGCTCTGATCCCGGCCTTCTTGGAGTGGACCCTCCCGCTGGGCTCCGACATGGTTCTAGTCTGGTTCTGGAAGCTGGCAAGGTCCTCAGACTTCCCTACCAGCCTGCGAGGTGTCTCTATTTCAAGTTCCAAATCACGTTCCAGAAGCCCCAGGTTATGATGGTCAATTCTAGCAGTGGAATATCACAATGTTGTCGAACGAGCGTGTCATCCAGGGTACCAGATTAGGTTATGTAGGTCCTTTTTCTATCAGCACTGATTGTTCTGTGGTTCCTAATCAGAAGCGTTCTGCCACACACAGCCTCACAGACACAGTGAATGTGGCTCCTCATCTCTGTCTACCTCTCTGCTTCTCACACGCACCCCCTTCCTCTGTTTCTGTATCTCTCTCTTCCCCTCACGCTTGCTTTCTCCACCTTCCTGTTTCTTTAGCCCTGCCCACCTTCAGTCTGATAGGCAGGGCTTGGTATTGACTCCACCCCTCGCTCCTCCTCCTTCTGCTCTGCCCTTCTCTCTCCCTCTCTCCCTCTGTCCCTCCCAGTTGTCCTCTCTCCCTCTCTCAATCTATCCATTGCTCCCTTTCTCCCTTTTTCCCTTTCTCCTCCTCTCTCTTTTTCTCTCTCTCTCTCTCTCTCTCTCTCTCTCTCTCTCTCTCTCTCTCTCTCTCTCTCTCTCTCTCTCTCTCTCTCTCTCTCTCTCTCTCTCTCTCTCGACTAGTCGCCTCTGTCCTTCTCTCTCTTTCTTTCTTAGAATCTGAATTTATTTACCTTCCTCATGTAAATCTAATTTCTCAGTTCTGTCTGTTGTCATTTGACTGGCCGTGATTCGGCTAGATTTCTATCTAATTTCCGCTGTGACCTTGTTGTTCTTTCACTCCCCCCATCTTTCTTCCACTCTCTCTCTAAATTGCTATCTCTCACTTTGGTTGTAATCTCAATTCAAACAGGCTAATCAGCATATCAGAAGGCTTTGTGGTTTTCCAAGGACATCGGAATATAAGCATGACTCAGAACAAAATGAACCATTCAGTAGCATCAATGTACAATGTGTGAGAAAACATGGGGGTGTTCCATCTTTCTTTCTCCATGCAATTCCTCGCACACAACCTCTTTGTTTCTCTGCCCCTTTCTCCATGCCCAGATTATTGGAAAGCTCCATAAATACTACAGAGCTCTGCTCCCAGGATGCACTGCACCCATTCTGTTTTTTTTGTGGCCACCTGTTCCTTCTCCTCTCCGAGCTTACTTCCTCCACTCAGTGAGTTCCCTCCTTCCCTCTATTACCTTCTTTCTTGCTACGTCCTTCCTACCTCCATTCCTTCCTATCTTACTTCCTTCATTTTCACCTCCCTTTCCACTTCTATTATTACTTAATTTCTACGTTCATTCCATACTTCATACTCAAATACCCCTTTCCTGTCTTCCCTCTGTCTTTCAACGATGCCAGATTCCAATTTCAGAGGTCCGACTATTTGACCTGGGCTGTCCTCTGAGCTGTGTAGTTAGCATGTTAATGAGGACCTGCTCTGGTATTCAACCTCATCAAACCTCAACAGCAGTCTCTTTGATAGACCCCCCCACACACACCTCCCCCACCACAAAATCTGGAATGTGCCAGATAACTCTGTCTGTTCAGAGACAGTATTTAGAATCAACAGCAGAACTAGACCAAGGGAACAACAAACATGACAGCAAATATGATAACGAGGTGGGGATGCAGCTCAGTCCCCCCTCCCCTTTCTCTCAGCGCCATGGTTACGTGACTGCCGCCCCAAATCCTGCCTGAAGAACCCCTGTCTTCCTGTTCACCTTTGAAGACCTGAAATATGGCCAACCTTCAGGTTATCTGAAGGTCACATGACCCACAGAGGGCCCACACACTGCGTGTGCATGTGCTTGTGTGTGCAAGGTGGGTCTCTTGGGCTGGGGGGGTTGGGGTGTGAGAGGGATGAACAGACAAACAGCTAGCTTTGAATCCACCTGGTGAGCTTCAGTCCACACAGGGATTCTTTTGTAGCTACGGTTGTGTATGTGTCCACACACACCTCCATCCTTCTGCCTTTTATCACGCGCACACAGATCTTCAAACACACACACACACACACACTTTCAGGTAATGATCCCCTCAGTGTGACTGTTCTCTAGGGGTCGCACACCTCTACCTCACCACCCCCCCACACACACACACACACACACACACACAAACACACACACATGCACACAGACAAACTCACACACCATTCCCACCACCACAGGGGGCGGCCTTGTACGTCACTGGGGGGCCAGGGGACCCCTGTGTCCCCTGATGTGACACACAGACCGTGGTGACAACCTGCTTTCCTGTCTGTTCCACATGCCCACGTCCAAGCCCACACGCACATGCCAAAGAGATAAACCCACACAGTGACAGCAAATTACACACAGCACCCATCCCATTTTATCAACAAACATTCCTCTGCCATTGTAACACAAATGACACCACATGCATTACTGTCTCAGTAAAACTGTAAGACAACCATGCTCCCAAGCGCACACATACCATACTTGACACATACAAGCGCACACATACCATGCTTGACACATACAAGCGCACACATGCAAGCATGCACACAACAGTAACAGTGCCACAGGAACGCATCCAGGAACAAGGCACATGAATGCGTGACCTTCACCGCTTGTGCTGAGTAACACCTTTTTTTAAACTCCTTCCCTCCCTCTGTCGCTGTCCCAATCTTTCTTTACGGCCTCTATCTATTTCTCTCTGTTAGCTCCTCCTTTCCACACCCCTCCTTTGCGTTCCACACTTCCCACTCCTTCCATCTCACACATCTTGGATAACAGTCCCCTGTCACGAGACAGCCATGACCTCAAAGGAACAGACTCTCACTCAGTCACACACCCGCACATGAACAAACACACACACGCATAACGTACTGTACACGCACAACATTTTACTACACTTGAAATAAGTATGTATGCCAAACAGGCACACACACACACACACACATACTTGTCTCTGGTACAAGTTGAAAGTGGCTAGGGGTCCTCTGTGTTTAACTACCCTTTCGAGAGCCAAGCTAAACTCTCAGGCCTGAAATAGCACAGTGCAGCACATGGCAAACATTTGCCCCCTCCACCCATCCTCCACAGCCCAATCAGCCCTGCACACACACACAGACACACTCACAGACACACACACAGACACACACACAGACACACACACAGACACACTCACAGACACACACACAGACACACACACAGACACACACACAGACACACACAGACACACACACAGACACACACACAGACACACACACATCCCTGCCTTGCCGCTCTGGCTGGTGATGGCGCTCTCACTTCAGTGAGTGATGACCTCACTCTGCTGCTGCTGCAGCCACACTAGCTCACAGAGTTGTATCTCTATTTCTAGCCCAGGGCTAACACAACCCGCCGTTAGCTTTGCACCCCTCTAGCCTACCTGCTTGATGTTTACTGTTATACTGCTCTCACCTTCATACTGCGACAACAGGCCTCTTGTACAACATTTATGTATGCAACACCTATCACAGCACCTGTCAGCTGTAATCCAAGGTAAGAAGCCGAAGTAGGCTCCACTGCAGTAGTACAGTATTTTCGTCCTTTCTGAGATGTGTTGATGAATGGCGGCTGTACATGATGGATCGTTTACTGGGTTTAGAATTGAGGGCTACTGTAAAAAAAAAAAAAACAATGCTATGAATAATAACACTTTTATTTAGACTCTCCTATTCTGAACACAAACTATGTGTGCACAAGTAAACAAAAATAATTGAACAAGACTGATTCCTACATATACATACAAACACATACAGTGCACACACAATCCAGTCCTGTGTGTGAACACACACACTTGACCACACATGTTCTTATCTGCATGACTGCAGCATTTCAAATAAGTGCACTTGAAAGTTCTATGAAATTCTTGAGGCATTAAACTCCAGACAACCTTTTAATTACCACAACGACCACAGCCAGTGTAATTATCACTGCAGCATCTGACCCTGGGCAAGCCAGGGATGTTCATTAGAGTGTGTGTGTGTGTGTGTGTGTGTGTGTACATCCATACTGTGTGTCACTGCATCTCAGGTGTAAAAATAGACACAGGTCATGTGGTCTCAGGTCATAATGTTCCGAACATCAAACCATGTAAACACTAATGTATGTTGATGCAACCCCAACACGTGGTCATCTGAAAAGGCAGTATTCTGCATGAGCACGCACAATAGAATCAGAAATACTGTGGATGCTGTTTTTACAAATACTCCAGGCGTGATGTCAAACCCAGTTGAGTTTTGAACCTACATTGAACTAGTATTGCACAGGCTAAAGGTTTCTAGATGTTCCTATCCAAACTCCCGGAGACGTTCACCACCACCATTAGACCCAGCTCCCTCCAATCCACCACGACCCCGACACCCACCATAATACAGAAACATCATCACCATCAACAGCAACACAATTAAGACCATCATCAACAACATCCGCAGCCAAGACAACAACATCAACAACGCCACCGTCACCAGCCTTCAGCCCATCCCTCCACTCCTCAGTGCCTCCACCCCCCCCTCCCACCCCCCACCCCTTCCTGAGTGGATTTGTCCCTGAAAAGCTGACGTTGGGGCCAGAACACTGAGGTGGTGGTGCCACAACAGAGACAGCCTGTCACAATCACTGGCTGGAAACACACCCTCTCCATCACTCTCAATCTGTTTCCATCTTTCGCCGGCTGCCCGCTTGTGTCTTTCTCTCTGTTCACTCTGTTTACGTCGCTTGATCTTCCTTTTTATCTCTCTCTCTCCATTTCTCCATTTGGGTTTAACCTCCGTCGTTTCCCCCTCACTCCGTCTCAGCTGCTCCACCCCTCGCAGACGAAAATAGAGAGTTAAACAGAGAGGGGGTGGGGAGTAAGAGAGAAAGAGAGAGAGAGAGAGAGAGAGAGAGAGAGAGAGAGAGAGAGAGAGAGAGAGAGAGAGAGAGAGAGAGAGAGAGAGAGAGAAAGAAAGAAGACAAGGGAGGGGAGAGCGAGATGAAGCCTAGAGCTAGGGGGCTTCAATGCTGAGTGGCCCAAACTAGACACCATGTGTTAGTCCAACTGCAACAGATGGAGAGGGAGCATTCAAGGGAAGGAGAAAAGAAAAGAGAAAGAGCCAGAGAGAGCCAGAGAGAGACACAAGGAGATATATAGAGAAGGGAATATAGAGAAAGAGATACATTTGACACATATGAAGAGTGAGAGACACTGAGAGTGGCTGGGGGGAGCAATACGCAGGTGTCACCAACATGTTGTAAATCAACTGGGCACTTTGCACAACAACAGGGTCTTACAAATGTTAGCACAGTCAGCTCTTAACGCAGAGAAGGACTGTTTTCATTGCTAAGACTGGAACCCAAGTGTTCACAGACCTGGGGTTTACTCTCCAGAACATGGGGCCTGGGAAACTCAAGGCCTTGTGATTTTTACAGGTCGGCCATATGTCAACCTGCTGCTTGGCTCTCTCTCTGGCTGCCATGCCGACACACACAAATCCACAGACACCTCACAGACACACACAAACCCACAGACACCTCACAGACACACACAAACACAGACACCTCACTCCCTGTTGTGCCAGAGGTGAAGGTAATAAGGGTGATAAACTAAAGAGGAAGTTGCTGTAAAATGCTCTGTGTGAGATCATCTCAAGTGTTCTCTCACTATAAAGCCCTACACACACGAATCCAAACACACAGATAAACACAGACATACACACACACACAAACACACAACCTGACCTCACCCACCCACACGGGCACACACTTTACACACACACATACACACACCTCTCAGCCCAGACAACTATTAAGGACCTGCTCTAAGGCCCCAGGGGCGTCTAAGACATTGCCTGATGGACCATCCATCACAGTGCTCTCATGGTGCTCGGAAAAGATTCGTGCAAAACAGGAGGGTCACGATGCCTCCGCTTTTCATTCCCCCCCCCTTTCCCCTACCTTCCCTCTCCCTTTCAATCATCCATCACCCCTTCCTCCCAAACCCACAGCCTGAAAGAAAACACTTGACCATCCCTCTAATATTTGCCACCAGGGGCCATTGCTGGAAAGAATGAGGAGAGAAATAGAGAGAAAGAGCATTGATGGAATCAGAGGAAGAGGACAACAGGGAATCAGACACCAGAATGGGAGAGATCTTTTCTTTTGTCAACCATGATTGCTCTATCATCTAATCAGGATGTTGTTTTTTTTTTTTGCTAATCACTAAGCGGTCGCCGACTGCTCCATCCCTTTTGTGGCCGTCGAACAAAATGTCATCAGTGTCATTTGGCAGACTGCGCTCTTTGTAGAATAATTGTATTTCTCCCATTTGCAACGGCAGGCTAGGCTTTTAATAATATTCACTCAAACATAGATAAAGCTAACATATATTGAAACACATGCGCTATCTCTGCCACTCTCTCTCATGTTTCTCTCTCTCTACCCCTCACTCCTCGTCTCACTTTCACTCAATCTCGATCTCTTTCTATCACTGTCAGTCTCTCATTCTCTCTCCATATCAATCTCTATCTCTCTCTCTTGCTCTTTCTCACTCTCTCTCGCTCTTCTGCTCTCTGTTTAAGGTTGTCTGGTTTCATGTCTCAACCCCTGTTTTGCTCTGTTCTATCTCTCAGCCTCCTAGCATTGCATCTTCCTCCTTCACCTCCTCTTCCTCCTCAATGCCTAAATGTCATTTATCACATCTGGCTCCTAAATCAATTTCCTGCTTGTCCCATTGGCCAAAAGGGATTCAAGGACAGCTTGTTAACCCTTCCCTCACCCCTGGAAACTGGGAAGGAGAGAGAGGAGAGAAGGGGCAAATGGCATATGGAGAGAAAAATAAATTAACCAACACAAAGAGACACAAACACACAGCCTCACATACGGGCACATACACAGATGCACACACGCACACACACACACACACAAAGACACATGAGAACACACAATAGAAACACACTCTATGCGTTCACTTCCATTCATCAAGGAAACCACAAAACATTTTGATGCAAAATAAATGTATTCAGAATTCATTCCATGCATCAGTAATAACACTAAGCTTGGAGTCTTTTGTATCTATCAAAATGGCAGCAAACAAGTTGTCCCATTTGAAACGCAGCCAGACAGGTATGGGTGGTAATGTGGAGATAAATAATTCCTTTGAAAGAAAATGGGGTTGGAGCGGAGCTGGTGAAGGGAGACAGGGCCATCTCAGCTAGCCTCTGACACATGGAACAGGCCCCTTCTGCAGTTCTAATAGATTTCTCACAAGTCATCTATGACAGAAGATAAGTACCCCAAAGCCACGCATTCAATATCTCCTCTCATTGTAGTAGTGTGTGTGTGTGTATGTGTGTGTGTGTGTGTGTGTGTGTGTGTGTGTGTCTGTGTGTGTGTGTGTGTGTGTGTGTGTAAGAGACATGGGGGGGGGATACTGAGAATGTATTTGCATAGTGAGTATGTGAAACACAACATGCAGTGTGACATGAGTGTCATTCTGATATATATTTAGAGTGTGCAGAATTCACACAGCGCTGACAACCCAGTGCAGTAAGAGAGTACACATGTTCACAGCTGTTGTACTGATAATCATGGGCGTTTGACCCTAAGGGGTCAGAGTGGGGACACACAGAGCGGGTCAGAAGAGGAGAAAAAAAAGAGACAAAAAGAACAAGACGGAGTGTGCTCCACAGCCCATTCATCGCATCTTGACCCAGGTAAGGGTCACTGAACAAAGACGAATGAAAACGTTCTTTCATTCATACTTTTTTTCCTTCTCTTTCTCATTTTTTTGAGCAGTCTTTCGTTTGTTTCATTTCTGTGTGATAACTGCTTCTCGACCTCTTTTCCTTTCTGTCAGTCTTTTTCTCTATCTTTTTATCTTTCAATATGTCTTTATCTCAGTCTGTGCCTCCTATCTTTCTCCCTCTCTCTTTTCTCTGTGTCTCTCTATTTTTACCTCTGCTTCTGTTGTACTCTTCAGTTAAATCCCAGTGTCGAGGGTATTTTAGGTGAGGCTAGAGATTCAAACTGTCTTGAGAGGAGCAGAGAAGAAAGAGTTGCTGTCCTCTGTGGCTGTGTCCAATCACAGTTAAGCGTCACTGTTTCCACGCTGTTTCATTTGCTCTTCCTCTCTCTACCTCTCTCTCCAGTTTCTCTTCCCCCTCTCTCTGCTGCCCTCTTGCTTATGTACCTCTCTCTCTGTCTCTCTCTCCCTCTTTCCCTCCTCTTCATATCCTAACTCTTTCTCATCCTCCCCTCTCTCCTACCATCTGTCTTTCTTTACTCTACCTCTTCCTCTCTTTCTCGACCTCTCCCCTCTCTCTCTATCTTATTCTCTCAGCTCAGGGCTCAAGAAGAGCCTGTTACTTGCAGTGAGGATGTGTTTGTCACTGCTGGCCACCCTTCCACTACGCTCTCCTCCAGTGCTGGTTTCCAACAGCAACAGTGTCTGGCTTTGTTAAGAGGGAGAGCCATTAGAAAAGCATTCAGAATACACAGAGAAACAGCCCTCCGAGACCAACAAACACAGACCAAGAGAGACAGCAAATCCCTTACTGTCAGAGTGGCAGGCTTAGCTGTACAATTCTGTGGTTTCATGTTAGTTCATATCTGGAAGCGAAACATAGTAAAGGACACCCACTGACACCGACGACGCATCTATGCATCATCAGGAATTTGGTTGTGTTCGTTCAACAACATATTAGACTATATAAAGGCTTACTCTCAAAGTTAGGTGAGGTGAGGTTAGGTTATTGGGTTCTCTTCATCCAACATTACATTGGATTGGTGGTTAACAGGTGTCTGTCCATGTGAGACGCTGTGTGCTGGTGAGCTGTAGTACTCACACACCCAAACACACACTTCATCTTTCCTCTTCTCTCCTCAGACAGACGCTGAAGTAAAAGAGAGAGAGAGTGTGTGTAATAGCATGGATGTGTGCATGTTTTACCTCTCCTCCACCTCCAGGCCCCTTAGGCCCTGCAGCCTAGATATGAAGCATACTCTCAATAGGCAAGAGGCTACTTTATGGGGCCCTAACAACCCCATTAAAGCTCGCTGGCCAGATGGTGCTCTTATCAGTGTGTGTGTGTGCGTGTGTGTGTGTGTGTGTGTGTGTGTGTGTGTGTGTGTGTGTGTGTGTGTGTGTGTGTGTATGCGTGCGTGGGTGTGGGTGTGTGTGTATGTGGTGTGTTTGTATTTGTGCATGTGTGTAAGTGTGTATACCCACAATTGGGGGGATGGGAAGAAGTAAATATTTGTCAGAAGAGGCAGCTGGTCCACTGAGGGCATCAAGATGAGACGGCTCAGTATAATAGGCAACACACACATCAGAGATAACTGAATGCATGCGTTTTGTGTGTGCGTGTGTATGTGTGAATGATGTTGCGTTTCTAATACCAGGCAGCAGCATCTTCAGGGAGACGTTCAGTCAACAGAGACCGTAGCTAACTTCACTCCAGCTACAGCCTCCCTGAATATGCTGCAACACAACAGAATAGACGCCAGCTTTCACTTCAACTGGACCAGCTGGGAGAGCAACTCATCACTCGATATCAGCATAAAAAAGCCCAACCATGTTGAAAAGTGATGGTAATTTGAACCACGTGAGGAAAATTGCTTCTGTAAAATCGATCAACAAAACTCTGTATGGTACCTAAAGTATTGGTCCCCTTTCCTAGATATTAAACTAGTCAATCAAATATGGTTCTGAAGGTAAAAAAAAGGTCACAGCCCTTTCACCTGTCCTCTCAAGTCACAAGACAACCAATGTTGTGACAGTATAGGACAGAAGCCCCAGAGACATTGTTGCTATTGCGACCTACAGCACATATATACACAGCAACCAGCCATATTGGGATCCAGTAGGGGGGAACATTCCACGGTTGGTGAGGTCCATACAGGCATTGCCATGGTTGTGGGCCTTGGTGGAAGATCCCACATGTGATAAACATGTGATGAGGTATATTCTGTCTCTGCTGTCATGGCAACAGCTTTCGAAGCTCCCCAAAGGGAGAGGCTCTTAACAATAACTATCTGAGATAAAAACATGGAGGCAGAAAATTACACAAAGAGATATGGCCAATACCCTGAGCATGGGGAGCCCACAGCTCCTTTAGCGGAAATCTTATAAGCAGAAATGGGAGTACATATTGATAACTTGATATGTCCAACAGAGATATATAAAGAATATGCATACTCAGCCCTAAAGGGGAGGTCGGATTGCTGAGCAGTTAGGGAATCGGGCTACCAATCAGAAAGTTGCTGGTTCGATTCCCGGCCGAGCCAAACGACGGTGTGTCTTTGGGCAAGGCACTTCACCCTACTTGCCTCAGGCGAATGTCCTTGTACTTACTTATAAGTCACTCTGGATAAGAGCGTCTGCTAAATGACTAAATGTAAAAGTAACCCTAAAAAAAACATTGCATGTCAACTCAAATAGAAGCAAAAAAATATATGCTTTACCCTACAGTACCATTGCAGAAGTGTAGAACTGTGATTGTTTGTATTTTTTATTATTCTCAAGTATTTTGGAAGTGATATGAATAACATTCCTCACAATCACATGCAGGCTGGCTCCAGGATCTCCTGGCCAGTCAGCTCAGGAAGAGGTAAAACACTGTCCAATACCATGACAGGTAGAGCTGGAAGCATCATGTCCAGCCCAGTGGTTACACAACAGGTATACGTCTCCCTCTAGTGGTTCAACTTTGTGGCTGTTGGTGTAAACCTTACTTTCTCAAAAGAGCATCAGTACCCACCAGTACTTTTCATTATCCTCTCTTTTGACTCCCTCTGCTGGACAAAATAGATATGGCATGCCAACAGCACAACAGCTCAATACATCTGTTGTAGCTAGCAGGTGAAAGCAACACTTTCTAAGCATGAAGCACCACTGCCCTCCAATCTGCCAGAGCGGCTTTGAGGTCATCCGTCATCATTCTGCTGGACCTTTCTGCAGCGTTTGATACGGTTTACCACCAGATCCTGCTCTACAGACATTCTGAGATGGGCATCACTGGCACTGCACTCCAGTGGATCTCATCCTTCCTGTCGGAAAGATCCTACCAGGTCTCCTGGGGAGGCAAACTGTCAGACCCTCGCCAGCTCTCCACTGGTGTCCCACAGGGCTCTGTCCTTGGACCCCTAACCCTAACCTCTCAATCACCCTGGGATCTGTGAGGAACCTTGGGGCTACCATGGATGACGAGCTCTCCCTCACGGCCCACATTGCTGCGGTGTCCCGGTCGCGTAGATTCACCCTCTACAACATCCGGAAGATCCGGAGATACCTGTCTGAGCACTCCACCCAGCTGCTAGTCCAAGCACTGGTCCTTTCCAAGTTGGACTACTGCAACTCGCGGCTCGCCAGTCTCCCAGCATGCGCAACCCGCCCTCTTCAGAGGATTCAGAACGCAGCGGCCCGCCTGGTCTACAATCTACCAAGACGCTCCCACATTACCCCGCTCCTAATCTCCCTCCACTGACTACCCATCACGGCCCGCATCAGATTCAAGACCCTGGTACTGACCTTCCGAGCAGTGAACGGGACTGCACCTGACTACATCAAGTCTCTCCTGCAGCCTTACAACCCCACCCGCCACCTTCGGTCTTCTTCAGACAACCGCCTGGTGGTCCCACCGCTCAAGACCACCCGGTCCCAACACAAGCTCTTCTCCTGCCTGGCCCCCCAGTGGTGGAATCAACTCCCCACCTCCATCAGAGACACAGACTGTCTCTCCACCTTCAAGAGAAGGCTCAAGACGCACTTGTTCCGGGAGTACAACGGTACTTAGGAATGGTTTGCTGAACCTAATGCTACTTTCCTCAAGGATCACAATGACTCTTGCTTAGAGACTTGTTGCTCTTGTTGGTTAGTGGCAACTGATTTAAACTGTTGTATTTGCTGCAAAATATTCTATTTTAGTTAATGTTATTTTTACTTTATTTACTGTTGCTTGTTTTTCTAGAGGTACACTTGCACTTAGAGATTCATGTTGTTTAATTGTAACTTGCTTAACTACATGCTCTTATGGTTCTTCCCTTTGGCACTTATGTTTTGGTTGTTCACAATGTGTGCTTCTTGTTTTGGCTACCGGCAATGCTTTGGAACTATCTTGTTGTTATTGGCCGGGTTTCCCAGATTTGTTAAGAAGCTCTTCACGCTAAGATCTTCTTAAGAACGTTCTAAGAGCATTCTAGAGCGCTCTTAGAACGTTCTTAGGACACTCTTAGCGTTAAGAACTTCTTAACGAATCTGGGAAACCCGGCCATTATCAGTGACCCATGCACTTTTTAAAGCTCTCTCTTGGAAGTCGCTTTGGATAAAAGTGTCTGCTAAATGAATACATGTCAATGTAATGAAGGACAAGCAGATAGATCACTATTCTAGTGATCAGTAGAAGCAATAGTCAATGTTGACTCACCACTACATCAATTGAGCAGAGTGAGGGAGAAACAGATGAGGATCTCGTCCGCAGTACCCCCACTCCCCACTCCCCACTTGACTTGTCTGAGCAGCAAGGAGGGAGGGGCTGGGTGGGGAAGGAAGGGGGGGTGGGGGCTAACAAGTGTGCCCTCAGGTCACAGGAAAGGGTTGGGCACCACTTCCTATAAAACAGCCATGATTTTACAATCTGCGGTTCACCGTGGTTTCTGTACCTATTTCCCACGGGCCATGGAGCATGACTCATTACTACTTCCTGAAACATCACGCCGCATAAAAATCATGCTGTGGCTTGGGAGTGACTCAGGAGGGGGTTGTGAACAGGCCCGGAGGAGGGAACGCGGCCTGAACTTGTGATATGCCACTACCATACAAATGCATGACAACACAAAGCCCCTTGGTCCCTAACATCCAACCCCTGGTTACCATAGAAACTAGAGAGTAAGGGGATAGTGGGTAGGAAAGGTAGCAGGTAGGGGCCAGGGGCTAAGGGGGTTGTTTTTGTTTGCTATTGTTCTTGTTTTTGTTTGAATGTGGTGTTGACCCACTACTCCCGCATGTCACCAAGCAGGTGCACAGCGAGAAGTAACTGTATTTCCAGACCAAGACAGAGCATCCGCCTTAGCCCTGGTTCTTGTTTGCTAACCAAGCCCTCCTGTTCTGGAGTAAATATTCGGCTCCACAACTAGAAGCAGCTTTGGGGTTTCTGCTGGAGCTGCCAGGCAGGTATTGTAACAACATGGCCACCTGGCTACAAGGCTCCTCTTAGAGGAGCCAAAAAGAGTGCGCAGTCAGCACACTATGTTGTTGTTGTAGCCTACGCAGTTCGCCTAAAGAGGTTAAGCCCACAGGAGGTATTTAGAGGGAGCAGCTAGGTGAAAACACTTGAACCAGATCACAGTGATCTTGTTGAAGTGATTGAGATCTTGCCTTGTAAAGTGTTTTGTGTCTGACATAGGATAAAAGAAGGATATGAAAATCCATTTTAAGAATGGTATTGGAGTGTCAAATCAATCAATCAAATTTGCAGGCACCCTCCTAACGGCTTGTGAGCGTTCAAGGTTGTTCACCACCTGAAGAAAACACTTTGTTCAGTAGGCCCACAGACTGCTGCTAAATGGAGTAAACAGTTTGAAACAGCTGAACGCACCCTGGGGTTGGAGCAGCTGTATCGTCTGAGCTGAGCAGAGAGCATGATGGGATGTTAGCCTTCCTGCCGAGTCTAATTACCTCCTGTAGGATTACACACAACACACACACAAACAGACACATACACCAAAACACTGCTGCATTTTCACATTGGCATGTGAGAGGGAGAGAAAGAGAGAAGGACAGGAGAGTGATGCACGTAAAACAAATACGGATCATTGCCTCTCAATGTCTTCTCTAACACCGAACAGAATCGTTTGTGAGCACTCAGATTCACCCACACCTGCATGCTACATCAAACTGCCACGGACCCTTCCCCTGAACTGGAGGTGCTTGTCTTTCTCCACTCGACCAAGAAAGAATACACCTCAGTTAAACGACAAAGACAAACAGAAAACAGAACAGATGGAGAGAGGGAAAGGAACGGACTCACCAGAGCTTGCGAGGCATCTTTAGAGGTTGACGGCTTTGCAACCTGCTTTCCCTTCAAGCCTTAGTCCACTGTGTCCCTCCTCTCCTCATATTCATGCACTGCCACCGCTTTTGATGCACACAAAGACACACATACACAATCCCCCCTAAACACCACACACCACACACATTCACAATTGCTCGTACACACCCTAATAAAAACAGTCCTGATTATGCTGTTGTTAATGAGGTACTTTGAGTGCAGAGTGAATGCAGAGCGCTCACAAGGCCAAAGGGGAGGCAAAGAGAGGTGGGGAGAGAGGGGACAGGAAAGACAGACAGACAGACAGACAGACAGACAGACAGACAGACAGACAGACAGACAGAGAGAGAGAGAGAGAGAGAGAGAGAGAGAGAGAGAGAGACAGACAGACAGACAGACAGACAGACAGACAGACAGACAGACAGACAGAGAAGAGAGAAGAGAGAGAGAGAGAGAGAGAGAGAGAGAGAGAGAGAGAGAGAGAAAGAAAGAAAGAAAGAAAGAAAGAAAGAAAGAAAGAAAGAAAGAAAGAAAGAAAGAAAGAAAGAAAGAAAGAAAGAAAGAAAGAAAGAAAAGAAGTAATGTGAATACTATGCAAGAGAGAGAACAAGAAGGTGGAAGATAACAGTAAAGAACAAATAAAAAAACTCTCATATCCTCAGGTGGGTCCATCAACAAAGTCGTGCTGACCTGGTCTGACATGTACTCACACAGCCTGAGAATGAATGGTGCTCACTGTACAAGCACTGGCCAGAGCAGAGCTGGAAACATACAAAGGAACACCTGCTACCCACCACACCTGTAGATAGACTCTTTGAAGGCCACCACTTTCACGGTACCCTCTTCATGTCTCCCTCTTCACTCCTCCCTTGTTCCCCTGCAGTCCCTCCATTCGCTGCAGTCACCCTACCCCCACCTACCTTCCCCAGAGCCCTGGGCTCTCCCTCTTTAATCCTGCCCATGTCAATGACCAGACTCGGGGGTGGAAAGGTCAAACATGCTGCCTAGTTCTAGATAAGATACAATTTAACTTGACTGTCCCCAAAGGAAAATTGGTATTGGACTCCGCGAAAATGTACGTATGTACGTTGCGAAACTCACTGACACACAAATCCACACACAAACACATGTAGAGAGCAGCTGGCCAGCGCTCATTAGTATAGCCCAGTACAGGAGTCACGACTACCTCATTCATATTCAGGACCACTCCAAGCTGCATAATAAAGCCTGACCAGGGACGTGTGTAGGTGTGTGTACGTGTGTGAATGGGTGTGAACCATGTTCATGCGTGCATGTTGATTTGTGCATACCAGTGTCCATGTGTGTGTGTATGTGTGTTTGTATTGTGTGTGTGTGTGTGTGTGTGTATGTCAGCATGTGTGTGTGTGTGTGTGTGTGTGTGTGTATGTGTGTGCATGAGTGTGTGTGTGTATGATGAAGAGAGGGACACACAGCTGAGGAGAGCCCCCCTCTCCATTATTTAACATCTCCTATCTGGGGACGGTGAATACTTAATACACACCTTCATTCAGACAGCTTTGGGATCACACAGGGATGAAAGAGAGCCCTCCAGTCTCCGGGGCAGAATCATGAAAACAGGTGAGAGTACAAAAGGATGAGAGGATGAGACTGTGAGAGGATGATAGAAGGGATGAGCGAGCGAGAGAGAGAGAGAGAGAGAGAGAGAGAGAGAGAGAGAGAGAGAGAGAGGGAAAGAGAGGGAAAGAGAGGGAAAGAGAGGGAAAGAGAGGGAAAGAGAGGGAAAGAGAGGGAAAGAGAGGGAAAGAGAGGGAAAGAGAATAGGAGGGTGGCAGCGCACAGGGTTGGAAGGTTGAGAAGGGTGAAAGAGGGAGAAAGGGAGAGGCTGAGAAAATGGGAAGGGTGAGAGGGTAGAGGGGTGGGAGGTTGAGAAGGGTGAAGGAGCGAGAGGGTGTCAGGGTTATAGGATGAGAATTTGAGAAGCTAAAAAAAAAATTTGAGCGAGACGTGGAAAATGTGAAAGAGTGTGGGTGAGAGAGCCAGCAGTGACAGGGTGAACAGAGTATTAGACAAAGGTTTGAGGCAGTTAAGGGATGACAGAGTGATGTGATTAGAAAAATCCATGTTTGAGAAGGTGACCTGGGTGCCCTACCCTGTGTGACAAGGACAGGGCTAGGCAAAAAGGTAGGAACTGATCGTCAAAAACAAATGTGGTTTGTTTCTTATCAAACGTCACGCTTCCACATAGCTCTTCTCCTCTCCTTTCCTCCATCATCCTCCCATCCCACGCGTCTCGCTAGAAGCATGTGGCAGTCGGCCCAAGGCTTCTCTCTTCCCCCACTCGTTCTGGTTTTACTTCCCGTTCCTTCTCCTCTCTCTATTTCTCTCTCTCTCTGGAAATTACCCCCCCCCCCTCTCTACTCATCTCAGTTTGTGCAGCTATTTTGCATCAACCCCAGACCACGGACTCATAACTGCTCCTGCAGCTGGTTGCATACAGAGGTCCAGCTCCTCCCACCGACCACATGCAGTATTCATTAGCAGGACCCAGACGGCTCTGCCCATCTGAGTTGTCCCCGGAGAAGGAAAACACTTACCGGGCTTTCAGAGCCGCGAGGCTGGACTTGTCAATCCTGGGGGACAGAAAAAGTGGGGGAGAGAGAAGGGAGGAAGGGACAGGAGGGAGAAGGGAGGAAGGGACAGGAGGGAGAAGGGAGGAAGGGACAGGAGGGAGAAGGGAGGAAGGGACAGGAGGGAGAAGGGAGGAAGGGACAGGAGGGAGAAGGGAGGAAGGGACAGGAGGGAGAAGGGAGGAAGGGACAGGAGGGAGAAGGGAGGAAGGGACAGGAGGGAGAAGGGAGGAAGGGACAGGAGAGAGAAGGGAGGAAGGGACAGGAGGGAGAAGGGAGGAAGGGACAGGAGAGAGAAGGGAGGAAGGGACAGGAGGGAGAAGGGAGGAAGGGACAGGAGGGAGAAGGGAGGAAGGGACAGGAGGGAGAAGGGAGGAAGGGACAGGAGGGAGAAGGGAGGAAGGGACAGGAGGGAGAAGGGAGGAAGGGACAGGAGGGAAAAGGGAGGAAGGGACAGGAGGGAGAAGGGAGGAAGGGACAGGAGGGAGAAGGGAGGAAGGGACAGGAGGGAGAAGGGAGGAAGGGACAGGAGGGAGAAGGGAGGAAGGGACAGGAGGGAGAAGGGAGGAAGGGACAGGAGGGAGAAGGGAGGAAGGGACAGGAGGGAGAAGGGAGGAAGGGACAGGAGGGAGAAGGGAGGAAGGGACAGGAGGGAGAAGGGAGGAAGGGACAGGAGGGAGAAGGGAGGAAGGGACAGGAGGGAGAAGGGAGGAAGGGACAGGAGGGAGAAGGGAGGAAGGGACAGGAGGGAGAAGGGAGGAAGGGACAGGAGGGAGAAGGGAGGAAGGGACAGGAGGGAGAAGGGAGGAAGGGACAGGAGGGAGAAGGGAGGAAGGGACAGGAGGGAGAAGGGAGGAAGGGACAGGAGGGAGAAGGGAGGAAGGGACAGGAGGGAGAAGGGAGGAAGGGACAGGAGGGAGAAGGGAGGAAGGGACAGGAGGGAGAAGGGAGGAAGGGACAGGAGGGAGAAGGGAGGAAGGGACAGGAGGGAGAAGGGAGAGGGAGCGAGGTAGGGTAGAAGCAGAGAAAGATAACTGTTATTGCATTTTATCATCTTCCGCATGCTTATCAGCCTACGTTAACCATCTCCATATCTATTTTCATCACCTGATTATGACGTTATCAATGTGATGGTAATACTGGAACAGGCCCGATGCAAGCCCAGTTCTAATGGAGTGATTGAGATAAAGTGCAGAGGCCAGACAGTTTACACATAGACTGGTGTTGTATGAGTCAGAGGGGCAGAGCTGGACCCAGCCAGGCACAGCATGTTCTGTACCTGATACCATCGGGTCAGCTGTCATGAAGCTGTCACCAAGGGTTACAGGTTGCCATGATCAGCGTCAAGTCACATTTACAATGTAATAATACAGGTCTCACAGCAACTACACAAACAAGTAGAAACTGTAGTAGTGTGAGTGGACAGTACTTGTGTGTCTCAAAACACACTGCTGTGGACTTATTTACTTTTGTGTCATCCTAGATGTAAACAAACCTGATAGATTTGAATATGATTTAAATGTTTTCCATCGTTTGAAATGCCATCACAGCAACATCTCATGTTTCATAGGCTTGAACTGGAAATATTGTATTACATTTCAGTTTCAGTCTTGAAAATGTGTTTACGTGGTCACAAAGGGACTAAAAAGGGAAGTGAACGAACATCAGATTTGTTTCAACAGCATTGTGGTTCTCACGTTAGCCGAACAAGCCAAGCTCAGATTCCCTCAATGTACTTTACTAAATACAAGCCTGTTGCAACCTGGTAAGGTGAGCTTGTGAAAGATGGAAAGGCAAACCAGTTTTAATGTCGAATTTCCTGTTCAACTACAGAGTCCCTATTCAAAGTTCTTTAATGAGTGGACCTAGAAACTAAGCCTATGTCTTTACCGAACTAAGATGGAGACTTTATAGGGCTGTAACTCATTTCTTCTAAAGACCCTTCAAACCAGCCCTGACTCTGGCTTTGGCACAACAATCCCTCGTAAAGCAAATCAAGTGCACTGTCTGAATGAAATCTACTCCCATCACAAGGATGTCATGCAGTCTGTCTGCCCATACTGAATAATGACAGCAACACAGAGATAAGGACCTATGGGCAGCACTCCATTTGAAGACCACTGTGTCACTGCCTCACAGATGGCATCGTTTATTATTGGAGTGTTGCAGTATCAGCCTCTTCAAGTCCTTATGCTAACTCTCTCTCTCTCTACCCCTTTCCCTTCTCTAGTGCTCAGGATGTGCAGGGTTTTGGGCCTAATTTATGGTTTCTGTGCCGCAGACAAATAAATCAAACCCACTTCTAAGAACTGATAGAAAAACATTATTTTGAGCCATGAATACAAGAAAACCACAAAGTGTGTTTGAGTTAAGTTGCATACGAATGAAAGCACCAAAGCAGTACAATATATCTCATTCACGGGTGCAATCAACTTAGTGCTATCTCTGCGACATTCCAGCATCCTCTCCCATCCCCTCCTCTCCCATCTACCCCCTTCTCTCTTTTCCACTTCCCTCTCCTCTCACAACATGCAAAAATACTGAGAACTAATACTACTGATCAAAAGATAACAAAAGACAACTATGTGACACACAGCAAATCACTGTGATAAAAACAACACTATCCATAGAACAGACAGACAGACAGACAGACAGACAGACAGACAGACACACAGCAGGCCTATGACAGAAAGCTCCATTCAGGAGCCCAGTGTGATCCCATTCTCCCTGGTGGAGACAGCACAGACAGAGACTAAGCACAAGGCAGCCAAACCACTGCACCACAAGCCTCCCTCACAGGCAGACAGTCAGAGCCCTCCACCCATCCTTCCTTCCACACACGCACATACAGGCACACACTCACACACAAACATAACACACATCCATACAAACATACACACGCACAGCCACAACACAAACGCTCCTACATTACATTTATAGAAGCACTGCAGCAGAAGCATGTGCCTTTGCACACACATAAACCAACACAGCCACACACATACAACATATAAACCCCGCCGTATACCCCTCCATGTGGCATGAAGTCAAGCGAGGTAACGTACCATCCGAACCCACCAAAGGACACACTTCTCTTTCTTCTCAGCATTCTGGCAGGGATGAACTTTTCAGGACTCTCTTTGTCTTACTCTCTGTCACTCTTGCCTTCACTTTTCTCTCCCTCTTCTCGGTCTCTAGAGATGGTTATGTCGACAGTCCTTCCCTCTCTTTCCTTTTCCCTCACCTGCCTCTCCGGCTGCTGCTTGAACTGTGCCACTTCAGCATGGAACCCACAACAGCCCACTCTTCCCACACTGCCCTGTCCCTCCACTATCTGTCTCTCTTTATCTCTCTATATATCTTTCTCTACCCCTGTCTCCTGTTTCTCTCTCTCTCTCTCTCTCTCTCTCTCTCTCTCTCTCTCTCTCTCTCTCTCTCTCTCTCTCTCTCTCTCTCTCTCTCTCTCTCTCTCTCTCTCTCTCTCTCTCTCTCTCTCTCTCTCTCTCTCTCTCTCTCTCTCTCTCTCTCTCTCTCTCTCTCTCTCTCTCTCTCTCTCTCTCTGTCTGTCTCTCTGTCTTTCTCTGTTAGCTACAAGGTCTCACTGTCAGTCGCCCTCACTGTCTGTGTGAGTAGTAAACAGAAATGTACTAACTTTAACAACCACAACAAAAACCCTCCCTGTCCTTGGCCTGAAAGCCCCGCCCACACGGCTCTCCAACAGGAAGAGACCATGCAGCCACTACGGGTCACTTCCTCTGTTTTGTGTGTAACTTTCAACAGTTTAATTTGTTGACTTATCATGCCTTTTGTGGTGGCTCATGACAAGTACAAATGTAAGGCCCTTGGACATTTAAGGTAGACTCTGTTGTCCTATATTTATGTTTAGTAACAGAGTTTGGGGGAAGAACGCTCTTGCTATGCAGGGTCACACTACATTCAAATGTATAGAAAACAACAAGCAGTCCAGTGGATTGTCATGGTTATGGGCTGTTTCCTTCAGTTAGGTTGTTGTGTCAACACAGATGAACCTGGGCACAGTGTTAGTGGTGCTACCTTTTTATGATAAATTAATCTCTAGTTAACATAGCTAGATGAGGCATGATTGTGATGTGTAACCACCTATTAAAACACATTGCTTTAATTGTAGTGAGAGGTGAGTTGTCATTCATGTCAGGGTCGAGGAGTGCAACTTTTGTTATCTGGTTTCTGTACGAAGCAGACACAATGTTCTCCTGTGAACAGTTACATTGTTCTGAAAAACATCATTGTGTCTGTGTATTTCACATTCAGAATGCGGGACATCACCGTGCTTTAAGGAAATTAGCCATTCTTGAGCCAGTTTGCTGAGCTCATCTCTCCATCTATATCTCTCTGTCGCTCTGTGTGGCTGTGTGCTTGTGTGTGGGTGTGTGCGTGTGTGTGTGTGCGTGTGTATGTGTGTGTGCATGCTCACTATAGAGATGAGTGTATTGTGGTTGACTGGGTGTTCAGACTAATATTACCCATGAGAGTAATCCCTAATGAAGAGGAACAATACTCTCTAGTGGGTCTGTCTGTCACTCGCTCTCTTTGGCCATCTTTTCTTTATCTAACTTGAACAATCAGTCATACACTCATTTATTCATTTACTCATTCACTTATTCACTCACCATCCTCTCTCCCTAAGTCCGAAAGAGAACGTGAATAGGTGAGGTAAGATGGAGGGCCCTGAATATCATCATCCTTCCAACCAGAGCCATTTTGTGTGTGTGTGTGTGTGTGTGTTTTCATCCGATTTGGTCACTAGATAGCACAGGTTGAAGTTAAACTAGCTTTGTTTTGGATACTAACTGTCATACATACATTCACGCAAAAACAAAGTGTACCCACACATGCATTCAGTGCCAGTTAAAATGCTGACAGCTCCATACAGAGGCTGGGGAAGCAGTGTCTTGTTATGCAGGTCAGCTTTCAAGCTTATCTTTTGGACAGTCTTCTTCTGTCTGTCCCTCAATTGGAGTGCTTCTGAGTCTGCTGCCAGGGCACATTTAAGGACATGACGGGCTCAAGACACGGCAAGGGAAAGACTGATGGTGAGGAGAACTGTGTGTGTTTTTGTGTGTGTGTCTCAGAGAAAGAGAGAGACACAGAAAAGGCGATAGCAAAAAAGGGGATGTAGAGGGTGAAATTGAATGAGATGAAGGGAGAGAAAGAGAGAGAGAGAGAGAGAGACAGAGAGAGAGAGAGAGAGAGAGAGAGAGAGACAGAGAGAGAGAGAGAGAGAGAGAGAGAGAGACAGAGAGAGAGAGAGAGAGAGAGAGAGAGAGAGAGACAGAGAGAGAGAGAGAGAGAAAAAGATCTGGCCTGACGCCAGAGCATCAATCCACTCAAGGTTAATCATTCAGTGTGGAGAAGTGGGAGAGGCTGAGTAGGGGGGAGGAAGGGACAGAAACAGCAATAATGTTCCCCCCACCACCAACAGCAGCATCACCACTTACCCCACCTGACCCCACCTGACCCCACTCCACCTTCCATGAACACCCCCCCTGCTTGTCTATCTAACTAGCTCCAGTAGTTTGTCATTCTCTTGGAGGGGACTAACCTAGAAGATTTGCCTCATTACCTCTACTTTCTCCATCTACCTTGCCCACACCCACACCACTGTCTAATGTAGGGAGACCATTGACACCAAGACCACCTCTGCCTTAACACCCAGCACATCTCTGATGATCTCTGATCATGGCTCCATTAAGATCGCAATTACGTCAAGCCTGCTATTGTACCATCACTACCCCACAAACACCATTCATCTATTGTGGGAACACCTTTTGCAAAAATAAATATGATATCAAAACTATTGCTGTACCACCTTACACTGTAACACCCCACGTCAACAGTATGCCTACTTAACCGCAGGCGCGTCAACAGCCATTTCTTCCGGGGTTTGAATTTGAATATGTCGACAACAAATGACAATGTGTGTCATGTGATTGTTTTCATGCTGTCAACAGGCTGTAACAGTCAAAATAAAGGTAGTGTCTCTAGCATGTCAGTGAATGTCTCTAGCTCTGACTAACTAAGGGGGTGTGGGTCTGATGGGCCACTCTGAGTGACTGTCAGTGACAGCAGAAAGAGACTACAGGACAAATGGCAGAACTTCGGCAAAATAAACTGGATATTTTAGGATTATTCCAAAAGAGTAAAGAAAAAAAATCTAGCTATTAAATACACTTTTGAAATTGCCTGTTGATTAATGATATAATCGGAAGTGACACCTACAGTCATTACTTTAAGCTGAATTTTTTTTATTTTACGCTCAAATTAATGCTACAGTTAGGGACATTCTATGTTTATGTCCCTAGCTCTTAGCTAAATGAAGCATACTCAAGGTCTGATGTAGGCTTGGGCTAAGCCCCGAATGTTATGTCTGTCTAAGCCCCTGCTTAACTGGTGATACTAATTATATTCGTAACATAACTAGGCTACTCTTAACACTACTATCTGAAATAATACTGATCTAATTATACTATAAACTATTAGCTGGTAGTGGCTAATTATGTATTAAGTATTCTTGTAACATCTCCAATTCAGTTACAGCTGGTGGAGTGGACTCCAGTGGAGTCTGTACTCTAAACTCCTATTTGCTACCATTTCACTCCTCCCCCTGACATTCTTGTTCTTCACTGCTCTTCTTTGCTCTCTATCAATCCTCATGACATCACATCCTGTTTCTCTTTCTCTCTTCCCTCATCCTTCTTTTTCCCGCAGCTCTGCTCTGCACTGGTGGATCACAGTGACAGGAGGCCCACCCCCCATGCTTATGCAGCTTAACAAACATGCACACAAACACCCACACACAAACGCAAACACACACTCTCCCTTCCCAGAGTAACGCCCCCACACCCCCAATGCTTCTACATTGCCCCCAGCAGTTTCTGGCCTGCATTGATTGCGACAGCCTGCTGCTGTTCATCTTGAATGCAGCGCACTCCGCAGCCACAAGCACAATGATGCCACAACCGCACAAACATATATATGCGTGTACATGGACAGACACACCCAGGCAAATGCACAGACCTCTTCGAGCGCATCCTAAACTGGCTGGGCATATGAATGATGGCATTGAAATTGAAGAGGCAGACAAAACCACACCTCTGAATGAGAGGAGAAGGAGGAGTTCAAAAAAAGCTCTCCTGTTGCCGGGGTGACGCATCTGACAGTATATCAAAGTTTACACTGATCCCTTCTTCTGCAGAGGGAGGGAGGGAGGTGAAGGGATTGATGGGGGAGATGAAAGAGAAGATGGTGGAAGTTAAGAAGGGAGGGGAAGATATTATACGGGAAAGATTTAAAAAGGAATAATCAGAGAGAAATGAAGACCGTGAAGGATAAAGGACAGGGAGGGAGGGACAAAGGACATGTGGCGGGAGAGAAAGCGGAATGAAGGTGGAAAGCAATGGGAAGTGAGACAGAAAGGGAGAGAAAGATAAAGATGGAGAGAGATAGAGCATGGTAAGTAGAATAGGGAGAGGGACAAAGAGGGAGAGAGGGAGAAAGAAAGAGACAGAGAGATAGAGGAAGAAAAGAAGCGAGAGAATAAATGAGAGATCATGAGATTGAATACAGGCCAATCGTGAGAGGTGATGAATGACAAGCAGGGCGCTTGAGGTGGAAAATCACTCCCACAGACGGGGGGGGAGGAGAGAGGCGAGAGAAAGGAGGGAAGACAAGTGAAGCTGCTATACAAAGATGAGAAAAAAATTTATCCAAGGAGAGAAATGAATTAAACGTTTAGCAAACGTTAACACCTTGCCCAATGAATGCCCTGCGGTTGTGGTAATACCGTACCAACATAGATACCTGTTCCTAGGTACCTGTCTAACAAACAGCTCTATTCATCAGTGGAGCGCCCCCCCCCCCCCCCCCTTGAGCAGTGCAGAACAGACGATAGAGGGGTGGCTGACTGAAGCCGTGCGTCCACCTGAAGAGATCAGATTAGAACACAGCTATTTTCAGCTGTTTTTGTAACCATGAGAGCAGAGAAAACATAGCGGAGAACAGCAAGCCAGCAGAACAACAATGTCATGGAGGCATGGCTGGCTAGCTACTGGCTGCCTATTTATCTGCCTGCCTGACTGCCTGCTTTCCTGTCTGTGTGTGTGTCTGTCTGTCTTCCTGGTCAATTCTAACGGAATTGGGTGAGAATTAAATGTGTTTGTTTTGAACCTGATGTTCTGTAATCAGGCTAATGTTCCTCATCCCTATTCCACTGATTCATCTGTGTAAATGGATCCATCAATCAAAGCCCTTATCCAACAGGCTCTGGCTTTCATAGCCATGACACACTTTATTTGGCCTGCACTGAATAGGGAATGAATCTCTTAGGGTGGGTACAGAGGGGGGCACTCGTGTAAAGCTCTCACATACACACCAACACATGCACAACTACACAACCAACCATCCTCAAACCCTCAGTTCTCACTTTCACACCACAAAACACTAAACTGCAACACCATCCTCTCACGCTGGCACAGATCTCATTGTCACACACCCACTCACCCACCTCCCAATCCCATAACCATTTGTGCGCATGGGCGTGCACACACACACACGTACACACACAACCATGCCCCACAACTTCAAGCAAAAAGCTTTGATTTACTGGGTGTTAAACAGTTGCCCGTTGTCTCAGTCAGGAACAAAGACTTTGTAGACTATGCCAGAGCTGCACAGAGAACAATGACATGAAGCAATTAGAGAACTCTGACCCCAGTGTATTCGAACCACCATGGTCAACGCATGTTCTGATCCAGGGAATGGAAAGACTATGGACTAGCTGGCTGATAGAGGAATGAGCCTGATGAGGAAGTACTGCTATTCCTGTCTGATCTGCAGTGCTCTAATACTCTGACCTACGCTGTGGCTCTGTAATTCACTTGTTTTTGTGCGTGTGTGGCTGGTGTCAGACAAACCCCCACACCTCTCACAGCTCCTCTGCTCCAGCTGGGCAGATCTCACACTGAGACACGCAAACTGTCATACACTCTCTCTCTCGCACACACCGGTACATACACCCGCACAAACACACACAGAGATAATTTATGACATCTGCTGTATACATAAAACTGTAAAAACACACATAGCAACAGTTTAGAAATGCATGTGCTCATTTGGGACAAAAATACACACTCAATCAGATTAACACACAAACGCTGTCTAACGTAGCAACAGTTTACCATGCTCCTTCTCAGCCCTCTCTCCTGCAGCGCTGGCTGGTTTCAGCTAAGTGCCACCACAGCACACTTATCCTGACAAGAATAACATTGTGTGTTTTTCTGCTGTCCTTAGACCAGGCTCAAGTAGAGAGGCTTACCTTGACTCTCCCAAGGATCCCTTGCAAGCTGGAGTGAACATTTCTCAGCAGCGAATGACTGGTCCAACATCAGCTATGGAATGGCAGTGAGATGAAGAGTGAGAGAGCATGAGAGAGGGGGGGAAGGAGAGTGCTAGAGAGAGCGAGAGAGAGAGAGGGAGAGAGAGCGAGAGCGAGAGATGGAGAGAGAGCGAGAGAGAGAGAGAGAGAGACAGAGAGAGAGAGAGAGAGAGAGAGAGAGAGAGAGAGAGAGAGAGAGAGAGAGAGAGAGAGAGAGACAGAGAGAGACAGAGAGAGACAGAGAGAGACAGAGAGAGAGACAGAGAGAGAGAGAGAGAAGTAAAAGGGAATTTAATAGGGGGACGGCAAAGACAGAGAAGGGTGAAATCAAATATTAGACTGAGCGCTCTGCGTTTGTGTTTGTGTGTGCGTGCGTGTGTAAGAATGCACTGTGTGGGAGGAAGCTGTTGCCATGGTGAGGGATACGCCTAGAACAGTATAGAAGAGAAGAAGTCGAGAAGAGTAGAGTCTGGAGAAGCATAGAGAAGGGAAGGAAACAAAAAGCAAGGGAAGTGTTAAATATAGGGACACCAGTTCAAGGGGAGCTCTTTACTGAGCAACCTGAGCTTCAATCAGATTCACCTTAGTCACACACAAGTGCGCACAGAAAACCAGCCAGAGCAGGAAGGATTTCTGGGTGATATTTACAGCGTTTCATTGAGACTCTCAAACACTGACACAGGTGAACCATGAGTCTGTGATTTGAAAATGATGTTCTCTTCCTGGGGGTGAGCGCACCACCATGTCATCGGGTCGATGGCCGTGCACATTCTCACCCTGAGGCACACAGCAGAAGCCAGTCAATAGAGATCTGGACAATCACAGATAGATCGGCCACTCTAAACTATTTGGTATCGACCCTGCTTGTGACCATGCCTGGGCTCTGGCAATAACAGAGTGAGAGCCCTGCGGTGGTGTGTGTGTGTGTGTGTTCATGTGCGTCGGTGTGTGTATAACTCGGATGTGTGTGGGTGGATGACATGTGCGGAGAGCTGAGAAAATCCCAGGGGACAATTTTAATCAAATCTCTTCCTCCAAAGCCTTAGGAGTCACACGTTGCTTGTCTATTCATTAGTTGTGTTTGTTTAATGCTGTTCTGTCTATTTTGGCCATGTTTCCTAATATCCGGGGAAGTTTTGCACAGAGAGATTTAGCCTCTAATTGGTCCTGCTGGTTCTGGGGTTGCCTTGGTAACCTTTTTGAACGAGTTATTTGCAGGTCCGCCAGTTGCTTAGTTTGTAGGCAATAGCCATCCCATGATAAACTCTCTCTCTTGGCAAAAAGGACCACCTTACTGTAGCTTGTTAAACTAAAGCCCAAGCTTAGCTATAGCAAACTGATTCCAGTTCTCGGGGTCAGGGACGTGCACAGACATTTGGAGGGGCTATTGCTCTAACATGAAAAAAGCCCCCCTCACACCCCCAACCCCCGTCCCCCCCCCCCCCCCCCCCCTCCTCCTTGCCTCAGTCACTTTCTTCCTCATACGAGTTCAAAAAAAGCGATCAACATTATCTTCATGACTTCAATTCACGTGAAGATGAGTTTCACTCGCAGTGCACCGGCACGAGAATACAAACAATGTCATGTGACTGGGGGGCAGACGGCAACGCTGACGTTATGGTGGCAAAATACATCAACACACAACTGGATGATATTGCACTTTAACTTGACTTTACTAAGTTTATTTAGGCACATTTAACAGAGGGGCATATCAGCCAATCAGGGCAAATGGGCTGTTGCCCAGGCAACAATGGCAACAACGGTCTAAAAATTGTTAATAAGGAAACCAATTCTTTAATCACGTCTCTACCGTGGTGGCAGAACACACACACCTGATATGCATAGTATTCCCACTTCTTTGTAACTACGAGGTTGTCTGACTGTAAAGGATAATCACACATTACTCTCGTTCCTTCACAAATGACACTTGAGCCAACACTTACAGCATTAACGCTTACTGAAAACATAACCTTAGTTTTGAGTCATGTGATTAAAAGATTGGTTTCGTTTTAGTCATGTGACTCAAAACATCACATAAATACAAAACTGTAATCTGTGGACAACATACATGATAATGATGTTATCAGTGCACATTTTTTTTCTAACTCCACCAATGTGGTAGAAAATTTAACACAAAGATATAAATATTAAATGTTGTGGCCCACTGTGAACGCTTCATTCAATTTCTTAGTTAACCTACGCCATCTAGTGATCACGTTGAAAACAAAAAATTCAGTGCCTCAGGTTTCTATTGCTTGAAAAGACAACTGAAAGTGAGTTTTGGTTGTAATCAAAGTAAGACACTGGGTATGGAGGTAAAGAAGAACGCGGAGGAGATGCGTGTCTGTGGACAGTGGTGAGATATCCTCCAAAATCGATCAATCTTAAATAGTCTTCATAGGCAATCCTCAGCCACACTAATTGTCTCGCCATTTAAATTGTATAATGAATGAGTCGAAAGCGAAAGTGCTTGAAATAGCTTGAAAAGAAAACATCGCCATTAACACGCTTATACCAGTTTATTGTAAAATGTACAGTAAAGGTTCATGACAGTATGATAGATTACTCTATGTTCATGTATCTCCCATATCTCTCTCTTTAATACACACTGACATGCAGCAACAAGCAGGTAGCGGAGGCTAACTTTGCTCTACACGAATCCCACTGTCAGCGGTTCCTGTGCTTGTGTCCGGACTGTGATGAACCTGTCCCCAGAGAGCAACTGGACCAGCATCGTGTTGACCAGCACACACAGGTTTCATACATCACTTAGTACTATCCTTTCACACTACATCATCTACAAAGTACATTAAGTAGAATATTATTCATCTTCCCTTAGGTGAAATGCTCGAAGTGCCACAAGAA